>NC_080181.1:11242645-11542645 GCF_950295315.1 Erinaceus europaeus | reverse complement strand
AGAAACTCTGGGCGCACTGGCTCCGGGATCACCGGGGTCACCTAGGTCACCGGGCACCGCGGAGCCGGGCCGGCGGGTCCCGGGCCTCGCGCAGCTCTCCGAGCGAGAGGCCGCGGGGACGCTCTCGCCTCCCCCGCGCGCGCGCCGCGGAGCATGTTTTCCAGGGCGCAGGTGAAACGGGCTCTGCAGCGGGTGCCCGGGAAGCAGCGCTTCGGCGTCTACAGGTTCCTGCCCTTCTTCTTCGTCCTGGGAGGAGCGATGGAGTGGATCATGATTAACGTGTGTGTGGGCCGGGAGACCTTCTATGATGTCTACCGGAGAAAAGCCTCGGAGAGACAGTATCAGACGAGGCCGGAAGATGTGTTAGAGCCTGAGCAGCCAATAAAGTGACTGTGAAATGCCAAAAAAAAAAAAAAAAGAAAAAGAAACTCTTGCCTCTCCAGTCACAGAACTAGAATAATGATGCAAATGTGGAGTTACTCAGACAAATGCCCCTACTAAATTAATACGGTCCGTGTGCAATACACACATATTTATATAGCAAGAGAAAGTCAAACCAATATAAAGAGGAAGAAAGAAAGAACGAAAGAAAGAAACAAAGGAAGAAAGAAAGGAAGGAAGGAAGGAAGGGGAAAGAGAGAGAGAATACAGAGAAGGAAAGTAGGAGGAAGGGAAGAGAATGGGGAAGAAAAGAATAAAACAGAGTCATGAAAAAAAAGATGAGAAAGGAAAGACAACACCCTGGGAATGATTCAAATTCTGATTGAGACCCGTTTTACTAGAGCCATTTGTCCTGAAATCTTTTCCTTCTATTACGGAATTTTGACAAAACCTTTTCAACAGATCTTAATGTATCTTGCTTTCTCATAGTTTTTTTCTTCCCCCAAGATGGATAAGTAGGGTTGTTCCTTCAAAGAGAACGTTCACTCACATGAGATCCCTCATAGAGAACTGTGACCAGGATTAGAGTATTTTAAAAGGATAGACCATAAAAATATAGAATTTCTCAAGCCAAACTCAATTGATGGCTATCTTTTCACAAAGATGTCTGAGTTATTTTCATGTTCCTAACACTTAATTCAATAATATTAAAATGATCTAGGTTAAAAGGCATACCTTGTTATGAAATTACTCTTCTGTTCTACTTCTGTATGATATATGTTGTGTACACACACACACACACACACACACACACACACAATTTAGGTTTATACTCTTGGGCAGATTTTATGTGTCCTGTTGGTTTCCTGAGGACTGAACAATACTCTCTCTAACACTACTACTTCAGAGTACTTGACTCTTCACTGCAGAGCTAGATTAGGAGACAAGCCTTCACACAAGCTGGCTGGATTTGAAATCAGGAAGGAGGAGCGAAGAGAGACACGGCTTTATTAAGACAGTCTCTTTCTGCCTGTGGCCACTGACCCACACAATCAAGGCACTCAGAGCATCATGTGCCCTACAGAACTACCAAAACTTCCTGTCCCACATTTGAGTTTGTGTAAAGAAGAGGAGGGTATATAAAGTCCCTGAGGGATGAATGGAGCCAGAAGAACTAGGGAAAACCATTTTTTACCCATCTTTCAAAAACCCTTCTGCTTTAGGATCTGCTAATCAGGTAAATGCTACCAACTGCAGATAGCATGGGAGCAGGGGTCAGGCTGGCTTTGTACACCAGACCAGCTTATTCCTGCATGCTACAGTGAGGCAGAGACCAGGAGGGAAACCCTGGACAATGGTAGAGGCCTCAGGTCTATTGCTAAGAAACCACAGAGGAGGGGATCCAAATTCAAGGATCATAATTTGAAAGAAAAAAATTAGTTTCACTACTAGCTGATATAGAATTTTAAAAGAATAAAGAAGCTGGTCTTCACAGTTTTATGTCTTGGCCAATAAAACTACAGTCAAGTATGAGCTTTCTTAATTCTCTTATTTTCTATTTGCCATGTTTCCTATACATGTGGTTTCTGTAATCCATCTTTGTCTTCTCTTTGCCTATATAGCAACTGATTAGTGGTCTGGGAGGTGATTCAGCAAGTAGAGCAGAGGATTTGCATGTCTGAGGACTAATGCAGTGAAATACCTCTCCCACGCCCAAAAATAAGTCTTTAAGTAAATAAAAGGTGACAGATTTGTTTTGCTTTTAGTTATCCACCTCTCACCCCTCCTTCTAGATAATGTCAATATAATCTGGGCTAAAAAGCCATGTAGCAACTGTCTTGTAAATCATTATTTACAAGGCAAATACAGTGATTTTAAAAAGAATACATAAAATCCATATCCTTACAATATAATTATTAAAGCAAATAACTTAATTCCTTTTTGTTTGCTTGTCTCCAGGGTTAGTACTGGGGTTTAGTGCCAGCATGATGAATCCACTGCTCCTGCCATTTTTTCCATTTTATTGGGTAGGACAGAGAAACTGAGAGAGAAGGGAGAGGGAATGAGAAAGATAGACACACCTGCAGACCTACTTAGCCACCTGTGATGCTCCCACTCTGCAGGTGGAAACCTGGGGCTTAAACCCAGATCCTTGTGCAGGCCCTTACGTACTGTAATGTGTGCGCTTATCCCAGTGTGCCACCACCTGGCCCCATTCATAATTTTTTTTAAATTTTCATTAGTGATTTAATAATGATTAACAACACTGTAAGATAATATTCCATACTTGATCCCACCACTAGAGTTCTGTGCCCCATCCCCTCCATTGAAAGCTTCCCTATTCTCTATCCCTCTGGACCAAAATTCTTTATGGTGTGCAGAAGGTGTAATTCCTAATTTTTATATCTGATTTTATTTTACAGCGGTATTTATGACAATTACTAAATCTGTGTTAAACTAGCTCTGGTGCTTAGTGCATATCCATCTTTCTTTTCACCCTTTGATTCTTTTTTATGAAGGCTTCCTCACAGCCCCCTACTTTGTGGCATCACTGCGGTAACTTACATCAGGAGAGACCAGTTTATGTACGATATACCTTTTTCTTGGGATCGTTTCATTTAACTTCATGTCTAACAGATGTTTCTTACCTGGTGTGCTCATTTAGCTCATTTTTTTCATGTGGTACAATACTTTACTGCATGAAAAGACCACAACTTATGGATCCACTCATCTACTGATAGGTATTTGAGTTGCATCCAGGTTTGGAGCTACTGTGATGATTTCTTTTTAGTTACTGTGTACATGTCTATTGACAGACATAAGCACATTTATTTGGGGGTGTGTATTTGCTAGTAGATGCAGAATTTACATGTTTAGCTTCATTAGGTATGACCTAATAATTTCGTGTTAAAATTTCTTTTTAGAGATTCAGTTATTATTAAGAGAGATGCCAAAGCACTGCTTATCTCTGTTTAAGTAGTGATTCTAGGGTTCAAACCTGGGACCTCTGGGGTCTCAGGCATGCAAGACCTGTACTGTAATGCTGAGTTATCTCGCCAGATCAACTGGTTGATCAAAATAATGGTGCCAATTTACAAAACCAGCCACAAACTTTCTCATCACCAACAATCCATAACCAAAGCATGCCTAATTCACCCAGTTACTACTGAGAGCATTGTCAGTTCTGGTAGTTTAGCTATGTCACAGAAGTTTTCTCCTTGGGATTTCAATTTGCATTTCCTGCCAAATGATGATGCAGCTTGTTCCTATCTGCTTAGCAGCCACTTGAACACTTCCTGCTGAGGTGCCTAATAGGGGAGGCTTTTGCCTTGAAGAAAAATTTAAAGAATTTTTTTTTTTTTTTTTGGTTTCTATGCTGATCACTGGGGCTTGGTGCCTGCACTATGAATCCACTGCTCCTAGAGGCCATCTTTTTTCCATTGTTGTAGTTGTTGTTGCTGTTATAGTTGTTGTTGGATAGAACAGAAAAAAAATGAGAGAGGAGAAAACAGAGAGGGGAAAAGAAAGGTAGACACCTGTAGACCTGCTTCACCTCTTGCAAAGTCACACCCCTACAGATGGGGAGTCAAGGCTCTCATGCTAGTCCTTGCACTTCACACTATGAGCACTTAAACCAGTGTTCTACTGCCTGGCCCGAGGAAATTTTTTAAATATGTGTCAAATCACTGATGTAAGATATATGATTTTTTAAATTTTATTTATTCCCTTTTGTTGCTCTTGTTGTTTTAGTTGTAATTGTTGTTGTTGTTGGACAGGACAGAGAGAAATGGAGAGAGGAGGGGGAAGACAGAGAGGAGGAGAGAAAGATAGACACCTGCAGACCTGCTTCACTGCTTGTGAAGCGACTCCCCTGCAGGTGGGGAGCCAGGGCTCCAACCGGGATCCTTACATCGGTCCTTGTGCTTTGTGCCACCTGCGCTTAGCCTGCTGTGCTACATCCCGACTCCCTAAGATATATGATTTTTTTCTCTCTACCTCTCTTGCTTAGGGTTCACTAGCTTGCTTGATACTTTTTCTTTTAATTTCTTTAATTTATTACATTTATTGATTTATTGGATAGAAACAGCCAGAAATCAAGAGGCAAAGGGGTGATGGAGAAGAAGAGAGACCTGCAGCAATGCTTCACCACTCACAAAGCTATCCTCCTCCAGGTGGGGGCAGGAGGCTCAAACCTTGTGCACTGTAACATGTGCACTTAACCAGGTGTGTGGCCACCACCCAGTCCCCCTGCTTCATACTTAGAAAAATGTGTGTGTGTGTGTGTGTGTGTGTGTATGTGTGTGTGTGTTTCAGAAAATGCATGATGTGTTTTTGATAGAAACACACGAAAAACGTATCATGACTTTTCTGACAATCCATATATAAGAGAAGTTGGGGCATTTTGGGCCACTATTACTTAAAAATTTTTTTTTTCTGTCTCAATGACTCACTATACTGGGTACAATCACATGAATATACACGAGAAATGTATTAAGGAAATAGAAAATTGATATTGTGGCTAAAAGCAAGACTGATCACAGAGTAGAGACTGAAGAATAGACTGGATATATGAGGGAGCCAGGCAGTGGCGCAAGCGCAAAGCTCAAGGACCAGTGTAAGGATCCAGGTTCAAGCCCCTGGCTCCCCACCTGCAGGGGGCTCGCTTCACCCCCTGGTGAAGCAGGTCTGCAGTTGTCTTTCTCTCCCCATCTCTGTCTTCCCCTCCTCTCTCGACTTCTCTCTGTCCTATCCAACAATAACAACATCAATAACAACAACAACGATAAACAACAAGGGCAACAAGAGGGAAAAATAAATAATCTATTCTGGATATATGATGGGATGAGGGTGACTATCACACAAGATTCAACTGCTTAGACCTTTCTGATCCTTGTCCCTGTACCATTCCACAAACACAGACACACACACACACATACACCTACCTTTTTATTGTTTCCTATATTGAAGATAATACACTGGTATTTGAGGGGGATAGAAAGAATGAGCTAAGGACTTGATCTTGAAAATGATAAGCCAGACCGGATGGTTTGGGATATGACTGAAAATAAATAAATAAATGAACCTTCAGATAAATGTATAATAGGGGTCAGAACCTTCTGCTAAGGAAACCCAATTTCTCCCGAGTCCCCAAAGGACAAGTCAGGCACAAAGGTAGATAATCACATCCATGAATGAGGGAAACAGGGTGGGTATTTTGGATTATAGGAAATAAGAATCTCTGCATTTCTTACTCATACTTTCCTGTGCTTCTTCTGAATAAAACACAACTTCGAGCAGAAACGACTGGAAGTTTCCATCTGCCACAATATCCTGACCTAATACAAAGGGCAGATCAATCTCCAACGTGATAGAGCAAACTATTTACCCAAGTCACAGAAACACATCTTATGTTGAACAACTGTGAAAATTAAGTAATAACAGAAACATCTGAACTACAGGCTCCACTCCCCAAAAAGTTTACAGAACTTTCCCTTATGACGCTACTGTGCTGAGGTCTGAGTAATTAGAAAGACCCTAGGCACAAGCCACTCAGATGTGACGTCTTATGTTAGGGGAGTGGTGCAGGAGAAGGACTTCCTGTGACATTTACCGGCTACTATTTCAGAAAAGTAAACTCTACAAGTCCTGCTTGCAATTAAACAGATGTAGACCTCGCAATGGCAGATGGCCATCATGACTCCGCAACCAGTTGCAAAGCAGGTGAGGACTTCTAAGAGCTCGAGCTCCTGAGGGATTTGCGTCAATTCCTTGCTCTGAACAGCACTCGGCCTCCTCACCACAGCAAGCCGTCACTTCCTCTCGATGTTCCTCTCACATAAACAACAGTCAGAAGTTCTCTCCACTCCTTTCTTGTCTTGGGATCATGTTGTCTGAAACAGGAGGATATTCCTACTTCATCTGTGCGTGGCAGACTTGCTCAACATCCTCACAGTCACAGGGGCTGCATGTTTCTGAAAAGGCTGGAATATGTCATCTAAGAGCATGTACCTTTCAGTATCCAAGCAAATCCCCAAATTTCAATAGACTTTTCATATCCATTTCACCAGTCAGGAAATCAGGAAAGAAAATCTGTTCCACATCTTCTCCAGAGCCCTTTTTACTACTTGCCCCTTCTCTTTTCATCCTTGTCCTCCTAAAGTGGGCTGTTTTTGTACGTGGTGTTTCTCTGGGTCATACAGCCTTGTGGCTAGTCTTCCTGCCTCCAGCTAGTCCCCACAATCCACCTTGCAAGTAGATGCCTCCTGCATCATCTTTAAAGGCTTCTTTTTCCTGTGTCTTTTAAAACAAAAGAGCTACAGATTTTATGCAAGAAAATTTTCATGGCCTTGAGATGGACAAAATTTTTTTTAAAAGCTAAAAAAGGTATCAATTTTACTCATTAAAGTCAAGAATCTCTGCCCCACACAAAGACTCCTCGTTTCATTTGCTCTTATTTTACCTTGGGGTTCCTGTTTACTTAACAATTTGTTCTGCTTTATATCTCATTGCCTTTCTGCCACCAAGCTGCAGATGCTACCATGATTCCATCCTCATTTCCCTGGGCAGACGACCTCACCATGTGGCCTGGAACGTCACCTCTTCAGAGCTCTTCCCCACTAGGGAAAGACAGAAACAGATTGAGGGTATGGATTGACCCACCAACATCCATGTTCAGAGGAGAAGCAATTACAGAAGCAAAACCTTCCACTTTCTGCACTCTAAACAGAATTTTGGTCCAGGGAGCCAGGTGGTGGTGCAGCTGGCTAAGCACACATAGTGCTAAGCCCAAGAACCTGTGCAAGGATACAGGTTCAAGTCCTGGCTCCCCATCTGCAGAGGGGATGCTTCCCAAGTGGGGAAGCAGGTTTGCAGAAGTCTTTCTCCCTATTTCCCCGTCCTCTCTCAATTTCTCTCTATTCTATCCAATAAAAAATGGGGGGAGGAAGCTGCCAGGAACAGTGGATTCATAATCCCAGCACCGTACCCAAGCAGTAACCCTGGAAGCAAAAGGGAAAAAAAATTGGCCCATAGTCCCAGAGTAACATATAGAATAGGGAACCTTCCAACGGATGGGATGAGACACAACTCTGGTGGTGGGAACTATATAGGTTTGTACTCCTATTATCTTACAATATTACTAATTAGTATTTAAAAAAAGAATCTCTGGTCATCAAAATAAGTGCTGAGAGACTGGGGAGATACCACAGTAATTACACACCAGACTTTCATGCCTAAGGTCTAGAGATTGAAGATTCCATCCAGTACCACCATTTGCCAGTTGTCTGCCAATTCTAGGTAGTTACATACTAAATTCTTTGCCACAACCACTTTTGCTACACAACTAATAGGCATGTTGTCCTAAAATAAAATGACTGGCTGACAGCTTGATTTTAACACATGCATACATTTATCTCTATGTTGTAAAAGTGTGGCCATAAAGTTTACTAGAAGTATGCAGTAAGAGAGCAAAAAGTTTGCTTCAAAAGTGGTGAAGCAGGTCTGCAGCTGTCTATCTTTCTCTCCCTGTCTCTGTCTTCCCCTCCTCTCTCGACTTCTCTCTCTCCTACCCAACAACAGAAATGAAAATAGTAACAATAACAATGAGGGTGACAAAATGCAGAAAATGGCCTCCAGGAGCACTGAATTTGCAGTGCAGGCACCGAGCCCCAGAGATAACCCTAGAGGCAGAAAAAAAAAAAAAAAGAGTAAAAAGTCATATTGTACACTGCACAGGAACATCAGGATGCATCAGCATGCAAGTCTTCCCTGAGAACATTCACCACACCCACCCACCACAACAAAAAATTCAGGGCTGGCAAAATAGCTTTCTTTCTCTGTCTCTTTAATTACTTAAGATACAACTGCTTATTCTCTAACACTGTATTATAACAAGTCAATTTGGTAGGAACAGGCATAAGAACAAACACTACTGGCTCTTGGTCACTCACTGATGAAGTTAGCCAACTGCACTGGGTTGGATTTATGTGTTTCACATGCAGTACATTTTGCAGACAGAAAGGGAAGCCTTAGTTAACCTGTCCAGTCAGTTAACTGGAGGCTGGATAAAACACAGGTTTGTGTTTACATAAAGAAACATCACTGGCTTTTGTGTATTAATTTTGTAGCCTGCCACCATACTGTAGTGCTTGACAATTTCCAGGACTTCCTGCTGGATACTTTAGGTTTTTCTATGTTTACTATCATATCTCTACAAATAGTTTTACTTCTTCTCTTCTAATCAGTATTCCTTTAATCACTTCCTCTTGCCTAATTGCTATGGCAAGAACTTCCAACACTATGTTGAATAGTAATGGCAAGGCCATGTTGTGACCCCAACAGGAATTTGAGACAATTTGCATATGAGAGTGGCAGCAGCCTGAGGGAGCACAATTACAATGGAATGTGGGTGCAGGAACCATATAAGCAAGGACTTGTGGCAGCTCCCTCTCTTGACTGGATCACCTTCATCAGGGCACTCTCCTGTTGGTGTGGCTCCGGACTGATGGTCTCCGGTAGCTCAGTTGCGGACTTTGGACTTTCGCCTAATTTCTTAGCTAGACGTCTCTCCTCACATTCACAGTGATTTTTATGAATAAACCTCTCTTTTTTTTTTTTACCTTAAATGAAGTCACATGTTGTTTACAACAAGTCCACACCAATTTTTTTTTAAAGAGAATAGAACAAAAAGTACAAAAGTTTACTTAGAGCCAAAAAATACTTAGAATTGCCAAGACACTCTTGAGAAAAAAGAACAGAACTGGAGGCATCAAGCTCCCAGATCTCAAATTATATTATAGAGTTACTATAATTAAAACTGTCTGGTACTAGATCAAACATAAGACACACTGACCAGTAGAACAGAACTGAAGCCCAGAAATAAGCCCCCACACCTATGGACATCTAATTTTTTGACAACAGGGCCCAAATTACTAAATGGAGAGAGCAGAACTTCATCAACAAATGATTTTGGAAAAATTGGGTAGAAACATGCAGAAGAATGAAACTGAACCACATTTCACCACGCACAAAAGTAATCTCCAAGTAGGTCAAGGACTTGGATTTAGAGCAGAAACTATCAATACTTAGAGGAGAATATTGACAGAAGTTTCAAAGGCATCTCTAATGACTCAAGTCCAGTTGCAAGGAAGATAAGAACAAAAATAAACAAATGGGACTACATCAAATTAAAAAGCTTCTGCACACCAAAAGCAACCATCACTCAAACAAAGAGACTCTTTACAGAATGGGAGAAAATCTTTATATGCCATACATCAGACAAGAGGCTAATAACCAAAATATATAAAGAGCTCACCAAACTCAGCAACAAGAAAACAAATGACCCAATTCAAAAGTGGGAAGAGGATACCAAAAGGAGACATCCAAAAGGCCAACTAACATATGAAAAAATGCTCCAAGTCATTGATTGTCAGAGAAATACAAATAAAGACAACAATGAGACACCACTTCACTCCTGTGAGAATGTCATACATCAGAAAAGGTCATGACAACAAATGCTAGAGAGGCTGCAGGGGCAAAGGAACCCTTCTGCACTGTGGGTGGGTGCCAGGTTGGGCTAGTTTCAAGGGCGGTAGAGAGACAACCAGGGACTCATGGCTGAGTGGTACGCAGTTCAGTCTTTATTCATGTGGAACGCAGCACAATCTAAGCTATCTATAATCACAATCCTGTCCTTATATATCCTGAGGCGGAAGTGTCAGGTACAAAGAGGATGTATGTAGGATAGGGGGTGGGGAGAAGGAAAAAGTGTGCAAAACAGTGAGGATTAAACCAATGCCCTGGAGGTAGGGCGGTGCTTAGTTAACAGTGGTTATGTAAATAGAATACAGTGTTAAGCAGGGGGGATTAAACCAATGAAACAGAAGGGGTCTTAGAAGCAGAATTTAGAAGCAGACCAACAGGTGGGAATATAAATCGGTCCAACCCCCATAGAGAGAAGTCTGGAGAACTCTCAGAAGGCTAGAAATGGACCTACCCTACAACCTGGCAATTCCTCTCCTGGGAATATATCCTAAGGAATCAAATATACCTTTTTTTTTTTCAATCTGGCAATAGCCGTTGTGTCTATTCAAACCCATCAAGAGTAACCTGATCCAGAATGTCTGCAAAAAAAAAAAAAATGTGTATATCTATATCCATATCAGCACAATTTGTAATAGTCAAAACCTGGAAGGAACCTAGGTATCCAACAACAGATGAGTAGCTAAGAAAAGTTGTGGCATATATACACAGTGGAATAGTACTCAGTTATTAAGAATGATGAATTTACAGAGTTCTGGTGGTGGGAATTGTGTGAAGTTGTACCCTTCTTATCCTATGATTTTTGTCAGTGTTTCCTTTTTATAAAAATTTTTTAAAAAATTAAAAAATGATGAATTTACATTCTTTACCTCATCTTGGATGGAGCTTAAAGGAATCATGTTAAGTGAGATAAGACAGAAAGAGAAGGATGAATACGGGATGATCTCACTCACAGACAGAAGTTGAGATATAAGAACAGAAATGGGTAACAAAAAGTAAAATTGGACTGGATCTGGTGTATTGCACCAAAGTAAAGGACCCTGGGTGTATGTGGCAGGGGGTGGGGGGTGGCTTTCAGGTCCTGGTACATGATGGTGAAGGAGCACCTAAGCTGGAGGTGAAAGAGTTTAGCAGAAAACTGAGAAATTTTTATACATGTACTAACTGTATTTACTATAAACAATAATTCCCCCAATTAAAAATAAAAGAGGTATAAAAGGAAAACAAAACAAAACAAAATCCTACTATGTTGTCACTTACTAGGAAAAAGTACCAAGCACATACCAAATCAACAGTAGGAGAAAGGTAATTTTATTACTTGACCTATAATGAGACCTTTGGCCTTCTTGAAATTTACTGCCAATTTAGTCAACAGTATGAGACATCAAGCTAGGCTATATCACTCTCTATGGAACCCCAAAACCAGCATTTATTCTCAGAGACAATTTTTTTACTTATTTATTATTGGATAGATAAAAATTGAGAGAGAAGGGATAGATAGGGGAGAGAGACAGAGAGACACCTGCAGCCCTACTTCACCGCTTGTGAAGCTTTCCCTATGCAGGTCAATTTTATTCTTTATACAACCAGAGCTATGGTCCAAAACCAGTCAGCTCAGGCTGATGGCACCAAGGATCTCCCACTGCCTATCACACTAAATTCCAGCTGGCATGGGCACAGAAACCTGCCATCTTGAGGGTAACCCAACCCCTGGATGGAGGCACAGAAAGAAAGGAGAGAAAATGGATGGGATTTGAACAAATGATAAAGAAGACTGGAGCCAAAGATGACATCAGGCTTCCAGGGGTTGAGGGTAGGGAAGCAAATAAAGGAACTGTCTTATAAGAAAGCACACTCTAAAGTCATGCCATCTTTAGAGGGTCTGCCCAACTTGATGCCAAACTTGTTGGCTAGGACTAAATGTGAAATTTAGAGCATTCCTTTCCGCTAAATTGCCCTTAAGCATGATACACTGAGAGGGGAGGAAAAAAATCCAGAGATGGACTTTTTTATATCTGTCCAATTATCCAGCAGAGGAGACAGAGTTGTCCCATTCCTCCCCCCCCCAATCTGGCAATAGCCATTGTGTCTATTCAAAACCATCGGGAACAACCTGACCCAGAATGTCTGCAAGAGGAGAATTAGATCAAAGTGGGATTCTATTATGGAGGCCTTTAAATAATGTCATGGGATTAAAAGTCTTACAAAGAGTCCCCTTCAATTAACTGGTTCTTCTAACTGTTTTCCCCTTGCAGCAACACTGACTGAATGGATTCCTAAGTCCTGGGACACAGTTATATCACTTAACCCTAGTTAGAATGAAAATTCCTCTGATATGGTTATTTAATTCTGACAGAATCCTTCATGATCACTTTGTTGCTCTTCCAGAATCTCTCGGAATCTGTCAACACACTTTCTTGCCCATTGCAAATGGAGGAAAAGGGGCAGATGTGTAGTCAGAAGAAGACAGCAAGGGCAAAGCAACAAGACAGGCAGCAGTCCCTTCCCAGTGACCGATTTCTAGCAGACTCTACCACATCCACCCCACACCAAAAGCCCAGCACACAGAGCCCTGGAGATCTGTAGTTCAGCTGCTGTTCTTCCAGGCTCTCTGGTGTGGTCCTTGGATAAATTCTTAGCCCTGTATCTCTACCTGGCCTTATGAGTCATCCTTGTGCTTTGTCTCATGCCATTGGGACTAGAGACTGTGAAGTCTAAACTTATTCATTATTCTAGTCACTTCCAAAACACCCAAAAAAAGAAAAAAAGAAGCTATGTTCCTTTAAACTAAAAAAGCTATGTCTAAAGATAATCTCTGGTGGCAGCAGGAAAGAGGAAACAAGTTCTCAGCAAGTATCATTTTCCTGTGTCCCCTCCCCAGAAAGAGACACTGTACATAAGTGTTTGGCTTTTTAGAACACATCTGACATAAACTGTCTGGCTAGACAGGTAGCCCCCACACCACCTAACACCCTGACCTCCCAAAGCAGAAGCAGTAACTGAAATGACTAGTCTTCTGGAAATAATCCAGATCAACAGCTCAGCAACTATCAATATTTGAAAAATGTACAAAAATCCTATTATGCCTTCAGAAATCAACACTTATGCTCAACACACTGCTATGGATGTCAGGGAATGAGAAGAGAACCAAATTCTGGAATCTTCTGAATAATAAGGAAGTATGACATAGGAAAAAGATGTCCCATCCTTAGAGCCAAAACAAGCACACCTATCATAATAAACAGAGTGCTTCCTGTTGAATACTGTGGGAAGGAGTAGCTGAAAAACAAAACTCACTGCTCTCAAAAAGCAGAGTGAAAAGTCTCCAGCCTTCTCAGAACTATATGGGAAAAAAATAAAATAAAAAAAAACGCAGCTTCTGTGAGTGAAGATAGGTGAAAACCCTCAGCAAAACTCAACAACCTAGAGGCCAGTTCCTGTTTTAAGCCCTCCTCTCTAACTCACTCTCACAAAGGCTGGGGAATTGCAATGCTAGCCTCGAAGGATTTGAAGGTTAGAAGAGGAGCAGGAAGAGTAGCTCAGTAGTCCATGCTGATGTCGGGAGTGACACCCTAGAATGAGGCCTCCCTTCTCTCCTCCAGGCCCATTAGAACCTTCTTATCATTTTCTACAAACAGAAGAGTGAAAAAACAACATAGAATGTACTCTCTATGTTTTTCTGAATGTTAGTGACAACAATTCTCTGAGTGGGCAGTATAGTATGCCTGTTGGACTCTTTCTACTTCCTTGCCTATAGTATCCATATGTCATCCTCAGTTTGTACTTTGTTTATCTGAAAGACGGAACTGCTTTTTCACCATTTATTTGATAACATTGAAAAAAAAAAAGGAGTAAATGGAACCACAATATGTGTCCATGGTAAGAGTATGATGTAAGGGGGCCAGGTGGTGGCACACCTGGTTAAGTGCACATATTACTATGTACAAGGGCCTGGGTTCAAGACCCCATTCCCTACTTGCAGAGGAGATGCTTCACAAGCAGTGATTCTTTCAACTGTTGCTTGTCTGAGGTTTTTTTACTCCTCCATATAGTCTGAATGACAGTCTAGCCTTTCTCATTGAGCACTTGATGATATCTTGCCATTATCTTCTGGCCTGTAGTGTTTGTGTGGGGAAGTCTGCTGCTAATCTTATGGGTTTTCCTCTCTAGGTAACTCTGTTTTTCTCTTGCAGCCTTCAGGATCCTTTCTTTATCCTTATTCATTTCCATTCTAAATAGGATGTGTCTAAGTCTAGGTTAATTCTGTTTGGACCCTCTGGGCTTCTTGAACCTTTGTCTTTGATGTTGTCTAGACTAGAGAAGTTCTCAGCTATTATGTCCTGAAGAATGCTTTCTTCCCCTCCCTCTCTTCCTCTGGTAAGCCAATAATTTGTATATCATTTCTTTTGGAGTCATCCCATAAGTCTCTGTTGTTGTTTTCAGTATCTCTTAATCTCTTTTTGAGATCTCTTCTTTTTTAGTTGTCTCTAATCTTTCCTCAATCTTGCTATTTCTGTCTTCAGCCTCACTTATTCTATTCTCTCTCCCTTCTACTGTTTTCTGGAGTTCATCTATTTTTCTATCCTGTTCTGACACTGTTTTAGCTTGTTCAGCTCACTGTTTTCTTAGCTCAGCTATTTCAGCTTTCAGCTCTCTAATAACCTTGATATAATTAGTATTTTCTTCCAGGGTCTCATTTGTTGTTTCTGCATTTCTGATGACATTTCTTTCAAACTCTTTACTCATTCTGTGATTATTTCCTTAACTACTGTTTGAATGTTGACTTCATTATTTTGTGTTTCAACCTTTGGGGGGCTTTTAGCTGGACTCTTGTCCTGGTTCATTTCTCCAATATTTCTTCTTTTTGGTTTAACCATTTTATATAGTATGTTATGAGGTCCCTCTCCCAGTACTTTTCAAATTACTGATCACTCTTGCCTGGACTGACTAGTGTCTAAGTAAGGTAATTAAAGGGTTCACAGTTGTGGAAATTGACAGTTGTTTCAATAGTATTTTAATCCGAGTTGGAGCTCAGTGGCTTAAAAGCCTCTTTTGTTTTCTTTCTTCCCTGTAGGCTATGGGAGCCTGAGGGCTTTTAAACTATAAGTAGGCTTCTTAGCTTAATCACTGATTCCTGACCAAGAGATAAATCAGGGTGTGACAGAGATAATCCAGTGGTTATGCAAAGAGACTCTCACAGCCCCACTGCTAAGCCACTGAGGGGTATAGATCTCCTGAGTTTCCTGGTTAGTTTTCTATCCCCTTGTGTCAGCACAGGGCCTCCCTGCTACTGCTACAGATTCTGAGGGCAGTAGCAATGGAGACTCACAGTTGCATTTGGTGAGTCTTAGGGGAGTCCTCTCCTCCCTTCAGCCATCTTTTTGTTGGTGAAACAGGCTGGAGGTGGTGTCTCAACTGGTAAACAGCCAGGCCTGTTACCAGCAACTTAATCTCTCCCTAGGCTCCTCTCTGTCCAAGAGCCATGTTTGCACTCACTGGTTATTTGGTGGGCTCCTGAATTTGTTCTAGTCCTATCTTGCTGAGGTCCCAGGTGGTCTCCTTTCAGATGGACCATTTTCATTCAAGTTACCCCATTACTTACTCCTTATGTGACTCGGGACAAATTAAACCTCTCTGTGCTTCACAGGGTGGAGAAGAGGATTAAAATGAGTTAGTAACGGTGTCTGTCTCAGAGTAAGAACAAAATAACTATTAGCTATTTCCCTCATGGGCTTGTTATAAGGTAGGTATGAGAATTAAGTACCATTATTATTTAAATCACAGTACATGAAAAAAAGAATGCTCAACAAATGTTACTAATTATTGGTAAATCACAGGGATCTAGAACTAAAAAGAACTTCAAGTATTGAGGGCCGGACACATAGTATGAAACACAAAGACCCACACAAGAATCCTAGTTCAAGTACCCAGTTCCCCAACTGTGTGTGGGGGGGGGTCACTTCACAAGTGAAGCAGGTCTGCAGGTGTCTATCTTTCCTTTCCCCTCCTCTCTCAATTTCTCTCTGTCCTATCTAATAAAAAGGAAAAAAAGAGAAAGAAAGGAATTCTCTCCAGGAGCAGTGGTTTCATACTGTTGGTGCCAAGTCCCAGTGATAACCCTGGAGGCCAAAAAAAAAAGAATTTCAAGTATTAGACAGATTAAGCTCTCATTTTTTAATATGAAGAAACCAAATGCCAGAGAAGTAAAATACGTAAGTCAATAAATAGTCAACTAGGACACCACAAAGCTAGGGCTCGATTCATTAACTCATATGGTCAATAAGCATTATTTATATATTTATGTATACATTTCTACCCAGGTAGGGGATGGAGTGGGAAATAAAGGAATAATGTTTATGAGATTTGAATCTTGACCATAAACCAATGTACTTTTCAACTACTGCTGTTGAAAAAGAATTGAATCTATCTTTAAATATTATTTTAACTAGTTGCATCTTCTTAGATAAAAGCTTCAGCTCTTTGTATCTTGATTCTTCAAAGGTACAATAAGAGGGTTCTTTTACGGAAAATTCTGAATATTCCATATACTTGTTCTTTCTATGCCTTGCTCTTTTAACAGTCTATTTAATATTTGATCCACTGGAATAGGAACTGTATTCAGAAACATCTCCTTCTCTAAGACAGAATAAGTAACACCTGTTGGTAATCTATCACATGTGGCCAAACCAAATTCCAAATGAGACCACTTTTGATGGAAAGAAAATACACTAATCCTTCCTGTTTCTCAAGTAAACACCACAATTTCCCATGTTATCAGATACTTCACTAATTGTGCAACACTTGTCTATTACAATAAAGCTGTTCCAAGATCACCAAGGAGAGGTTTGCAAAACCAATTAATTAATTGAAACAAGGCTGTTGACAACACAACCTCTGTAGTTTACAAGGGAAATAGGAAATGCTTATACATCACCACAATTTTTCAGACACCCCAGTTTCAAAATTATCTGTCACTTGACTGAGAAAAAGCTGTAGTATTTTTGACTCATCTGGGATCTTAGGTACCAATGTGTATATTAATAGTGATTCTTAACTGATGGCAGAAACACTGACTCTACCAACTTGAATTTCACTTATGTTGAATGATCTATTATTTTTTTCTTTGATAAAAATATCCTAGCACACACTCAAACACTAATTCAAAAGGACGTATGCACCACAATGTTCATAGCTGCATTATTCACAATAGCCAGAATGGAAGCAGCCCAAATGCCCATCAACAGATGACTGGCTAAAGAAGTGATAGAATATATACTCCATGGAATATTGATCAACTGTCCAAAAAAAAGATGATACTGTGCCCTTTGGGACAAAATGGATAAAACTGGAGGTGAACAGGCTTAGAGAAATAAGTAAAGAGATGAAAGATAATTACTAGATGGTTTCATTCATGTGTGAAATCTAGAGAACTGATATACACAAACTAGAGAAAAAATAGAAGAAAACTATTTCTTTTTTTAATTATCTTCATTTATTGGATAGAGACGGACAGAAATGGACAGGAGAGGCGGAGATAGAAGGAGAAAGACAGAGAAACATCTGCAGCACAGCTTCAACACTTGTGAAGCTTCCCCCTGCGGGTGGGCACTGGGGCCTTGAACCCGGGTCTTTGCACATTGTAACGTGCTCTCAACCAGGTGTGCCATCAGCTGGCCCCAAACTATTTCTTAGATTTGTGAGAACTATACCGGCTATCTTTGGGAGGTGGGAGGATAGGGACAAAGAACTTTGATGGTGGGGCTGGTGAGGAACTAATACACTGTGATTTTACAATCTTGTAACCTACTATTAACTACAAACAAAAAAATGGGGGAAAATGGAACAAAATGTCCTAGCCTTTGTTTTCTCACCAGCCGCCTATTCCTGTCCCTGAAAATATCAGGAGACTTCTTTTTGAATGCCCAGTTTAACCTTCCTACTCTCAATGTCACACCAAATTGATGAAGTAAACAATCCTATTTAATTTGTTTATGAGTGTTTACTACTATTTTTCAAGTATTTATAGAATATCTACCAGGTCCTAATTATCAATGTATTAACATATTTTGACAGAGCATCTACATAACACAGTTATACTATAACTCTTCAAAATAAGTACTGGTTCCACTTTCATGGTTATGAAAATGAAAGCTCAAAGACTCTAAGTGACTGAAGTGTAGAGACCAAATTTGAATGAAGCCAATACCAACATCATGGCAGATAGTTATTTTTACTGTCTTTCCCTGGATGCTTTCATGTTTTCCTGCAAAGTAATACCTGAACTCTGCTATATCTGCCATCGTCCTCACACAAGTCAAGTGGGTACTCCATGCAAGGCATCACCCCATCAAATATGTGTTTTCTGAACATCTCCCTGAAATTTAACACAAAAAATATAGGGCAAACATTCCTAAGAGCATCACAGTAACTGATGTGGAGAATCACCACATTGTGGATGCAATGTCTGTTTTTAAGATCCAACAGCTAAGAGTGGCACTTCCATTTCTAAATGGCTAGGGGGAAATGAAAAGACTTTTAAACTAAAAGTGATGTGAACACTATGGAAATCCAAATTTCAGAGTTCATAAGTGAGGCATTACAAGAAGACAGATATATCTATGGCTGCTCAGCACAACCACAGCAGAGATGAACAGCTGAAGGAAGAACACAAAGCCTACATTATTTAAAAGTTAACACCTGGATGCTGGGTGGTAGCACAGTGGGTTAAGCGCACATGACACAAAGCGCAAGGATTTCGGTTTAAGCCCCCAGCTCCCCACCTGCAGAGGGGTCGCTTCACAGGCTGCGAAGCAGGTCTGCAGGTGTCTTTCAGTTCTCTCAGTCTTCCCCTCCTCTCTTGATTTCTCTCTGTCCTATCCAACAACAGCAATAACAACAATAACAACCACAACAAGGGCAACAAAATGGGAAAAATGGTCTCCAGGAGCAGTGGATTCATAGTGCTGGCACCGAGCCCCAGTGATAGCGGAGGCAAAAAAAAAAAAAAAAATAGTTACCATCTATCTCTTAACTGGAAAGAAAATTTTGCTGATCCTTGGTGTAAATGATTCATAACAGAACCCTTGTAGGAGTAAGGGTTTTGTTTCTGTTTTTGTATGAGAGGGCTAAGGAAAGGAGGAGGGAGGCATGCAAGGGTAAATGGATGGTTAAAACCAAGAGTAGTGGTGTCATGGTGAGGGGAAAAATAAAGGAGTTCATAGAAAAAAAAAAAAAAGATTTATCCATGGTAGGCAAGAGAAACAAAATGCCAACTATCCACTTTAATCAATCAATTCTAACAGAAATAAAAAGTGATTGTGATAATTAACATAATAATGGCGACTCACATAATAAATAGCACTTTGTATGGGCTTGGCAGTGTGCTAAGTGCCCTGTATGCTTACTCTCAGGGCAACCCTTATCATGTTTGTTTGTCTGCTTTTGTATGTGACAGATCTTGTATTCTGCTTCCCAGACGAAATTAAGGGACTGGAGAGCTCCCCAATTTGCCCTGAGTTGTAGGACATTAACTGAGGACCTACTATCTAAAGGAAGAAGTTCATAGGAAAATCTCTTCAGAAATCTCCAACCTTCTGAATATATTTGATTACAGAGCTCATGAAAGGTCAATTCTGATGCCTTATCAGACTGAGTAGTAATGGTCTGAGTTAAAACAAGGTGTCTCTCATTTTGAGCAGTGACTTTATTTCTATGCAGTACAGGGGGATCAACCAAGGGCTTCATTTGTATATACTGTCTCTGAGCAAACTCCTGGGCCCTGTTTTATTTTTGTTTTTTTTTTTGTTTTTGTTTAATTCTGTATACTCAGGAAGAGAGGGAGAGACATCAAAGCACTGATCCGTCATCTATGGAATTCCCTTGGGTGACTCCCATGTGGTGCTGGGGATTGAACTTGGGAACTTGGGCATGGCAAGGCATGAGCTCTGTCTAACTCCAGGCCCCAAGTTTGTGGTTTTCTTAGTGTGACACCTGTCTAATTCAGAGCATCATTCCAGGAGAGATACTACCAGAGGGGGAAAAAGATGCAATTCTTATCTTTGTTCCCAACAAAGTACCTCTGTAAGTCACTAAAGACTTCAAGTAACTGGAAATTTTCTCTCTACCATCTCATTCTTCCTTTTCTTTAATAGCCAGGTGTAAGGACTGGGTGATGGTTCGCCCACCAGAGCACACACATTGCCATGGGAGAAGACCTGAGTGCAAGTTAATGGTCCTCACTGACAGGGGAAGCTTCATAAGCAGTAGAGCAGCACTGCAGGTATCTTTCCCTCTGTCTCTCCTTCTCTCACCCTCTGTCAAAATAAAATAATAATAATAAAAAGGATGGGGAGCACTGGTGTACCTGGTTGAGCGCACACATTACAGTGCATAAGGACCTATATTCAATCCCTCAGTCCCCACCTGCAGGGGAAGCTTCACAATTGATGAAGCAGGGCTTCAGATGTCTCTCTGTCTTTACTTCACCTTTCCCTCTCATGTTTCCTTCTCAATTTCTCTCTGTTTCAGCCCAAACTAAAAAAGATTCTTAAAAAAAAGAAAGAGAAAGAAAAAGAAAAAATGTAGCTGCTGGAAGCAGTGGGCGCAAAGACCCAGTAATAACCCTGATGACAAATGTGTGTGTGTGTGTTCATGTGTACACACACCTTCTACATGTATATCAAAAGCAGAACTGATGTCCATTCTTTTAGTCAGTATAGCTATTCAAATCATCTTGAAGACTAAATTTTGGAGTCAGAAAGGAAAGGTTGTTGTTAACAGTGCAGTGTGATCTGAAATAATTTCTCTGACTCTGTTTGCTCATTCATTAAATTAGAGTATCTCAGAGCTTTCTCAAAAGAGACTAGATGCTAAGCCTAATGCCTTAAAGTTTTCATTTTAAGTGTGTGTGTGTGTGTGTGTGTGTGTGTGTGTGTGTGTGTGCGCGCGCGCGCGCGTGTGTAGAATCTACATGGATGTGGAGTCTAAAGCCAATGGGGCAAAAGGAAGTTATACTGAAGGTCCTGAACTGAAGGATAGGGAAGGGCCAGAGGTTTTGAGAAGAGAGGAGAGGACACGCATGCAGAGGAGAGAGAGGGTGACTCACATGACAAAGGTCTGGTGCTCTGTGACTAGAGGCTTGGCCTGTCACAAAGACAGGGTTCTCCAACAGGAAGTTGATTTCTCACAGGCAGGGAAATGGCATGGTGTGTAGCGCACAAAACTCTGCATGCACGAAGCTCCGGGTTTGATCTTGGCACCGCATATGCCAAGGTGGGACCCTAGTTTTGTTTTTTCTTCCCCTAAATAAACGAACTTTTTTTTTTTAATAAGAAAAGTTTGTTTGAGGTTAAAAAAATTCTAAATTCTAGGTAGTAACTCTTTTCAGTCTATTGGCTAAGGGAGTGATAAATGTTACTGTGAGCCTACCAGGTCTTAACTGACCTTACCTCAAAATGATCCACATGCCAAAGTGGCATATCTTGGGGAGGCCTCCCTGAACTTCTCAGGAAGCCCTATCTCCAATTTCCAAGGAAAGCCAGAGGTGTGGAGCTGGATGAGGGCTATGGAGCACAGCCTTTGTGTTTCATGGAATGTCTAGCCTGTAAGGCACTTTAGCAATAAGAATTTTCCCCAGACCCTGGATGACATGTTCCTCACCTACCCACTCAGGACACCTCAGGTCTAAGTTTCCTTTGGCAAGAGAGAGAAAAGGGTTGACAAGATAGCTACAACATCAGTCTGGGCAGACTATCTATGCTCTCCACAAGGGACCAGAGACATTTATAATATACCCTAGCATTTCACAAGCCTCTGGACAGGAAGTTTTCTCCTCTCAGTTCCCCACTGGACTCCACAAGTGCATCTTTCTCTTCTTACATCTCAGTGAGTCAAGCCTGATGCAAAACATCCCACAGACTGCCCAAGGATATCTGTCTTTATCTCTTCAAATAGTGGTGTTCAGTACACACACACACACACACACACACACACACACACACAACCCTGATGAGAGTGTGGCAAACAATGTCACTTTAAAGAGGAGGTCTTCTAGAAGGCAGGACACACTGCAATAAGAAATTGCCTTTTGCTGTGCAAGGTTCACCGCTGTTGCTGTGGCAACTCCTGCAACCTTAGCCGACTATCCAAATAAACAGTTTGTTCTTTTTTTCCTCCCTAAATGAGAGAGACTGTATGTTGATGAGATTTGCCAATGGCATCTACTTGGAATTCTGGAGTTGGTGAAATATTAAGGTTTCCTAAAACAACAAAGAAATAAAACCTCTGGGAAAAGCCCACACCCCTCACAGGCAGCGGGTGTAAAATGGAAGGGAGCTGCGTGCTGGAACCTTCACAGGAGCCACTGCTCTGTGGAGAAGCCCCCAGCTGCAAACACAGAGGCAAAGAGAAAGAAAGCTGCGGGGCATCCTACTTGGCATTCCTGCAGAGGGCAACAGGGGCGGGGAAGTGGGGGGAGAAGAGGAACTGCAGTCCTCTCCCAGACAACCCCTCCCTCTCCCTCCACCTCCTCTGCTTTCTCAACAACTGTGGATGGATCTCCTGTTAAACAAAGAAAGTGGTTTGCCTCTTTAAAAAATTGTTTCTTTTCTCTCTTCACAATAGGTGATATGTGGAAAAGCAAAAAAAAAAAAATTAAGAGCATCTAATTTTAAATCTCTGGACACCCCCCTCCACTGCACCCCCGCCCCCCTGCTCCAGTCCAGTCCAGCCAGTCAGCCATGGTCCCCACCCCACCCCCACTCCTCTCTTTTATTATCAGTTGAATCACGTCTCCCGCCAAGCAAAGGTCATTCCAGGTCACCTTGGAGATGAAAGGATGGGGTAATGTATGCGAAGGTGCCAGAATTGGCAAGCCAAAAAAAGGGGGGAAACTATGAAAAGCTGTAGCATTCTAACAGAGTTTTGCCAGAAAGATACAGGAAGCGTTTCACAGCATGACAAGCCCTCCCCATCTGAAGCTAATTCTTTATAAAAATAAGAATGTGGCTTATATTGGGTGATGTCTGGGTAGTAATTAAAGTTTCTAATAGTTCTCACCCACAAGTACATTTGACCATTCACTGGAGAAAGAAATGCTGTCTGTCGCCAAAGTCCAAGTTCTGGAAACAAGGTCCTGTAAAGTAGGCTGGGGTGGGGGGGAGAGTCTCTTGTCAGAGAGAGGGTTACAGCTGGGGATGTGTTCTGCCAGACTGAGGGAAAGGACTAGGGTCCAGGAAGAGTGGTTCAGAGGTGCCTAGGCCTTCCTGAAAGAGGTAAGGGGCTACCAGTGCATCTACCTTGTTTGGGGAGCAAGTGCAGATCTCTTTGTTTGGAGATAAGGGGAAAACATACTTTCTCCCACAATGTCTACTGCATAGTGACGGCTTGGTGCTTTTGCTTGTATTGTTGTTGTTTAGGAGGTGTTTTGTGATCTTTCTACTAAAGAAGATGCCTTTCTTTTGAGTTTTTTATTCAATGCCATTTCAATGAAGATAACTGACGGTCTCTGAATTCTTGCCAAGTGTGTGTGTGTGTGTGTGTGTGTGTGTGTGTGTGTGTGTGTGTGTGTGTTTCTCTCCTTTCCCACTGCTGCACTTGAATGTTCTGTATTTGCCTCTGTAGTGTTTTTTTTTTCCCTAAGAAACAAGGACTACTCCTCCTCCTCTTTCTCCTCCTTCAGAGGAGAAAGATACCAAGGCAATCCATCACCAAAATGGTTTGCTCCCAGATTTCTAAAGTCTCTTAGGTGGAGATTCACCCTACTTACCCCCAGGGCCTTGCCCCTCTCTTCTTAGTTCAGCTCCCTCTATTGGCCTCCATTTCTTCCATGCCCACAGAAATTCACCAGAAGGGGCTTTGAAGGCAACCAGTTAAAGGTAAACTGAGGAATGACAGACAGAGATCTGGTAAAATAAATAGATAAATAGAATCTATTTGATAAATAGATTCATCCACCCATCTGGAAAACAGGTCTTAAAATGGTCATTATCTTAGTGTGTGGCCCTGCTGGAAAGTCTGCTTCCACCTACCTATGCCCCACCTCACAGCATTAAACGAGCACACTCACTGAAGTTCTATCATTCCTTCACTATTAGAGGCAAGTTTCCAGAGCAACACAAGTAGTTTTTGTTACAGCTATTATTCTTGTTGTAATTGTTAGCTGCAGAAAGCTCCCTTGGGGGCAGCATGTGAAGGGAATGGTTTATGGTAGAAAATAAAGGAGAGAGGGCACAGAATGGGAGTAGGTAGGTGGTTGGCAAAGATACCTTGATTTAGACAGTAACTGCCTATTGAATAAATAAACTAACTGCAAGTGAGTAGACGTGGTTGGTGCTTACACTAGGCAGAAAATGTCAGCACCTATGAGTAGCCAGTGAGAGTTGACAAGGCATCAGTCACTTCCCACTAATTACATACACCATGAAGAAAGACCCCAAGGGGAGGCATGTAGGCTGGGACACAGAGGGGGGTGGCAATTTCCTTCTGATAACCACTGCTGTTGAGCAATACTGGGTCATACAAAGACTCTCCCATATTCCAGGTCCTTTAGTATAGCAAGAGCTTAAGGTTGACCAGTAGTTCAGAATATAATCAAGCTTTTCCCTGCACATTACTAGGAAGGTGATGAATCATGCACTTGACATGAATATAATTTAGTCTTCATAACAATCTTGTGTCTAAGTATTATTTCATTCCCTCAGGAGGAAACTGACACTCAAAGTAACTCAGTCACTTAGAGAGCTCCACTCACCTAACAAAAGAAGGGAAGGAAACTTAGACTTGTGGAGATACTCCTGCTCCAGCAACCAGGCTCAGCTTACTACATGCAATATTTAAAAACATCCTGTGCACTAACATGGTCTCCACTTCATGTAGCAGTGGGGGAAAAACTGACTTGAGGATTTTATATAACTTGTTGTAAGTCACAAAGCCAGTGAAATCAAAGGACCAGAACTCACATCTGCATTAGTCTATTCTTAACAGCCCTACTCTTTCATCACAACCAATACCCTGAAAAACAAGTCTTAGCCTCATTCCCAATATATTACACACAATATCTCCAATCTCTAGCAGGCAGAAAATCTTACCCACAGCCCTCTTGCAGAGACTTTATAAGAGGTATCACTAGAATGTGCCATGGGCTTTGAGGAAAATATTTCAGATAGTTCTGTGGAAGATGACAAGTTAATTGGCCTCCTGCTCTGATTTCAAACAAAGACCTCATGAGTGGCATTGATTTAGTTCATATTCCAAAGACACCAAAAGTAAAAGAGAATTCCCAGGACCTACTCTTATCCTGGGTTTTTCTACTAAATCTAACAACACTTAGCACTGTAATCAGCACATCTGTCATTCTCAGTTGCTTTTGCCATCTTAGTGAATGTCATTTCTTTATTCAAGAAATACTGAGTGCATGCATACTAAGAACCCTGCAATATGTTAGTGATATATCCAAGTATGAACAATTAATGAAACAGTGCTGCCATTCACTGTTTAGGGAACATCAAAGGAGGGAGGAGAAAAAAAAAAAAGAAGAGAATTAAGTTGGAATGGAATGGGTGGAAAAGTTAATGAATAAAGTTTTGGCAAACTAAAGTGAATCTGAAGTGCTTGAAAAAACACCCACTGGAGAAATCTACTAAGTAGTTGGAACTATGATTCTGACTCTCAGGAGACAAATTTAGTCTAAAATACAGATTTGGAAGGAACTGACAAATGGCAGATGGAAACCAATTCCTGGTAGAAACTGAGATCACCCAGAGAAATAGGGCAAAGTGGGATTAGAAGGGCACCTAGACAAACAGAGAGACCTAAGGACTCCATGGTTAAAGGGTGTCTGTGGGGGCTGGGCAGTAGTGCAGTAGGTTAAGCACACATGCACAAAGCTCAAGGACCAACATAAAGATCCTGGTTCGAGCCCCCGGCTCCCCACCTGCCGGGGGGTCATTTCACAAGTGGTGAAGCAGGTCTGCAGGTGTCTATCTTTCTCTCCTCCTCTCTGTCTTACCCTTCTCTTTTAATTTCTCTGTCCTATCCAGCAGCAACAACAACAGCTGTAACAACAATAACAACCAAAACAAGGGCAACAAACAACAAGGACAACAAAATGGGAAAAACAGCCTCCAAAAGCAGTGGATTCATAGTGCTAGCACCAAGTCCCAGTGATAACCCTGGAGGCAAAATAAAATAAAATAAAATAAAATAAAATAAAATAAAATAAAATAAAATAAAGGGGGCCTGTGATCATCAGGCCCTTTTCCCAATTTCCTGTGTAGCAATAAGGCACCCTGTTCATTTATTCATTTAGTCATTCAGTCACCACGATTGTACTGTATACAAGTCCTGTACTCTCATACAATCACTGGTGAGGATACCTAGAGATGTCCTTTAGAAATTGACAGGTTGGTCCAAATTCAAAGAACTAAAGAAGTGAAAGAAAGAAAGAAAGAAAGAAAGAAAGAAAGAAAGAAAGAAAGAAAGAAAGAAAGAGAGAAAGAAAAAGGAAACCTGGAGAAATTACCCTACTTGATTTCAAAATTTACTGCAAAGTAACAGCAATTAGTCAGTATGATATTGGCATGAAGAAAGATATACAGATTGATGGAACAGAAATAGGCCTATGCATATATTGTCAACTGATTTCCAATAAGGAGACCAAGAGATAAGATAGTTCGTTAAGGGTAACAATTGATATTATAGACAGAACAAGCAAACTTCAACTTTTACCTGTACAATACACAAAAATAATGCTGAAATATATGGTAAGCATAACCCTAAGAGCTAAAATTATAAAATGTCTCAAAACTCAGAACAAAATCTTTATAATCTTGAGCTATGCCAAGATTATATATGTCAGTGGAGATATATTTACATATACATTTCTGGGGAAAGCATGAACTAAGAAAGATAAAATCAGTAACTTGAGATCTGTCAAAATTGTAAACTTTTTCAGAAGGCATTAAGGAAATTAACAGTAAACTACATACTGGAAAATATTTGCAGACTTACACATGATCAAGGATTTGCATTCAGAATATGTAAAGAAGACATAGAATCCACAAATCCAAAATACTTGGAAAACATAGGAAGTATGCATGTCAAATAAGTAAATTAAAAGAGACTTGACATTACTAGTCACTGGGGAAATACAAAGTGAATCCATAATGAAATCTGCTGTACATCCACTGAATGACTAGCTTTTAAATGGCTGACAGTATTGTCTAGTGGCAAGGATGCAAACCAACTTGACTTCTTATACTCTGCTGGCAGATTCAAAACAGTAAAGCCACTTTGGAAAATAATTTTGCAGCTTCCTATAGTCAACCACATGCCTAGGTACGGTCCAACAACCCCACTCCTAGGTATTTATCCTGGAGAATGGAAATACAAGTCCATGCAAAGACTTGTATGCAGATGTTTATAGCAACTTTATGCTTCATTAGCAAAAACTGAAACAACCCACATGTCCATGAACTAGTGAAGTGATAAATAATGTATTCAAACAATGGAATACAATTCAGCAATCAAAGGGATCAAATAACTGATATATGAAATAACATGAATAAATCTCAAAGGAATTAGGTTAAATGAAAGAAGTCAGATTTTTATATATGGCAAAACTGAGACAATGAATATCATATCACTGGCTGGGGAAGAGGAATGAGGTCAAAATATCCACAAACATCAGACTTAGAACCTGCCCTAATGAAGCTTAAAGTCTGGTCTAATATATGATCAAATTGGTTCCAAATTACTTGTATGAATCTTAGAGTAAAACCTTAGTCTTTAGAGGAATGCCACTAAGTCCATCTTGAATTCAGCAAGATGATATTTGTAATCTTTGCCATTCATTCAGCCAGAAATCACCAACCATGCTTACACTTGTAGCAACATTTTTTCCCAATAGTTAAAAGCGACACAAGTAGCCATCGATGGATAAATACATGAGTAAAATATATCTATACATAAAGGAGAATATGACTCAGCCTAAAGGAAGGAGAAAATTCTACAACACAGATCAACTCTAAGGAAATTATACATGTGAAATAAGTCAGTCACATGGACACAAGTGTCAGCACATGAGGTGCTCAAGTAGACAAACTTATAAAAACAGAAAGTAGAGGGGGGTCGGGTGGTAGCACAGCAGATTAAGCACACATGGCCCGAAGTACAAGGATGGGCATACGGATCCCAGTTCAAGCCCTTGGCTCCCCACCTGCAGGGGAGTCGCTTCACAGGCGGTGAAGCAGGTCTACTGTCTGTCTTTCTCTCCCCCTCTCGTCTTCCCCTCCCCTCTTGTTTCCTCTCTGTCTTATTCAACAACAACATCAATAGCAACAATAATAATAACCACAACAATGATAAAAAAGGGCAGCAAGAGGGGAAGAAATAAAAATAACAAATAAAAGATAAGAAATAAAAATTAAAAAAAAACAAACAAACAGAAAGTGGAATAGTGATTGTCAGGGTGACTGAGAAGCAAATGAAAAGTTTTTTGTTCAAGGGGTATAAGGTTCTGTTTTCTGTGGTTTTTTTTTTTTTTTTTGGTTTAAATTTTATGTGCACATTTAAAAGCTATTTCTTATGTTGATTAAATTAAAAACTTAAAACATGTAAAGGAGATAAAGGCTGATTTGTGGATACTCTTAGCAGAAAAATGAAACAAGTCAACCTTTACCCTTTACTCACAGAAAACATTTTAAGAAGTTTTCTTTTGTGGATGTTTTTACAGAGCTTGTAACACTGCATATATTTATTCTGCGTTTTCACTTAATATGATAGATAGTATTACCACATTAAACCATAAAATGATTGGTTGCATTGCTTGTAGTGTGCCAAACTAGGTTCTGGTTTTTATCTGAAAAGACTGTGGGGCCAGGGAGATTATACAGTGTTTACACAAAAGTGTTTCAGGAGTCAGGCGGTTAAGTGCACATGGCATGAAGCGCAAGGACCTACATTAAGGATCCTGGTTCAAGCCCCTGGCTCCCCACCTGCAGGGGAGTCGCTTCACAAGCAGCAAAGCAGGTCTGCAGGTGTCTATCTTTCTCTCTCCCTCTGTCTCCCCTCTTGATTTCGCTCTGTCCTATCCAACAACAACGACATCAATAACGATCAACAACAATGGTAAAAACAAACAGGGTAACAAAAGGAAAAAAATGGCCTCCAGGAGCAATGGATTTGTGGTGCAGGCACTGAGCCCCAGCGATAACCCTGGAGGCAAAAAAAAAAAAAAAAGATGACTTAAAAATAAACAAACAAACAAATATATATATATATATATGCTTTAGGCATTCAAGAGGGTAGAGGAAAGCATAATTACAGTGAACAGAGAAATAGAAGACACAACTCTCCCCTCCAAAAAAAAAAAAAAAAAGTAAATTGAAATTCCAGAGTTGGAAAAAGATAAAGGGCATATATACAGTGCAAGAGGCTAACAACAGGAAATGCACTAGAGAAAAAAGATGAGTGAAGAGGAAGCTCCAGAAGCATGAACTTCTGGCCCTGCTGTTGGTTTGGTGCACATTCTTCTGGCAGTCCCCTGGGACACCAAAACACTATGAAAAGATGACGTGTTGGTTTGTACAGAGGAAATAAATGAGCAGATCTGAATACTGTTGGCTGTAGCAGAGATCTGTGAGAAAAATCTAAACAGTAAGAAAACTATTAAAAAGGAATTTGAGTGCCTGACGGTATGGTTTAAAGCAGAAATGTCTTTGGAATGACAACAACATAAGAAATTAAACTGGCTTACACGTAGATGACAATTTTTTTTCTTTTTCTTTTCTTTTTTTTGCCTCCAGGGTTATTGCTGGGGCTTGGTGCCTGCACTATGAATCCACTGCTCCTGGAGTCCATTTTTTCCAATTTGTTGCCCTTGGTGTTTATCATTGTTGTTGTTATTATTGTTTCTGTTATTGATTTCATTGTTGTTGGATAGGACAGAGAGAAATGGAGAGAGATGGGGAAGATAGAGAGGGGGGGAGAAAGACAGACACCTGCAGACCTGCCTCACCACTTGTGAAAGTGACCCCCCCCCCGCAGGTGGGGAGCTAGGGACTGGAACCGGGACCCTTATATGCCAGTCCTTGTACTTTGTGCCACATGCTTAACCTGCTGCGCTACTGCCTGGCCCCCAGATGACAATTTTTAATGAGGAACTGCTAGATAGATATTCACCATAAATCAATATTGGTAAGATGAAAAGTTCAGGGACCAACCTCACCGTGGGGGAGATGAGTGCTCTAGGGTAACTCACAGCACCTACAGAAGGACTTCTTCATGCACTTCTGCCCCAGGGACATGGATATATGACTGTCTAATGTGCCAGGGTATGGTTCCTAAGATGAAGGAAGCATTTCTAGTGTTGACTCTGGCAGACTTAACAAGATACTCTTCCTGACACTTTTAGGACATGCAATAACAAAGAGAATCCCTGAAATACAATGGCTCTGAGACTGGAAAAGCAGTGCAAGGGAATGGGGAAAAGCAAGGGATTTGGAGGCAAAAGGCTTGACTTCAGTTTGTTCCCCATTGCATAACCTTGGCTCAGTTGTTGTTTGGTTTCCTTAATCTTAAAATGTGGTTGATATTATTATGAGAGAATCAAAGCCTTTCTATGCAAATAAAGCACCCTACAGTTGTCAAGCAAGAGAGAGAGAGACTGAAAGAGGAAGACTAGAAGTAATGAACGGTTCATGAGCGCAATGCAGGAAAATATCCAGTAATCTGTCATAGAGGTGACAAGTTCCAGGAAGGATGACGAAGGAAGATAATGGACAGAAAAAATATTCTCAGAACTAATGGCAGAAATGTTTCCCGATTTCTTTAGGTTTATAAAGTAATTTAAATAGTTTTTAATTTTTATTGATTTGATAGGACAAAGAGAGAATCTGAGATGGAAAGGGCATATTTAGAGAGAAACCTTCAGCACTGCTACACCACTTGTGAAGCTTCCTCTCTGCAAGTATGAACTGGGGGCTTGAACCCAGGTCCTTGCACATATAATGTGTGTGTTCACCCAGGTGCACTATCATCAGGTCCCTTAAAATTAAATATTTTAACAAAAAGAAAATCACACAAGATATGTCATCATCAGACTGGTGAGAATAATAAAGAGAAACCTTTAAAGGCAGTCATTAAAAGGTACATTCCGTGTAGAGAACAACAATGAAGTTGGGAATAGGCTTATCCTGAACCATGCAGGTGAGAAGACAGTAGAGAGATAACTAAAATACGGAACAGAAAGAGCTAAAGTATCAGGGCCAGGTGGTGGCACACCTGGTTGAGTGCACATGTTACAATGCACAAGAAAGAGAGAGGGGAGACAGAGAGGAAAAGAGACACCTGCAGCAATGCTCCACTGATCATGAATCTTCCTTCTGCTGGAAGGCAGGTTAGAGGAAGCAACACCTGTATTTCCCCCCACCTGCAGGGGGAAAGCTTCATGAGTGGTGAAGCAGTGTTGCAGGGGTCTCTCTGTCTCTTTCCCTCTCTATCACCCGCTTCCTTCTCAATTTCTGACTGTCTCTAATAAATAAATATAACAAAAGTAATTTTTTAAAGAACTAAAGTATCTCCCTACAAAAACAACTTTCTCTTTGCAATACGTTTGCAGTTCCATGTATCATTCACATGACAGCTATTTATATGTTCTTAGAATTTTTCATGTGTCCACATTTTATATCCACAACTCTGGCAGCAATTCTTTGAGGACAAAAGTCATACTGAGATTCTGAGTAGTTCTGAAATAAATATGATATTTGCAAATGACACTTCAACTAGGAATGTTAGAATGGCAATGAAGTCACAGGCACAGACTCAAAAGCCTGATTCACAACGGAATCTCCAAACAGCATATCCAAAGCTATTAGTGCTATTTGTTAGGTCATGAAAGCTGTGCACTACCATTTATGTACAGGCAGTCAGGAGCCAGGATATTTGGACTCAATCAAAAGCCCAGGGATAGAAGACCTGGGTTCCATTCCTATTTCTGTCACTCACTGAAAACGTGACCTTGAGTCAGTCCCTCCAACTGCATCTTCTACCCTGGCAAAAAGAGAAAGGTGAATTAGATGAACAAGTAGTGGTAGTGATAGGTTTGCCTTAAGCCATTCAGAAACTCTTGCCCAGTCCCAAATGATTAGTTCTTGCACCTGTAAGATGGCTCTGCCAGTTGGAACATCTTCCTAATTGTAGATCAGAGCTTTTCTCAAAGATAACCAACCTATAGGGGGGCAAAACCCAAGGGTCTAATCTCATTAGCAACACATGCAAATGCTGAACAATTGGTTTAACTCTTCCAGGTTCCTATCAGGATTTTCCACACATACCATTAAGCTTATTTATTAATGAAAGTGCCTCCTCCATAAAGAATGGGTTTAGCATTATTTTTGTCATGTTCTATAATAGGATCTGGAAGGAAATTTTAGAATGAGGAAGCTGTGTTCTGTCTTTTTTTTTTTTTTTTTTTCCCTCCAGCCATTCACTATGCAAATACCTGGAGTTTCAAAATGAGCATGCTTATGGAGTGACTCTCTTTGGTTGTGGGCATGCTGGCAGAGGATCAAAACCCCAGCCAAGTTTTGCAGTCGTAATTTTATTTTGATTTTAATTAGTATCAATTAGGACCATAAAATAGACAGCCTGGATAAACAATGTGAAGTTGGCTTTAACAAGTAAATTAGATATTTTGCAGGGAGGGAAGGGGGGGGAATAAATCAAGGAAGACTCCACTTTCTTTGTCCCAGCCCCTTGTTCCTCCCCTGAGGCTGTTGCTGTAGGCAACTCAGGCTTCCAGAAAGATTATCTATGCTGAAGTCTCAGAGAACCCCCACCCCTACCCCAGTCCATCTAATGGAATCAAAGAGGAGAAAAGCACTCGTCTTGGCCGGGTTACTTCCCTACATGCTAAGTGGGGACTAACACAGTCTAGCTTGGGGTCCCTGACCCATAGGGGAAGATCTTTCTTCCTCTGAGTTCTTGGGGTTTTTTTAATGCAGAAATCACCCCAAACATACCCTGCCCCTTCTTTTTTTTACCTTTTTTTATAAGCCCATGCTATCTTGTTCAGAAGAAACTATGATGAAAGCTATGGAGTGGGACAAGTAACTTTAACAGCTCTCTTTAAAAAAAAAAAAAAAAAAAAAAAAAAAAAAAGGTGTGTAACTGTGTGTGCTCAGATCTGCCTGTGTGTACATTAGGGAAATACTGTTGACACAAAGAATGTGTAGCAAATGATACAGATAAAGTATATGATATTCTTTATCATAAAGCCCATCTGGCTATTGGATTCTCTGCATACACTGATCCACTGACTTTTGCCAAACTCCTGTTTCCAAGCTATCAAGAGAGGCAGGGTATTCTCGGCTCCAGATGTCACTGCATGCCCTTGCTGAGCATGCCAAACAGAGTATGCCTGACATGTGTCATTTCTGTAGCTAGTCACTGTAGGCAATTAAGTAGATGGAGGTGTCCGCTGTCCCTTTGAGAGGACTGGCTTCCATGACTTCTACACAGACCCATCACACTGCCTTATGGCACAGAGGGATTCCTTTCAAATACCAAAGTCACGTCGGAACAGGTAAGCATCATGCTACCAAGCAGTGTTGCCATCATGTAGTTACAACAACTACACTTAACTTAATGGACATAGATAACTAACAATATGAGTGGAAAATGCAAGGGAGTGGTGAGTACTGAGTACTATTTTTTGCATATAGTATAATTTAATTAGTAATTAATTATAAGTTAACATAATTTAAATTATAAGAGTGACAGTGTTTAACAGCAAACAGTCCAAGTTTCTGAAAATGTAGCTGTTAGCTCTTGTGAGCACCTCCAGCTCACACAGCATATGTCTCAGCTCAGAGGTCACGCTCCTCAGTCACGTCTAACACTGCTGCAGAACTGTGAGGACTCCAGAGCTGAGGGGGTGAGGTGGTCAAGCAATGAGGGGCCTTCCCTTTTGTACATATCACATCTGCCTCTCCAGATAATTCCTGTCTCTCAAAGGTTGTACATCTCAAGTAGAAATGAGTTTCCACAAGCATTTTTTTTTTCTTTCTTTTTTCCCTCTAGGGTTATTGCTGGAGCTTGGTGCCTGTACTATGAATCCACTGCTCCTGGAGGCTATTTTTTCCCTTTTGTTGCCCGTGTTGTTTTATTGTTATTATTGTTGTTTTTTTATTGGATAGGACAGAGGGAAATCAAGAGAGGAAGGCAAGACACAGAGGGGGAGAGACAGATAGACCACTTGTGAAGCAACTCCCCTGCAGGTGGGCAGCCGGGGGCTCGAACAAGGATCCTTACACCAGTCCTTGTGCTTTGTGCCATGTGTACCTACCCACTGTGCTACCACCCAGCCCCTCAATTTTCATACATTGTTGAAGAATTCAAGATGATGTGACATCTTTCTCCACATAAAAACTGATAAAGAATAGGTGAAATTTCCAGCCTCAGAATAGGGGAATAAATATGTCCTTGATTCCTAAGGCTAAATTATTCATATAAACTCGAAGAAAAAAAAAAGTAAGCAAACTGTCTCTACGAGTCTGTGAGAAACCTGGAAGTTATTGTTGGGAAGTTTGGGACACAGAACTTTGGTGGTGGGTATAGTATGGAATACACTTGTAACCTTACAGTCCTGTAAACCACTATTAATACAAATAAAATAGTTTGTAAGATAAATAAATCATGTGTTTCTCTTATGAGAGACCAAAGCATCCCTCAGATATGACCGGGGACCTCACACATGAAAGTCCTGTACTCTACCTCTGAGCAAGCTCCCTGATTTGAGCTCATGTGGGGCCCAGCTTCTGGTTTCCAGGTTTCAGAAAGAGACCAATGACTTCAAGGTTCACTTACCTCAACTGATCAGTTAACCTGATACTTGTAAAGCATGATTCAAGTTTGCCTCTTTAGAGAGTCCCTGTCTACTATAGATTATTTGGCTTTGAGAAAAGGAAGTCACCATGAACCTGGAATCCTAATTAGTGATGATCAGATAACACCCACCCACATCCTCTTCAACAAAGCTCCCTAAATCCGGTCTTTTAAATCAGATACCAGCACTCAGGCCTCCTCCCTCAGGTGTCAGACACCAGGAGTGCACAGAGATTATATGCAGTATGTCTCTAAGATTTGTCCACTCAACTTTGCAGATCACCTGTAGTGTGTTTTTTATTCAGCTGCAGTATCACAGGCTGTGTTAAGACAAGCTGCGTTTTCTCTGCTCAGGTGAGGAAGCAAGGTCTGGATGCATTTTTAACTGCAGAAGTTTTGACTGAGTGGTGGCTGTATGTGTTTGTATATGTGGAAGCACCCTTTTTCAAAGTCACTTCAGCCAGGTTAATCCACTAGATTATAGGCTCTGAGCAAACTAGTCACAGGAGTAACTTTTAAGATTCTGATGCTTAGGGAGTCGGGTGGTAGCGCAGTGGGTTAAGCGCAAGTGGCGCAAAGCTCAAGGACCAGAGGAGGGATCCCGGTTTGAGCTCCTGGTTCCCCACCTGCAGGGGAGTCGCTTCACAGGCAGTGAAGCAGGTCTACAGGTGTCTATCTTTCTCTCTCCCTGTCTTCCCTTCCTCTTGATTTCTCTGTCCTATCCAACAACAACATCAATGGCAACAATAATAATAACAAGGGCGACAAAAAATGGGAAAAGGGTGGCCTCCACGAGCAGTGGATTCGTAGTGCAGGCACTGAGCCCCAGCAATAACCCTAGAGGCAAAAAAAAAAAAAGATTCAGACACTCAGGCACACTACAACCTAGTTAATCAGATCCCGGACTAACTAAATCCCTGTATTTTCAGTCTCTCCAAATGAGCCCAAAGTAAATTCACAACTGTGAACAATCTTGAATAATCAATGAATTTGTGTTGATAATTCAGCTATGTCCTCTCCCACCTTTTTCCCCATGTTCTACGATTATAGATAAATGGCGCCTGAACAGGGACCCGTAAGCAGCAGATTTACAAGAAGACATCCTAGATAAGTACACACCTTTTGGGTATCTGCAATATTGTGTTAAGGCACTGTGATTTTTTTTCTTTCTTATTGTTTTCCTGAGATCTCTCCACCATGGAAAATCTTTTCCAAATTCTGCATTCTTTTTCCAGTATACAATTTTTACATATCTGGGACATTTTTCTCGGGGCTGCACCTTATATCCTGTTGATCATCATAGCAGCTTTTAAGGGATATATAGGGCAACCTCTCAAAAAGCTTAAGGACCTAGATGCTGAGGTCCAAGAGATAAAGTAAGTGATCATAGAACTTAACCAGCACCTTAAAAACAAGAAGAAGCAAAGGCCTATCATGATCTTGACCCACCCTAATTCCTCTGCATCTTGCCCTGAGGCCCCTATTTTGGCAGACGTGTCCGAATTCCCCTTTGGACTCCACAGCCACTTCTTCGGCCACCCCCATTTTGGCAGACACGTGTCCGGAACCTCCTGCTGCCTCCATGGCTGCTTCTTCGCCCACCCGTTTTGACAGACACATGTCCGAATTCTCCTGTAGCCTCCAAAACCACTTCTTCAGCCGCTTGTCCAGAAGCTTCCACTTCGGTGACTCCTCCTACCGCTACACACTTATCAGAGCAAGTCCACACATTTCTGGTCAATGTTGCCCCCAATAGACAAAAACCTCAGGCCTGGTATCCATATTCTGCCACAGACCTGAAGGAACTACGCCAGGCTATCAAGGATGACGGTATTCATGCCCCATGGACCAGGTCCATTTTACAAGGCCTGCTTCAGAACCTTAATACCCCCCAAGATTGGAGGGATGTAACTCGTGCTACGCTCCCAGGCACCCTCTTCCTGCAATGGGAGGCATTCTTTCGCGACGAATGTTTACAACAATCGCGGAAAAATATTCAAGATCAGCCAGAGGGTAATTTTGATGCATTGTTTGGAACAGGCCAATTAGAAACAGGAATTCAACAAGCGGAAGCCAAGTTTCCACCAGGGTATTTTGATCAAGTACGCCTGTGTGCATTAAAAGCATGGGAGCGATTAACACCACCAATGGGAGCAGCCTCAGCCCCCATTCTCTCCATTCAACAAGAACCTGATGAATCCCTCGCTAAATTCATTGCCAGGGTCCAGTCGAGTTTGGAAAGGAAGATTTATAATCCTGACGCTCGTTTTCTACTCCTGCGATCCATAGTCTGGGATGGAATGCTTCCGCATTTTCGACAGGCCTGTATCACTCTTAAAAACGAACACCCAGATACTTGGATTATAGCTACACAGGATCTCAGATCAAGCTCTTTTCAAGGACCTATGTTACAGGCCTATGCAGCTACCTTACATAAGCAAAAAGGGGCTTGCTTTCAGTGCGGTCGCCAAGGGCATTGGCGTAACCAATGTCCAGAAAATAGACCGCGACCCCGCCTCCAGTCAGGGCAACCCCACCTCCAGTCAGGGCAACCCCACCTCCAGACAGGGAATCAGAGACCACGAATGCCTTGTCCCAGATGCCAGAAAGGATTTCACTGGAGGAGAGATTGTTGGTCAAGGTTCCATAGGAACGGCACGCCTCTGCCAAATGTAAACAGGGATTTAAACTAGGTGTGGGGCTTCCCTTAGCCCCGCCCCCAAGAGCCAGGATCCATAATACAGCATGGCAGAATAAAAAAAAAAAAAATCAGATTCACAGAACTCTTCCCCCCCCCCGAATGTCTTATGCTATGACTGGCCAGTTGTCTTTTGTGAGTGAGTGAGTGAGTAAAAAAAAAAATTGAGTGAGTTGAGTGACCAAAATTTTTGTACAACCCATTGTGCTCAGAGTACTCTGAAAGTTAACTGACTTTATATAAAACGGCTGGACGCAGCCATGGTTTCTGGAGACATTCAGAAACAGTCCAAAAATTGTTCATTCCTCTTTTTTGATTTCTTTTTTAAGTCTTGATATAAATATGAAATGTTTAGTCTTAAACTGTGTGAGTAAAGATGGTTCAACTATGACAGTAGATCTAAATTCGCATTTGAAATGTCTTATTTACAAGTTGTTCTTCTCCTGTGTGTTATAAACTATATGTTTAATATGCGTGTTTCAAGTTTGGTAAATATTAACGGTTAAATTGTAACTTTGAAGCTACATTCTTACGAGAAGAGGTAAAATCAATTCATTAAAGTAACTGTTTAAGGTAAAATTCTAAATATTCAATGTGACAATTCATCATCTCCTAAGTTAAAATACAAATCCTCTATACAGGACATTTTTGGAGGGCCCCCAAAAATGTCCTGTAAGCTATCTTGTGGAAATTAATCCACAACAAATTTGGCATCAATCTGATATTGTAAATGTACCCAAAAAAAAATTGTCACTAAAATGTGTTAACTCTAGTAACCTGATTTTGCTTAAAAACCCAATGTAAAAAATAGTTAAGAATCAATATATGTGACTTAAATTTGGTATGAAAATTTTGCTATATAGAGACTGCTACATGAGGTCACATAAGATGACCTTTACACGAAATTATAAAGATACCTAAACCAATTATAATCATTGAGTTATCAATTGTAGTAAACTTCTAATTTGTTACAAAGTTTTTTCATAAGTAATGGACTACAGCTATGACAAGCCTTCGCATAAAGAAGCATCTGCTCATATAGAATCCCCAGAAATCCATCTTGGACCCCAGACCTCTGACATCACCCACAATTATGGCCATCCCCCGAAACCCATGATGTGACCTGACACGATCTGGAGAACCTGATTCACAGACTCCAAAGGAGAAGACTTTCCTACTGCCTTTTTCTCAACCATCGGTGTCTGCTCTTCCTGCTTCTGTTTCGCCCATCATGTTTTGGCAGTTCCAGGTCACTCTCTACAGAGAAGAAAAGTTCCAGTGGCTGTCCTCCTCCATCAAGATAGACGTGTGGCATTTATTTCCTGGCCGTTGACATTGGACTGATGCTTCTATAGAACTTGCTGGACACTCCTTTTATACTGCTGGACTTCTTGAAGAATGACTGTAGCAGTTCATAGAACTTTCCGCCAGCTGACTCGGGATTTCGCAATGCTAGATCACCCCTCTAGCCCCTCGGCTTATCAGGCCCCCACTTCTCCACCCATCAGGCTCACTCTGTCTCTTGCTACTCTTACTTATCCCTCCGTCTTGTGCTAGTTCTTTTTGAAGACACTTACACGCTATCATTCTGCTTTCTTCCCAACAGGTTTCTGTTCACCCCACACTGCTATTCCCCTGACAGAGATGAAGCCTTTTACAGACATTGACCCAGTTATATATGGCCATTAAGTAAGAGGAAGATGTTGGGGAATTGTGAGGATATGGTTGAGCTTGGAAGGGCTTGAGCCTGAGGGGTGTGTCAATCCTGTTAGTCTCTCTCTCTCCACGGAGAGGTTGAGCAAGAAGGGACAGTAGAACCCAAAAAAAGGTGTGCCTCTTATCAGTCTCCCTGCCTCACAAAGTGCCCCGTACTCCTGATACTATGGCAAATAGTTAAAAAGAAAGGGGGAGATGTTGGGTAGTATGCCAGCTCCCCCTGGCTTCTGCTTAACCATATTCCTATATAGGGATTTATTGATCCCATTCAAAGCTTTGGTCTATTTACATAAATCACTTTTACATTTACATAAAGCACTCCCTCCAGGGCACTGGTGGTTCAGTGATAGGATTCTCGCCTGCTCCGCCCCCTCCTTGTCACACTCTGATTTTCACCAGTCACTTTTCTCTCCACCCTCTCTATATCACATCCTGTTTCCACCCTACTTGGAAAGTATAAAAACAGCTGCTCTTCTGATTAAAGACACTTGGAAATTGCTTTCCGGCTCCGAGAGTTCCAGAGTGTATCTCCTGCGAAGTTGGTGCGGCACGAGTTCCTGATCCCTCTCCCACGCAGCAGCCTAGATCGGGTCCAGTTGAGTTCTCTCCAACACAGAGAGCACTAGCTCGGGAAGAAGTACCCTCAGGCTATCCCGGCAGATAAACTAATGTATTTAGGTAGATAAAATTTTGATTGATTTATAAAATCAAATACCACTAAGCACAGTACTTGTTGGGTAGTTGCCATCTCCCCCTGGCTTCTTCTTATCCATATGGCTATATAGGGATTTACTGATCCAAAGGTTTGGTCTATTTACATAAATCACTTTTACATAAAGCACTCCAGGGCATTGGTGGTTCAGTTATAGGATTCTCGCCTGTTCCGCCCCCTCCTTGTCACACTCTGATTTTCACCAGTCACTTTTCTCTCCACCCTCTCTATATCACATCCTGTTTCCACCCTACTTGGAGAGTATAAAAACAGCTGCTCTTCTGATTAAAGACACTTGGAAATTGCTTTCCGGCTCCGAGAGTTCCAGAGTGTATCTCCTGCGGAAGTTGGTGCAGCACGTGTTCCTGATCCCTCTCCCACACAGCAGCCTAGATCAGCTCCAGTTGAGTTCTCTCCAACCCAGAGAGCACTAGCTCGGGAAGAAGTACCCTCAGGCTATCCCGGCAAGTACTCTTCATCATGCTGTTTTAGCCTAACAATTCACTATGATCACTGGCCCTCCAGATCACCGCATTTAGTTCTAACTCAGAAGGAGCATGATAAGAATAGTATTTTGATACTAATACTCTGGTGATATTATTACAGAAGGAATTAAGAGAATGAAAGATTTATATTAACAGAAGTATAACAAAATAATTTAGGAATAAGAACAATGGCCCCAACTTTCAAGAAGGATGTGTGGATGGAAAGGGGTAGAAAAACTAGAATTATCAGAAAGGAAAGCATCAACCTCAAAAATTGACTGGTATATAATTAAATAAATAAAAGCTGGAGTGTACAATAGGATCTTATATTCCTAATACTCTCAGCTGTTTCTTCGAATTGTACCAACTTAAAGGGGTAGACATAAGATTTCAGCCAAGCTATAACCATAATATTAATAGCTCGCTCCTTGCTGAAAGAGAGGATCCAGCACTCACGGCAGTCGAGAGAGGGAGGGTTCCTCTACACCGAAAACTAGCGCAGGCAAGGAGGGACCAAGGAAGAGCACAGCAGTGCTGCTTCCTTGTTTAAACTGTTCCCTGCTCAGTACTTCTAGGTAATGTCATCCCCAAACCCAAGTTGCAAGAATTACTGAAAGGAGCCCTACACGAAAAGAATCAAACTCTAAATGAATTAATTGGTGATAAAATAGGCGTGGAAACAAACAACAGCAACAACCAAAGAAAATACATTGAAAAAATGAAAACAAAATGGACAGAGCAATATGAAGTAGGTGGGTTAATCAAGGCCAAATATCACAAGACCACCTCCTAGCTCAGAAACTCTAAAATCTCCATCTTAGCATCACCTTGCTTGAAACCTGAAGGAAAAATGTTGGGCCAAGAAGAGAGGGAGGAATATGAATTGGCTACACACATAGGTGAAACTCGGGAGACAGTCAGAGTGGGAGAACTCAGGGTGAAATTTGCAGTGGTGGTGGGGTGATGCACCAAAGCAAGGAACTCTGGGGATGGAATGGAAGAGGAGGACATCAAGGGAGGGTCAGGGGTGAGAGTGTGTTGCAGACATTCATGGTGCAGAGCTGGGAAATGGAGCCTAAGTGTAGATAATTGTGCTGTAAACCATTAAACTCCAAAAAAAATGAGAAAGAGAAAAGTCTCAAGAAAAGTCTTGAAGCAAAGTCAAGTTGGCTTTCTACAACTTGCATCTAAAAGTCTTAACTAGTACAAATCCTAATCAAAGAGAGATTCCCAAAGATTTGAGTCACAATAAATAAATAAATAAATAAATAAATAAATATCAAGTTCTAGCATGGAAGGAAACTCATAAACAAGAAAAATATATGGAAGACTGGAAACAAGGGGATTCGTAAAATATCAAGAATCTATGTGCAAAGCATATTGTGGGCCACGTGATGGTGCACCTGGTTCAGTGCACAGTTGCAATGTGCAAGGACCCAAATGTAAACCCCTGGTCCCCACCTAAAGGGGGAAATCTTTCTGAGTGGTAAAGCAGTGCTGCAGGTGTGTCTATTTCTCTTTCCCTAACTCCTTCTTTCCTCTCAATTTCTGGCTGTCTCTATCCAATAAATAAATATAATAAAAAAAAACTAAAGAGTTTAAGAAATAAACAAAAGCATATTGTACATGTCTTTAAGCTATTCTTTTAGCTACAGACCTACCTTTCTAGACTCCACAGCATAGCCACACAGCATCAAGCACATCACTATGGAATTAGTTGATACTAAAAAGATGACTGACAGAAGACACAGAGTCACGTTCTCTCTCTCTCTCTCTCTCCCTCTCTCTCTCACACACACACACACCTGGAACAATAGACAGATACAGAAAGAGATAAGGAGATAGACATCACTTCAGTCAACCTCCTGCTTCCTAGTCAAACCCTGCTGTTTACGGTTCTGTACATTACTATTTTTTAGTGTCTTGGGAAAGTAAAACCTAGTCTCCTTCAATCTCTTCTACCAATATAGAGCCCACTATTCTGGGTTAATAATATCATCTACATAATAAATGAGAAATGCTTTGATAGTGACTGCTGGAAAATTGCTTAATTTTTTGAATTTCAAAATGTGAATCTGTTGGAATTTTTTTTTCTTCATATAAACACCTACTGTCTTTGTGGCTCAAGTGAAGGGTATAGTGTGTTACAGTCCAAGAAGAAAGATCATTCTAACTAAAAACAGTAAAGCATTCCTTGCAGCCTTGCAGACTCTCATAAACTTAATGGGGCCTCTACCTGACAGGCTTCAGAGGACCCAACCCCAGGCTTCAAATCCTCCTGGGTGGCTATGGCCCCACCAACACCCACCCACCCCAACACCACTCCCCACTCCGTATCCTGTCATCTGACCAACAGTACTAAGGAGCAGCACCTCAGCATTGTTCTGGCCTACAGGACTCAACATGTGTTTCCCCTTTTCAAAAATTACATCATGTCTCAGGAGGCTTCTTTCTCCAACAGGAAAAGCTGAAAGTCCCCGTTAAGGCTTACAGAGGAGACCGATTAAGCCTGGCATGGTGTTGAAGGGCCACATCCTTGCTGCAGAGGTGTTTCAAGCCCAGATCCAGCTCCATCAGCCAGTCATCCACACACTGCACCCCAAATGGCTTGCCTGCTCCCCAGCAAAGTGCATCTGATAGTAGAAGTCGTACCTGTCGGCTGTGTGTTTTCTTTACTTGCTTGCTTGTTTTTAAGGTGCAACAACTTTCTATGCAGGCCTTTGCCTAGAAGTGAGCTGACTTCCGCTCTGAAAATGCCAGAAGAGTTGGGAAATCCAAAAGCTTGACAGTTCTACTGAATTCATGATGTCTTCTCTTATTTCTCAGGAGGAAATTTATAGCAACCCCTTGCCTTGCCTCCTTAGAAAATGAAATAAACTCTGACTACTTTCTTTTCTTTTCACTCAAAATATGCCTTCCCTTGTTTCCCAATTGCAATTGCCCTTCCCCTGGCAGCTTGGGGGTAGGGGTGGAAGGAAAGGTTAATGAGATTATAGTAATGGTACTTAGAGTGGTGGTAGTAGGTGGGGAGGTTTATACAGGTATGTGGGGGGAGGGTGTTATACAGTATTGCAAAATAAAGTCATAATAATGAATTTCATGTAGCTGCAAATTATGTTTTTAAAAATTTCCTTTCTAATTCCTTTTAAAAGCATTAGACTTATGACCAACTCTTAATTGGCACTATCTATTCTCATCACTGTTGGTCATCAGAGGCCCTGACAGTCCAGAAAGCAGGCACAAAGATGGCATGGCTGTCTTTTGTCAATACACAGCAGAGTACCAGACAGTTTAGAACTGAGCTGAATCAGATGATAATTCTAGTAACTCCTTAAATATTTTCTAACACAAGGTTTTTTTTTTAAAAAAAAAATCATTTCCTGGTCATTCTTCATCTATTCAATGAGTATTTATTGACTAACTGCTCGCAGCAGGCACTACACAGAGTATTTATAGGTAGAGAGGAAAAATGCAATTATCATCTTCATTCAATTGGCATTCACTGAATTCCTAGTTACGTTCCACAAGGTTATGGACTTTCTACGCTGGTGGTGACTTTCCTCTACAGATCAGAAACCTAGAAACCAGAAGGTCTCTGTGTCTTTCCCCAGTCTGCATACTGATATGTAGGTACACACATAGTAATACGCGCCACGTTCACATACCAGGTGTCATAACTGATCAGGATTGATACAGCCAGAAACAGTGCATATTGGTGACATTCAGCTTCTCAACCAAACTATGCACAGCTCCAATGCCTTGCCATACTTGAAGGAATTCCAAAAAAAGGTCAGGATTTGAAAGTGGGTTCCATCTTATTATCTTCCAGTACAATGAATAAGCTCAGAGTTTGTGGTGTGACTCAGAGTCCTGGGATTCTACATGAAGGACCTAGGAGTCGTTGAGGAGTGTTGCGGCAGGTGCCACGTCCTCTGTCCCAAACTTAACCAAAGCATCAAAGTATTGACCTGTGTTTTTATATTGAGATTCTGCAAATGATTTTGTAAAATCAGTTTACAACAACAACAAAAAATTTGGAGACCAATTATGGGTGGTCTTTATAACCTGTTTAAATTCTGATAATCTATAACTTGGTAAACTTTTCATCATTAATATCTAAAAGTCTGGGTTTTTTTTCTTTATTAGGGGCTCCATTTTCAAGAGACTTATCAGTATGGTAGACTCCACTGTCATGATATTAAAAATGTGATTTATCTCCACCTGCAGGGGAGTCGCTTCACAGGCGGTGAAGCAGGTCTGCAGGTGTCTCTCTTTCTCTCCTCCTCTCTGTCTTCCCCTCCTCTCTCCATTTCTCTCTGTCCTATCCAACAACGACGACTACAACAATAAAACAACAAGGGCAACAAAAGGGAATAAATAAATAAAATAAATATAAAAAAAAAATGTGATTTATCATCATGTACTACATACATACATTGTACACCTGAAACCTGTGGTATTAATCAATGTAACAAAAACAGCTCCCAGTGATTCCAAACCAGGATTTGAGTATTCCCAAGACTTCCAGATGATTTGATAAACATTAAAGATTGAAAAAGGGGAGTCGGGCAGTAGCGCAGTGGTTTAAGTGCATGTGGCACAAGGACCAGCTCAGGAATCCCAGTTCGAGCTCCCAACTCCCCGCCTGCAGGAGAGTCGCTTCACAGGTGGTGAAGCAGGTCTGCAGGTGTCTATCTTGTCCTCCCCTTCTCTTTCCATTTGTCTCTGTCCTATCTAACAACTATGACATCAATAACAACAACAGCTGCAACAACAACAAAAAAAAACAAGAGCAACAAAAGGGAAAATATTGAGAAGCACTGATCTAGAAGATATATGAACCTTTCTTGGTTAGCTTACATCATTGACCTCAATATAATCACCTTCCTAATGTTTATAGTACAGGTCAGGATGGCTGATCACTCCTTTCTCCTGGACACCAAGGGAAAAGGTGAAGTCAGCATTTGTCATTGTGCACATATCAAAATTCACAATTAATAGTCACCATCTTCCAACTTACTCTTTATAAGTACTCCCCCACCCACCCACCCACCCCCACACAGACACCTCAATTCCCAAGGTGCTTTAGAATGCCAGGGATATTGAGAGCAGTTCTCCAGTAAGAGCTGGGGCCCCTTTGAAGAGATCATCTTTCCAATCCAGCCCATTCCTTAAGCTCAATAATACTGTAACAATAAAAAAATTCATAACAAAAAAGTCTCAGATCCTTTTCAAACTGCCCCAGGCTTGTCCATGTGTTATTAAAGTTGAACTGAGTAATAAATATTATAAATGTCCTAGGAGACAGCACTCATGCCCAGTGAGCATGACATCCCATAATAGACCTATTTGGCTTGTTACCCTGGCGCCTTCCTCCACCCTGATCTCTGGAAACCAGAGAAAGGCAAACATCAGACTGTCACCCCAAAGGCAGAGACATGAGCATAAGATGCTTTGCTTGGAAAGTTTTCATAAGCTCATATTTCTGTCCACATTCCTATTACTTCTGAGTTGTAGTCAGGAGGTGATTTTTTTCATTAGCATTTCTCTTCCCAGAAGGAAGACATTATCCTCCAAATAAAATTCAAGTGAACTAAATTGTCTTCAACCTCAGCATCATTTCAGGCTTGGTGTCATTTGTGGATGAAAGATTGAGTCCTAGTTAATCTACTCAACCCCTATCCTTAAATGGAAAAAAAAATGCTAAGAAACAAAGAAAAGACACATCCCATTTTCACAGGCAATCACCTTCTGTGTCATAGACTGATCATAAAGCAGTTCAATTTATCAACTTCTTACAGAGTCAGCTCTTTCTAGTACAGTTGAAGCTGACTGCATTCATCCCTTCAGCAAACATTTACTGAATGTCTACCAAGTGCCAGACAATGGAGCTAGTCACTAGGAAAACAAAAATAAAAGGAGACCAAGAAACTCACAGCCATGATTACAGAAGCAGAAATAGCTATCCTACCACATGATCAATACATTACTGGCAGTTTGAACAAGATAACATGCAGATACAGGCCAGCAAATAATGAGGATCTAAATATAGGTAAGACCACTATTGTTTTCAAGGAGTTTTTAGTCTAGGTAAGGAAAACAAGAAAAGCTCATGCTAAGTGTCAATGGTTATTTGTATAATTACCCAAAACACAGTTGATGGCAAATTAGTAACAGTATCTACATAGTAACTGAGACTTATCATCGTGGTGGGCTGTGGGGCTCTGAGAGAGAAGGAAGAATCTGCATTGACTGTAATAAATGGGAAGAATTTCTACTGCAGAAGAGAGCAGGAGTGGGAGTTCTGCATAGAATGCTCAAAACTAATGCGAACAAAGACGTACGCAGGGAAACCGTTCATCTTCCCAGCCTGGAGTAGCAATAAAGCTTTCAGTCTACTTAGAATAGAGGTCTTATGCACAGAGTATGTTCAGTGATAAATCTGGAAAGACACATTGGGGCCATAGTATGAGGTCTAGAGTTTCATATATAAGAATGTGGGTTTTATTCCCTAACCAATGAAAGACTCACATGCATATCTGGCCAGGAAATCAGTAGGAAAATTAAATTTGTGGCAGTTTGTAGGGTAAATTAGAGTAGGAAGGTACTGGTAAGAGAGAAATTCAGTGAGAACTATTATGAGCAGAATTCCATGCTTATATCATTAAGAAACTGTTCTTGCATGGGGGTGTGTGTGGTAGTATAGGTATCATTGGAAAGGAATTCAGGATAAATACCATTTCTATTTCTGAAGGTTGTTCTTCATACAAATTATAGTTGAGGGTTCCAGATTTGAACTTCAAACACCAGTTCTAGGTCATTTTCTCCATTTAAGCTGGTCAGATCCAATAAACCAGCACTGTAGTAGACATTGGGGAGCTACCAGCTAGAATATCAGAACACAGAAAATGTGAGAGCAACAGAAAGCTCAACAACTATTGTGTCCAATGCCCTCATTTTGTGGGTATGTGCAGAGGCCTTAAATGATGACAGGTCGAGAGATAGAATGTTGGTTTCTAGTTCAAATTCAATGCTCCTTCTGCTGTATCCAACTCTTTCTTAGGTAATTGACCAACCCCCACCACCACCAAACAGCTCACACATGGGAAAAATTCAAATACTGTTTTGCATGGAAGGAAGATGTAAAAGTGCACAGTCATTCTAAAATAAGACTCCTGTTTATTCTAAGAGTAAAATTTTCTGGTAGGCTTAAAAGTCCTATTTCTTGAGTTCCAGTTTTGAAAGACAAAATCTGACCCAGGAATTTAAGGAGAAATGATCTCTTTCATGTTATAAAGAAATCTTCTATTTTATTCACCTACTATTTTCTCCTAGCCCAAAAGATTAGTCATTTCATGGTCACAACTTAGGGATACAATTATTTTAAGGAAGAACAAGAGTCAACACAATGGTTTAGAGTCCTCAATGGAATATGTTCATGAAATCTTGAGCAATTAATCATCTTCTCTGTTAAACCCCTTGTGAATAACTATACAGATGTTTCAAATACAGAAAGAAACACAAAAGTGATAAATGCTCATGATAGCATATCCACTTGGGTTTTAACTCTCTTTTCCAACCTGGTTATTATAATATAGACAGACGGGCGAGCGGGAGGTCACGCAGTTAGATATATAGGCAAGAATCTGACAGAGAGACTTAAACATCATACCTCCAACTCCTGAAGTATTTTTAAAAAGAATAATAAAATCAATTTACCTTTTTAATTTGATCCCTCTGATGGCAGTTTGGAGAAACAAGAGTAGAAGAGGCAAGATAATTTAAGAAATTATTTCCATAATCCAGAAGGAAAACAATTTTGAGAAAAAATGTGAGTTAAATCTGTACTGACTGGGTTTCTTTTAAGAACAATTTATAAAGTAAAGCTATCAAAGTTAGATAAGTACTTTGATACAGAGGTAAAGTAGAAGTGGCAATTCAAAGACAATTCTTTGGTTTCTAACTGAAGTAATTGGTTGGCTGCTTGATACTGCCAACTGTTGATAAACGAAGTTGGAGGTGTTAGAATGAGCTGAGGTTGAATTTGTTTGTTGTCACTTTAAAATAGCAGTATGAAAGATTTGAAATTGGATGTAAGTCAGCAGCTCAAAAAAAAAACAAAAAAAAAACATGGAGCTTGGAGAATCAAAGCCAACTTCTAAGTGGATAATTACCAAATCAACCAGGTACAGCACACAATATAAAAAAGGAGACGTGGAAAAACAGAAAGGTAGGGGACCTTAACAGTGAAGGTGATTTCCAACAGCTGGAGGAAGGCAGCCATTGTCCTTCTCCTGGGTCTGCTCTTTTCTAGAATAAGCACTTACAGGCCTTTCCAATGCCTCTTCAATTCAGCTGCTTCTAAATGTTTCACTTTGCCAATTTCCCTATTACAATGTGTAACTGATAATCTGAGCTGGGAACAGGCGAAGTCTTAGAATACCACCTCCATTCTAGATGTCAGAAAGGTCATAAATGGCAAGTAGCTCTGCACTATGGGTCTTCCTACTTTCATTATGTAGTTTTGTCACTGGAAAGCAGCTGACCATCCGAGGTCCCTATTCCCTGGTCTCCAGGTAATGACATGTGGAGGGATGTGACAGACATGTGACTCTCTTGGGGTTAAGTTTCTTTTTATATATTTATTTGTTTCCCTTTTTTGTTGTCCTTGTTGATTTTTGATTGTTGTTGTAGTTATTGTTATTATTGATGTCCTCATTGTTAGATAGGAAAGAGAGAAATGGAGAGAGGAGGGAAAGACAGAGAGGGGGAGAGAAAGATAGACATCTGAAGACCTGCTTCACCACCTGCGAAGCGACACCCCACCCCCCGCAGGTGGGGGATCCAGGAGCTAGAACCAGGATCCTTACGCCAGGTCCTTGTGCTTCGTGCCATGTGCACTTAACCCACTGCCCGACTCCCAGTGTTAAGTTTTTATGAAACTTACATTCTGTATTTCCTATCACTAGATCCTTACTCTTGAATTTCAATGCAAACAACAGTGAGACCAAGTTTACAGGCTCAATGCATCAAGAGATAAAACAAGGGCCCTGAATTTCTATATGGAGGGAAATAACACATGAAATAATGAAATAAGAAACTCTCACTTGGGCAGTTAAATGAGCAAGAAATTCAATATAAGCTACTGGGATTTAAGTGGGGTTTTTTATGTTTGTTTGTATTTTTTTTCCCCCAGGGTTATCTTTGAGGGCTCAGTGCTAGCACTATGAATTCACTGAGGCCATTTTTTCCATTTTATTGAATAGAACAGAGAGAAACTGAGAGAAGAGGGGGAGACAGAGAGGGAGAGAGAAAGACAACTGCAGACCTGCTTTACTGCTTGTGAAGCATTCCCCCCCCCCAGCAGGTTGGGAGCCGGGGAATCAAACCTAGGTCTTTGCATGGGTCCTTGCCTGAGTACTGCTTGTGCTTAACCGGGTGCACCAGCACTTGGCCCCAGGGTCTCTTCTATACAATGCCTATCACTGAATATCATACAACTATTAAAACAGCATAAGAAATCATTAATTTTGAGAAAAGGAGCAGGGAACATCACAACAGTGTGCTATCGATTAAAACTTCATATTTTTAAGTTTTATCTTTTTCCCCATTCTATAGAATGCATTGATTTTTATCTGATCACAGAGTTTTACAGATATCTGTTATCTTAATAGATTTTGCTGATATCTATTTTGGATATGTTTGGAACTTACTATATTCCATATGTTCACTATATCTTTCAACTCTCCGGCACCTACAAATTTGATCCAAGTTTCTATCTTTGAACCACTACTAAAAATAATCGTGAAGTTAGGCCTCAACTACCACTTCCAGATATATGTTACATGCTTTGTGAATACTCTGGCAATGCTGTCTCTAATCAGAGCATTCTTGTTATCATTCTAGTCAACCACTGCTTTTGGTTTTTCAGGACTTGAGGATGAGAGGGATTAAAAAAAAAAAAAAAAAGGAACCCAATGAAAGGAGTATGCTTTCACTCCCATAGCCCCATGCAAGCTCCTCGCCAGTTCTGAATGTCCCTGTTGGACACAGTAGCATCCTTACCATTCTCTCTGCTTCTGGTCTTCCCCAGCCCACTTCCGTCAGACTCCTCTCTCGCAGTTCTTTTCCTTGAAAGCCAATCTACTTGAGTCACTCTCCAGCTACAGATCTCCTATGACTCTCTATTAAATCCAAAGTTAATACCTCCATTCCATGTACAGAAAGACATCCTTGACATGGACTCCAATAACCTATTCAGTCTCATTTTCCTCCGATTCCATTGTCAACTTCTTGTCACTCACCAGTGATGTGAGATCCCTCATCAAACTCTGCCTGATGAAAAGTGTTCTCTGGCTTGAGCTGAATTCCCTCTCCTTCCCCTACCCAGGCAGAATTAAGTACCCCTCCTTGAAGCTTCCACATTTACTCTGCTTTGTTGTGTACTTGTCTTCTCCCTCCTCTAGCCTGTCCACATGTTGAGCACAGGCTATGGCTTTTGTCTGTTTCCCCAGCTCCCAGACCTTGTGTGTTTGCTGCCCTGCTGCTGCTGCTCAATTTTTATCTATTTAAGTAATGGCTATTGAGATAGCAACACAAACAGTGGAGGGGAAAAAGTGATGAAAGGCAGAAGATGCCACTCTAACACTGAAATAAACCATTCAAATTGCCAAGTCTTTGCAGTGGTAGGAAAAATATACATACAATACAATGTTCTATGGCTTAGGAACATACAGCTATTTTTTGTCCCATATAAACAAAGGGCTTGATAAACCACAAATCTAAACCTCCATTGATGTAACCGACAGATGAGAGAATTCTCTTCATAGCTGAATACTAATGCATTTAAGAAAATTCCTTGAATATTTACTATTATAAATAGTATTGTAGAAATGTGTTGAACTGAATATTATTCAGCTCCCCTAATAAAAATATCTTTAATAGCAGTGATAAAATCAGCATTTGTACATCTTGTCAGATCATATCATTAGCACTATTTATTGCTGTTGCATATTTAGTAAAACAAAAAAAGATTATCAACAACAACAAAAAAAAATCTTCAAATACCTAGAATTAAATTGAGTAAGAAGAATAAATCCAGTAATTAGGTTGGGAGTACAAAGAAGGGTTGATTTCATTACATAATAGTTTCCAAAGGGAACAAGCTGTCTTCCTTTTGAATCTTGATTAAAGGTGAACACAGGAAGGGTATTCTACTCAATGTTCCTCAGGGGCTTCTTTCCATGATTTGGTTTCCCTTGAGTAGCTGGTATGATTAGCTGGGCCGGTTTCTTTCACAATTGTCCTGCAGCCCTATGTATTTTCAAAGTGCTTGGTGATTTTTTTTTTCCTTAGGATAGTCTTAAAAATGAACTCATTTGGTGATGTGGTAGGGTGAACTTAGCTTGGAGGTGGTGAGGAGTCTGCTGGAAAAATCAGGATAAAACTACAGTCTTTGAACTCTTTAGGATGCTCTTTTCAAAATATTTTCATTACCAAAATTTGAAGGTGTTCAAAGGAACAGCAAGCTTATTTTTCCCTCTTTGCCAGGCGGTGGCACAGCAAGTTAAGCATACATGGCACAAAGCGCAAGGACCAGCTTAAGGATCCCAGTTCGAGCCCCTGGCTCCCCATCCACAGGGGGGTCGCTTCACAAGCGGTGAAGCAGGTCTTCAGGTGTCTGTCTTTCTCTCCCCGTCTTCCCCTTCTCTCTCAATTTCTCTCTGTCCTATACAACAACAATAACAACAATACTAACAACAATAATAATAACCACAACGATAAACAACAAAGGCAACAAAAGGGAAAAAATAGCCTCCAGGAGCAGCGGATTTGTAGTGCAGGCACCGAGCCCCAGTGATAACCCTGGAGGCAAAAACAAAAAAAGAAAAAGAAAAAAAGTAAAAAAAGAACAGGGTTGCCAAATAAAATAAAGGATATCTAGTTAAAATTGAACAGTGGTGGGAGCTGGGCGATAGCGAATGCAGCAGGTTAAGCGCACAAGGCGTGAAACTCAATGACCAGCATGAAGACCCTAGTTGGAACCCCCAGCTCCCCACCTGCAGGGGAGTTGCTTCATAAGCGGTGAAGCAGGTCTGCAGGTGTCTATTTTTCTCTCCCCCTCTCTGTCTTCCCTACTCTCTTGATTTTTCTGTCCTATCCAACAATGACAACAATAACAAAATAATAGCAATGATACACAACTAGGGCAACAAAAGGGAAAAAATAGCTTCCAGAAGCAGATAACCCTGGAGGCAAAAAAAATAACAGAAAATTAAAAATAAAAAAAATTGAACAGTGGGGGCTGGGTGGTGACACTACCAGTTAAGCGCACATGTTAGCGAGTAAAAAGATCCAGGTTCAAGACCCTAGTACCCACCTGCATGGGGGAAACTTCACAAGTGGTAAAGCAGTGCAGCAGACGTCTCTCTCTCTCTCTTTCTCTCTCTCTCTCTCCCCTCCTCAATTTCTCTCTGTCTCTATAAGTAAATAACATATTTTAAAATTATGAACAACTGTTTAGTGTAAGTATACCCTGGGTAATATTGATACCAGAAGCTCTGTATTTTCACCTGCTAAATCTAACATAGGGAGCCAAACTTAGGATACAACATCCTTTTTTCCAGTCCTGTATGAACTTGACCAAGGAACTTAATCTTTTTATTTTATTTTATTTTTATTTTTTTGCCTCCAGGGTTATTACTGGGGCTCAGTGCCTGCACCGTTAATCCACTGATCCTAGAGGCTATTTTTTCCCCCTTTTGTTGCCCTTGTTGTTTTAGCCTTGTTGTGGTTATTATTATTGTTGTTGTTGATGATGATGTCGTTGTTGGATAGGACATAGAAATTGAGATAGGAGGGGAGACAGAGAGGAAGAGAGAGAGACACCTGCAGACCTGCTTCACTACTTGTGAAGTGACCCCCCCCCCCCCCGTAGGTGGGGAGCTGAGGGCTCGAACCAGGATCCTTCCGCTGGTCCTTGCGCTTTGTGCCACATGTGCTTAACCTGCTGCAATACCACCCAACTCCTGGAACTTAATCTTTTTATGTTGAAACTTCCTTATCTAAAAATAAAGTGTGCTACATGGGACCAGTGGCGGTGCACCCAGTAGAACACATGTGTTACCATGCAAGAAGACCCTGCCCTCCCACCCAAATGGAAGGAAGTTTCATTTCATAAGCATTTGGAACAGTGCTACAGGTCTCTCTCTCCCTCCCTATCTGTGTGTGTGTGTGTGTGTGTGTGTGTGTGTGTGTGTGTGTGTGTGTGTGTGTATTCCTCACCCTCTACCAACCAAAAATCAAATTCAATTGAAGGTTACTAGGGACAATGGGGTTGTTGTGCAGGCACTGGGCCCCAGTAATACTCCTGATGGAAGGATGGAGGAAGGAAGGGAGATAAGAGCATAAAAGAGAAAAGGGGGGGAGTGCTACACCATCTGCAAGTGTCTTCTGCTGTTAACTGAGCTATGTTGTGCTATCTTTCAGCACCCACGGTTTAGCTTGGAATGTAATGAAAGTTCTGTGGGAAGAATGCTGTGTTTGGAGTAAGAGGATCTGAGTTTGAATCTCATCTCTATCACTAGCCAATTACATGAGCTTAGGTAGATAAAATCTTTAGAACCTCAGATTCCCAATCTGCAAATTGGGAATAGAATGTTATCATCAGGATTATTATTATCATGATGATGATAATGATGATAAAATCAGATGAAATGTGTATAGAAGTGCTTGGGGGACCAGGTGGTGGTGCATCTGGTTGAGTGCACATGTTACAGTGCACAAAGACCCAGGAATAATCTCTCAGTCCCCACCTGCAGGGGGAAAGCTTTGCAAGTGGTGAAGCAGGGCTGCAGGTGTCTCTCTGTCTCTCTCCCTCTCTAGCTCCCCCTCCCCTGTCTCTATCCAGTAAAGATAATAAAAATTTAATTAAAAATAAAATAAAATATTATAAAAGATAATACAAATTTAATTTAAAAATAAATTAAATTTTTAATTAAAATTTAATTTTAATAAAAATTTGTTTAAAATAAATTTAAAAAATTTTAAAAGAAGTGCTTGGGTTGGGAGCTGGGCAGCAGCACAGCAGGTTAAGTGCACATGGCACAAAGCACAAGGGCCAGCTCATGGATCCCAGTTCAAGCCCCCAGCTCCCCACCTGTGGGGGTTGGAGGGGGTCACTTCACAAGTGATGAAGCAGGTCTGCAGATGTCTATCTTTTTCTCTCCCTCTCTGTCTTCCCCCCTCTCTTGATTTCTCTCTGTCCCATCCAACAAGAACAGCAATAACAACAACCATAAACAACAAGGGCAACAACAGGGGGAAAGTAGCCTCCAAGAGCAGTGGATTTGTAGTGTAGAGCCCCAGAGATAACCCTGGAGGCCAAAAAAAAAAAAAAAAAGTTGCTTGGGTTTATTACAGTTATAAACAAATAACTTACTATAAAGTTTCTCAACTCCTTGAGAGAATCATAATTACACCCAGCCCCCAATAAGTGAGTTATTATGAAAGCTACATAGTGAGGAATCTGTTCCCCATAGATCCAAACTAAGTTGTCAAGTTCAGATAAATTCTCATAAGGTTTCCATAAACAGGGGCCAGCCATCCAGTTGCACAGAGTAGAGCTCACATGTTACAATACACAAGGACTCGGGTTCAAGCCTCCAGTCCCCACATGTGCTGGAGGAAGCTTCACACTGCTGATGTCTCTCTCTCTCTCAATCTATCTCCCCCTTCCCTCTCAGTTTCTCTGTCTCTATGCAAAATAAATAGAAAAAAATTAATAAGACTTCCACAAGTATCCACTGTGCCTTTTTTGTTCTTTGTGTTTTAAGTGTCCCTTGACCTCCTAATAACCACTGGACGATACTTTGCCTCACCACCGCCAGATTCAAACCAAAAGTCACCTTGACCCAAGAGGGCAGATATCCCTCTGTGCCCAGACACAGAGTAATGAAATCCAGACCACATGGAATCCCCCTGCTCCACAGCCGCCTAAGCTTTCCCCGTACCGGATCTTCCAGACTCTCTCGTCTCAGACACAGTTCACGGGTCACCAGGACAGTCCTCTCTGGGACACAAAGACATTTGCTCTAGGGAATTTCCAGGCTGGCCTGGGTTTGTCCAAGTCAGCATTTGTAGAAAAAGCCTCCATATCTCCGGTGCAACAGTGACCTCCAGTGGTAAAGCATGCTGCTAGGTGGGCCTTAGACACTACATGTGGGCGCCTGCTCTCCAGACAACTGGCTTTTCAGGAAGCTAGCACATGGAGGACAGGCTCTCCAAACCATTTGCCAGAAAAGCTCCACACAGTACCTTTAGAGAGAGCGTAAGCGAGCGAGAGAGAGAGAGAGAGAGAGAGAGAACACAAAGAACCTTCAAGTTAGGCACCGACTGAATCTGTGGACTGCATTAACCAAGGCTTCCACTGAGCACAGGCTCGGTGCACACTCCTCAGCATGGTAGACAGAGCACCTTTAGATCTGGACAGTGACCTGTCCTTCTGTACAACTTCCCCAGCCTTCAATACACATTAGACTTCTCCCTGGTCATTTCTCTCCCCTGCAAAAATATTTCATATCAGAAATCGCCAGCATGATGAGCAGGCAAGTGACTCATATGATAGAGAAGCTTTAACTGGGTTTGATAAATGAGTTCAGATTATCTAGGCAGGTGGGAACAAATAAAGGAAGTATATTTGGATCACAAAGTAACTTACATGGAAGCAGAGGTCTATTGGGAGCAGAAAGTAATCCCTCTGCGCTGGAATGTGGAGTGAAACACGGGATCTCTGCCTCACAGGAAACAGATACAGAGCCAAAAAAAAAAAAAGTAGGCTAGGATTGGAAATACCAGGGTCAGAAGGCAACTCAAAGGTTTGAAATAGTTCCTGAAGAGTCACTGAAGGTTTCGAAATAAAACCATTACTGAGCAAAACTAAACTGAGTCATGTATTTGCCACAGTGTTCAGAAGAAGCAAAAAGAGATCAAAATCATGATTTTGCTTATTATTGGACTCAGAGAAACTTGGAGAGAGAAATAGGACACAGACAGGTGGGGCTTAGGGTACTGAGGGGCCCATCCGCTGAAGTGTAGGTGTAAGTAGGAATCAGTAGCACTGAACCCCAGCAATAACCCTGGAGGCAAAAAAAAAAAAAAAAAAAAAAAACTTATCCATTCCTTTGAAAAGAAACAGAAAGAGGCTTGGGGAGAGAGCCCAGAGCATCCCTCCGGCACAGGACGTGCCCAGGACCGCAGGACGGACAGCACACGTGCACGTGCTCTGCTCCACTGGCTGAGCGGCTCGCAGCTCCTCCTGCTGCTTGGAGCACTGCACAAGCTACTCCCTCCCACACTTAGTGTCCCCTTGACTCTTAGACGGGTCTCTCTGGGAAGTCAGTATCCTAACTGCCACAACAAGCTTGATCTCATAGTCTTCTCAAGACTGAGAGGTGAGAACAACTGTCACTATCTTACAAGTGAGAAAAAAAGATTTGTCTCGGGTCATGTAAATGGCCCGAGGTCCCTTGAACAGAGACTCATTCTTAGGCCTACCCGGCTTTCTACATTGCATTCCTATTTTCTTTCTTTTTTTGTTAAAGCCTTTTTTTTTATATTTATTTTATTTATTTATTCCCTTTTGTTGCCCTTGTTTTATTGTTGTAGTTATTATTGTTGTTGTCATTGTTGGATAGGACAGAGAGAAATGGAGAGAGGAGGGGAAGACAGAGAGGAGGAAAGATAGACACCTGCAGACCTGCTTCACCGCCTGTGAAGCGACTCCCCTGCAGGTGGGGAGCCGGGGTTCGAACCGGGATCCTTATGCCGGTCCTTGTGCTTTGCGCCACCTGAGCTTAACCCTCTGCGCTACAGCCCGACTCCCGCATTCCTACTTTCTTAAGCATCTAGTGACCACACCTGCTGAGGCCATCACCAAAATTCACTTAGATTACCGGAATGTCCTTTCTGGTATTTGGTTCTCCACCTCCACCTCCCCCCTTGGGCCATTCGCTGCACAGCCAGAGTTGTCTCTATACAGAACACCTCTCATTCCATCACCACAATACTCCATTATTCCTGGGATAAAGGCCAGTCTCCTCCGCAGAGTACAAAGACCATACCCAGGAGACTTTCACTGGCTCAGCAGCCTCACTCATCTCTTCCCACGCCCCTCCCCAACCCCAAAATCCAGTACTACAAGCAAGATAAAACTACTATCAGTTTCCCAGATTTATCACAACTTCCCTTGCCTCCAGACGTTTCCATGTGTTAATCCTTCACAGGACTACCGGACAGATTAAATAAGATAATAGACGCAGTGTGCTTATTGTTGTACTTTGAACACAGCCAGACCTAAAATAAGCAACTGATTACAGAGAAAGGCAATGTTTTGTATGATGAGAACATTATGTGAGATCTTGCCAACACAGATACTTAAATTAATTAAATGGGAAGTTTAATAGAAATGTATTAAATATAATTCTTTTTAAAAATTCTTTTCAGTTTGTTTTTCCTGGGTCGCCTCTGAAAATTAGTTTGAGTAGAGATAGGGTAATGGTAATCAAAGTTTATTTTAAGATAACATAGTTAAGAATTTCTGAATAACTAACGCCCTCTCCATCCTGGGGTCTAAGACTATGGGCATCTGAGTGCAACAAAAGTAACAGGAATTCAAGGGTGGAGTAGAGCTAGACTCTCTATTATCAACTCAGGCTCACCAATGTGAAGCATCTTCCCTCCTGAAACACAAGGAACAAAGGTCTCGGTGGTTTAAAGAACAGAGTGAGTGATCTTTACCAACAACTTGCATTTCTCTATTAAACGTAACTCTTTATAATATGCTTTGGGGAAAATATTCAAGGTTGGGTCAAATGTTACCCCAGACCGCCACGTGGAGTAAGCTACACCATTAATTCATTTGACAAAGGCTGACTGCACATCTATGAGGGCTGGGTGCTGATAGGCATAAATAGCCCATTACCTGCTTTTAGGGAGTTCCGAGGTTAGTGACAGCAATCCTCAAGGAGCAACACAGGACGACTTGCTGCAGACAGACAGATGAGCCCATTCGAGGGAGTGGGAGTGAAAAGGATTTCGTGTTCAGGTGCTCAGGACATCTTTACCAAAAGTGGTAACACTTTCACTGACCCCTGCAGAATGCTCAAGAATAAAGCAGGTACTGCCAAGTGGGAGGAAGTAACATACAGAAACACAGAAGCCCAGAAACAGCATAAAGGGGAAGAGGTGACTCTGAGCCTGGGAAAAGCCACAGGAGCAAGACCTGGTGGGGAGGCGGCTCAATGGTAGTGCATGGGGCTTGCTGCATGAAGACACCAGTGTGATTCTGGACACTGCTATGAAGTAATGATCCCTTTATTCTCTCATTCTTTTTTAAATATTTTATTTATTTATTTTGGGTAGAGACAGAGAGAAAGTAAAAAAAAAAAAAAAAGCAGGAGATAGGGAGAAAGAGAGACACTTATGGTATTGCTTCATCACTAGTGAAGTTTCTCTTACAGGTGGGGACTGGGGGCTTGAATCCAGGTCCTTACACATACACACAATATTGTGTGCACTCAGCCAGGTGCACCCCCCCCCAAGCTCCTTCCTCTCTCACTCATTCATATAAAAAATGATAAATAAATCTTTTTAAAAAGAAAAAACTGGTTAAATGGATGTGGGTGGTGCCATTTCTTGACATAAGGAATTTAAGACAAAGGCCAGTTTGGGAGGAGAAGATTAAATTGGGTTGGAGGTTTTTTTCAGCTGGTATAACTAATATTTAGGAGGAGGTATGCAATGAACAGCTAGCCATCTGGACCAGAAATTCAGGAGAGAAGTCAACAGTCAGTGCAAATTCAAGAAGTATTACCATGTGAAGTATTGGCTGAAGCCATCAGAGGGCCAGGAAGAGAGAACTGGGAAATGCCCTGGGAAAAATCTGACCTCTGAATCTTTGGGGATTAAAAGAAGCTCATGGGGGGGCTTGGGTACATTCAACAGAAAGGCTGAAAGGTAAACTAGAGGAGACCAGTTTCACTGGAGCTAAGGAGAAAGAGAAGCTTCAAGAAGGAAGAATTGTCCTGGCACTGCCTGACAGGCCAGAAGAGGCAACAAGAGGGAAATGCATTCACCTTGACTGCCCAGACAGCCCCTTCATGCAGCCCACCCTCCCATCTGTCTTCCTGCCATGCCAATCACTTTCTATTCTATTCTCCTGGTTTACTTAACTGAGTCCACAAATACTGATAATCTCTGTCCTTACCTCTGTTGGAGTACCCCTCTGGAGAACTTCCATGCTGTGATCAGGACTCAGTATCTTATCTTCTTACCCCTTCTTCATTTGCACTTCAAAAGCATAGGCTCTGAGACTAGCATTTGACTGCAAGGTCAAGTCTCACCACCTATTGAGTAGGTAGGAGCATTACAGAAGGAAGACAATAAAGAGAGTATTTTAGCCAGTATTTAACTCCAAGCAAGGGCTGCTGTGTGCCTCCCAGGAACTTTCTTCAGTCAGTATGGAACACAAATGACAGGTTTCCCACCTACCGGGCAGGGGACTAGAGCTCTATCCACACAGTGCTGTAGGCCATTAGGGGATGCCAAGGACAAGGAGGGGGCTTTACTTCTCCAGCCCTCCAGCCTATCTCGTCTGCCCTAGAAGTAAGCCATCAGGCAGAGGCGCCAAAATCGAAGTTGGAACAGTATATAGGAATTGTAGACTCGCGAGGCTAGGAACAGGCCCTTGACAGCATCCTCCCAATGCAGGAATCAGCAGTGGGAGCAATATGAACTCCCCTGAGATATCTGAGGGGTCATGTAGCCGATAGTCACAGCACCAGACTTTTCCAGATTCATCCCATTATGCTCCCCAGAGCTCTATGTCCTGGACTTTTCCAGATTTATCCCATTATGCTCCCCAGAGCTCTATGTCCCGGACTTTTCCAGATTCATCCCATTATGCTCCCCAGAGCTCTATGTCCCGGACTTTTCCAGATTCATCCCATTATGCTCCCCAGAGCTCTATGTCCCGGACTTGCAGGACTATTTACCCCTTTCCCACCTCAGGGTCTTCTTGCTAGTTCTCCTGTTTCCTTTGCCATTGAGAGTCACTTCCTTAGGTAAGACCACCCTCACTTTCCCAATAGTTTATGTCTCCAAATTATGTCCCTCCACTTCTTTCTTACTTTTCTTTTTCTTTTCTTTTTTTTTTTATTGCCGCCAGTTATCTCTGGGGCTCCGTGCCTGCACTACAAATCTACCGCTCCTAGCAGTCATTTTTTTTCCATTTTGTTGTTGTAATTGCTGTTGTTGTTATTGTTGGATAGAACAGAGAGAAACTGAGAGAGGAGGGGAAGACAGAGAGGTATGAGAAAGACAGTCACCTGCAGACCTGCTTCACTGCTTGCGAAGTGACCCCCCCCTGCAGGTGGGGAGCTGGGAGTGTCCAGCGCACTACTGCCCACCCCCCTCCATTTCTTTCTCACTGTGACTCTTCCCCTTTCATAAGTCTAGGCACATCTGAATCATAGCCTAACTTACTTGCCTGGTTTGGTATCTCTTTTCTAGCAAGTCCTCGACCTCTAAACTACTTATTCAGTAATGAACGACTTCATATTGGAGTTAGATAGCTCTCTATAAAGGATTGGAACAGCAGCTGAGAGGAATGCAGAGAGGTACTGAGTGGGTGCAGAGCAAAAGCCAGCAGCTGGCACTGAAAACACCAGGGTAGGGATTTATCAACAACAGGTGGAACTGGTCTTTGGGTGTTTTCTCCCAACTGTGCTCAGCAACACAGCTGAGGAATCCATAGATAGTGGATGGCATGAAGACACACAACACTGAGTTTTTCTGAGAGCAGGACAGAGAAAAGTGACATGACCAAGGAGTGGAGGGAACGGGAAGAACAGCCCAGTGATGCCTTGAAGATCTAGGTCAATCTTGGGAGAAAAGTAGTTAGAACGATGATGAGTGTGCAACAGGTAAAGAGATAAAGGATTTGAGGTCCTGAGAGGAGATAAGGTGCCAAGAGGCAAAGGGATAGCAGAATGTGATTAAAGAGCAGAATGTCAGAGTTTGTGGTTTCACAGAGGGCTGAATACTGTGGTGAGGAACATCAGAAGTTCAGACTCAATACAGTCAAGACTGACTTCGCATCACCTGGAGGCAGACACAGGAGAACTTATGGAGGTTATGGCGCAGTTCTGAGCTATATGAGTCCAATGCTCTTTTGGAAGCAGAGTTGATTCATCTTGTTCTCGACTGTGTCCCTAGCATAGACAATGGCGTTCAGAATGGCAAGGACTCAGTGAGCATTTGTTGAATATAAAAATAAGTTAAGTAAAAGAACAGAAATTTTGACCCATCTAGCTCAAGCAAAGGAGGCACATACTAGTTTGTTGTTTTTTTAAGATTTTATTTATTTATTTATGAGAAAGACAGGAGGAGTGAGAGAGCCCCACCATGAAGACTTTCTGATGGGCCATGAAGTGCCATTTAAGTTTAAAGTTCTGAAGTATGAAGAGGTTTTCATAGTAGTCACAGCTAGAGACAAGTGAACACACCATACATCTGGAGAAGTGATAAGAGCAATATAATCAGGGCATGAGGTGTAGGCTGCAAAGTAGTAAGAGATGAAGACAGATTATTAGTTGATGGGGATAGATAGAATAATGATTATGCATAGAAACTTTCATGCCTGAAATCCCAAAGACTCTGGTTCAAATCCCCTGTACTGTCATATATCAGAGACAGGAAAAGAAGACAGAGTATTAGAAGGCTAGATCTTGAAGGCTTTGCAAAACCAAAGTAAAGGGTTAGGCTTATCCTCAGAACTTTGCATAACCACAATTTTTTAAATATTTACTTATTTTTCCCTTTTGTTGTCCTTGTTATTTTTTATTGTTGTTGTAGTTATTGTTGTCGTCATTGTTAGATAGGACAGAGTAATGGAGAGAGGAGGGGAAGACAGGGGGAGAGAAAGGCAGACACCTGCAGACCTGTTTTACCTTCTGTGAAGCGACTCCCTGCAGGTGGGGAGCCGGGGGCTCGAACTGGGATCCTTACGCCGGTCCTTGTGGTTTGCACTTATGCTTTGTGCCATGTGTGCTTAACCCGCTGTGCTACCGCCCGACTCCCAACCACAAATATTTTAAAGTGGGCTGGGTGGTGGTGCACCCCACAGAGTGCACATGTAAACATATGAGGGAAGTCAGGTTTAAGCCTCCATTTCCATCAAGCAGTTGGTACAGAAGTAACACATACAGATGGCCCTGGATGAACCAGTTGAGACTGGAGCACACACTGAGCCCCAGCACTAATCCTGTTGACACAATAATGAAGTCTGAGCACTGTATTACCTAATAAACAATCTTTATAAAACAAATGGGGCCACACAGCTCATGTATTAGAAGACTTAGAAGACTACAAAATGATGGGCAAGATTACCAAAGAAGAGACTTGCTGTGACTGAAGAGAAGCTGATGTCCTCAACTAAGATGGTGGCAATGGGAATGAAGAGAAGAAGGACGTGAGGCAATTTTCATTTGGTGTTCAACTACACATGGAAACAAGGATGATGGTATAAAGGAAGCACAGAGGGAGGAGTCATCAATGGTACTTAGATCTCTCGTTTGTGTGTCTGAATGGATAGGAAGCACCTTCAGAGAGAGATGGTGGCTTTGTTGATGGACACAGTCTCTTACGTTTGAATTCTATGTAGACATGCACAGCCTGTCCCTGGGTGTGTGCATCTCCAGCTCAGAGGGAGTTGACATCTCAGAATATATGCTAGGAGCCAACCTCAAAAACAGGGGCCAGGCAGTGGTATCCCTGGTTGAAAGTACACATTACCACGCACAAGGACCTGCAGTGGGGGGGTGGGAGTGGGGAAAGTTGCACAAGAGGTCAGGCAATCTCTCTCTCTCTCTGCCCCCCCACCCCCACCCCCAGAACACTGCTTAGCTCTAGCTTATGGTGGTGAGGCGCGATTGAATCTGGAACTTTGGAACCTCTAGCATGAAAGTCTCTTTGCATAACCATTATGCTATCTTCCCTGTCCCAGCCCTCCATTTCTACCTCCCTCACCCCTCTAAATTTCTTTCTGTCCTATCAAAAACCAAGTAAATAAATAAACACTCTTAAATGTAGCTGAAATCTTAAAATAGGTAAAGTCACTTTGCATAGCAGTGTGTTCAAAGAGAAGAACCCTGATCACAAACACTGACATAAAACTCACATGCAAGGTCATTAAGGACCGAGAATCAACAAGATGAGCCAAGAGGCAGAGAAGGAAGGATGTGGCCTAAATAAATATTGAGAGGAAGTGTAAAACCAAAGGTGAGAATCACACTTGAATATCCTGATGAGGGGCTGAGAAAGAGGATGGGATCAAGAATGGCTCCCACATTTCTGGCTTGGGTAATCAGCTGGCTGGTCAAGGAAGAAAGATAAGATTACAAACAACTGTGGTGCCATGTACCTGTGGTGCATGTAGTAGAAGGATGGGCCCCTGGAGTTCAGAAGTACATCTGGACAACAGCCTCACCTTGGAAGTAACTGGTACAGAAATGGCACTTACAGATGGCCCTGGATGAATCAGCTGAGACTGGAATCCAGGAAGATTCTCATTTAAGGAACAGACTATGAAACAAGGCCAGAAAGAAGACTCGTAAAGAAACTGAGAACAGGGAGAACAGAGTCTGTCCTTCAGAAGGCAAGCCTTCTTACCTGTAGATCACGTAGTGTTTTGGAAAAGTGGTCTTTCACATTTCATTCAACTATCAACTTGCTCAGCTGCTTTGGAACTTAGAAAATCTAATTCTGTATTGATATCTTCTAATTCATCCCAAAGCCTATATCAAAGGTCTCTAGACCCATAGATATTCTTTATAGTTTCCTATAAAAAATATAAAGATTTGCATGAAAGCATTTTTTTTTGGGTGGGTAAAAGAAGTAGACCGGGAGTCAGGCGGTAGCACAGCAGGTTGAGTACACGTGGCGCAAAGTGCAAGGACCAGTTAGGATCCAGGTTCAAGCCCCCGGCTCCCCACCTGCAAGGGGAGTCGCTTCACAGGCGGTGAAGCAGGTCTGCAGGTGTCTCTCTGTCTCTCTTCCTCTCTATCTCCCCCTTCTCTCTCAATTTATCTGGCTCTATCCAATAACAAATTTTTTTAAAAAGTAGACCACTTAATTCAGAAATGACGAGTTTAATTCCATATTTGAAAATACTTCAACCATTAGGTTTGAACATTCTTCAAACACTGTTCCTCTTTCTTCCCATGGTATTGTGAATGGCTCAGCAAGTGGGCCCATCATTTTCTTGCTAATTAATTTAGGTCTAATTGGTTTCAGCCCACACAACAGAGCAGGTTGTAAGAGAGGGCAACAGCCGTCATACTCCACTAAAAGTACCTGCCAGCATCAAAGCATCCGCCATTAAGCAATTCACTACAGAGGAAGAGCACTTAAGAGCTAAACAAAATGAATTAAAACCCTCCCCCCCACCCTCCCCAATTAGCTTCAGGAAAAAAAAAAAAATCTCAAAGTGCTCAGAACTCTGTCAAAGCAGCAAGAAGCATTTCATCTTACTATCACCATTCCAGCAAAGCACAGTCTTATATGGCGTTACCAAACATTTACCAGGTTGTATGCTGGGTATAGTTCAGAAGGATTGCAAGTTCTCCAGCCAGCTGTTACCTCTGTGGGTGTCATGACCAAGACCACTTTTACTTAGTATTTTGCCTCTATAGACAAACACAGTGCATATAGGATGCCGTTAATATTCATTATACGGATGATAAATGCAGAAAGAGAGGGGAGGGGAGCAGAGAAGAGAGCTTGATTTGGAGAGATACTCCGATTCACAAGGTCATAATAGAAGCATTCCCCTTGAAACTAGCAAGCCTGCCCCAGCATCTACAAGCGGTGTGACCACAGACAAGTCACTCAACCTCTTGGAGCATAGTTTCTCCTTACGTCTAATGGGAATGATGCCTGCACTACATGCTTCAAAGTGTTACAGTCAAGCTGAACTTACAAATTTGAGAGCATTCTGTAAATAGTAAAGAGTACTTGTTGCTATCAAGGTGGCTAATTTATGTTCAGAGTACACTATGTGTCATATAATGGTATTTCAGTCTCAAAACCTTCTGTTAAGACTGTGACCACAAGTTTAAATGCTAGGTTTGCAAAGGAGAATGAAGCCCAGCTGCTGTTTAGATAACTCCCAGCTCAAAGAGGGGTAACAGCTTACTAATGGAAACTACACTTCAGCGAGCATTCCCCTACAGAAAGAATTAGCTAGGAGTCTGGGGGCTCAGAGGGTAGTGTTTGAACCTGGGCAGAAGAACTAGCAGAAGTGGGGTAGGGGGTGGCTGGGTGGTAACATATATAATACTAGCACAAGTACCCAGGCAAGGATCCTGGTTCAAGCCCCCAACTCCCTGCCTACAGGGGGGTCACTTCACAAGCAGTGAAGCAGGTCTGCAGGTGTCTTTCTCCCCCTCTATGTCTTCCCCCTCCTCTTTCAATTTCTCTCTGCCCTATCCAGCAACAACATAAAATGAAAGAAAAAAAAAATGGCTGCCAGGAGCTGTGGATTCATAGTGCAGGCACTGAGCTCCAGCGATAACCCTGGAGGAAAAAAAAAAAATTAGCAGAAGCTAGCCAGGTGAAGACAAAACAGGCTGAGGGTGCTTTAAAAGTTCTTGTAGGGTAGGATACATGCCTTCTCACTCACAAGACCCAGGCTCAAGCCCTGAAACCACATGCAAGGCACTATGAAATCAGGGGAATCTCTAGTGCTGCGTCTGAACAACAACAAAGACTGGAGCAGTGAAACTGCACCTGTGTGCTGAGGTCCCAGCTCTGGAAAAGAAGTTCATAAATATTCTCATGTGTAATTTTTCAACTTCCCGTTTCCACTCAACATTGGGATTTTTTCTTTTTATGTTTATCTGTGTAGTTATAGAATGGAGGCACAAGTGTTGATAATTTTTCTGGCCTTCTCCTCTGTTTGAAATGTCCTATGGTCACCACCCATTTTCTAAGAAATGGTACAAAGCCAGGTACACAGCAGGGACAAGGACCTGGGGTGGTCTGGTAGAAGTGGGCCAGAGTGGGGAAGACAGTGTGTACAGACATCTTGGAACAGACATCTTGCATTTCTGTTTAAACAAAAGGGAGTCACCATTAGATTACTCAACAGGGCTGAGATGATTTCCATGGCGGCTGCAGGAGACAGCAGAGAGAGAGAACAAGCTGGGTGCAGCCAGCTGCGACCTGGTCCCTTCACTTTGCGCTGGCTGCTGCCAAGAACAATGACCACGCTCTCCAGGCTGATGTGGAAAGCAGACAAGGAAAGGTCATTAGGACCCGGAGACGAGGGTCCGTCTGACATGTGTCGGCTGATCGGGGTGCTTTCAAGGTCACTGGGCAAGGAGCAGTCTCTGCCTCATGTCAAGTGGGGAGAGGAGGGCAGGAAGCCCGGCCAGGCGTGCACAAATATCTCTGCACTCACTCTTACTCTCCCCAGCTTTTCCAGTCAGCTACCCCTGCACCATCTCACAAGGTCCCACCCAGCCCCAGGATTGAAGGCCAATTGTGTGTTGCTGTGACAGCAAGTATTTAAGAGGAAAATAAAGAAACGATAAGCTGTGGCATGCTATCATTAAGTAATCATAATTTCCTCCCTATATTACGACAATAGATGTCACTCTCTCATCTGGAAGGCAGGCCACATATAGAAACACCATGTCAAAAACCTTTTCAGACAGACAAGGGGGTTGTATTGTCTGCGAGCAGAATAGACTATTTTGATGGGCTGCACCCACCCCATCTCCCACCCCCCAACTCCTACATGCTCTGATAAAAGTCAGATCTGTAAAGAACTTCAAAGGCTCCCCAGTCTGACAAACAGTAATAAAACAAGAAACTGGAGGGCGGGGGGGGGGGGGGGGAATCTGCCAAGGCACATGGAGGAAGCAGGGCTGACAAGACCTGTGATGGTTCTGTTTTAGTAATCAACAGACTAACTGCAGGGCACTTCCTCCTAGCGGGAATCTCGTCTGGGCCGTCAACTGTGAAGGAGTACAGAGAGGTCAGGCGGCAAAGGGGTCCCCCCAGCCCTGGAATAAGCAACTGCATATTCTCATCACGGCCCTCCCCAAGTCCAGCCCAGCCGTAACCTCTACTGCTCTCTCCCCTCCTGCTGCCAAAGAGAAATATGGGAAAAGCCAAAACAGCCTGGCAGGGCCTACCTTCCCTTCCTCCATTTAGTGGAGGTCTGGGGTGGGGGTTAGTGAGGAACAAGGAAGCTCTGGAATCCAGGACATCTGGCTTCTATTCAGACCCAATCCCTGACCTTGGGAGCATATTGAAAGCATTTGGCTGTCTCAACAGGCTAAACGGAGCTATTTATTTCAGACTCAACAACCATCCCAAACATATGCTTCCATTTGGAAACAACTGGAGGTAAGACAGAGCCCCCCCACCCACCCACCCACCTCCCACACATCCTATCTTTTTTAAAAGAAGAAGGTGGAAATAATGCAGGACTTGGAATCAGGAGACTGGCCTCCATTCCATCCTCTGATCTGCCACTTGCCTTAGACAGCTGTGTGACTTCCCAGGTTCCTTTCACCTCTCTGTAATTTCAGTTTCTCAATTGTGAGCCCATGATTAAATTCCCTGCTCCTGGTGTTGATGAGACAAGTAGGGACAGAGTATCCCGAGGCACCCCCCCCCCATGTGCCTGACAGGTGGTCACTTCTTTTCTCTCTTTCTTTTCTCTCTTTTTTAAGAGGTCCTCCTTTTTTTAGTGTTTTTTTTCTTTAGTTTTCTGTATTTATTTATTGAATAGACAGAGCCAAAAATCGAGAGAAAAGGGGGTAACAGAGAGGAAGAGAGACAGAGAAACACCTGAAGCCCTGCTTCGCCACTTGTGAAGCTTCCTCCCTACAGGTGGGGGACTGGGTGCTCGAACCCCGGTCCTTGCTCATTGTAACATGTGCGCTCAACCGCCACCGAGCCCCCTACCACTTCTTTTCTCCAACAGCCACAACCATCTTCCGGGAAGCGGCAGGCAGTGTGGGTGATTCGTGAGTGTATGGGCCGTGTGGGGCTAAGTGTTGGGTACTTTGAAAGTGCTTTGCAGGCCGGAGGCACTGCGGTTGGGAACACCGTGGCGCCCATCACGCTCGTGTCCTGTCAAAGCCAAGCGCTTGCTTGCTTGCTTCTTTCTCGCTTTCTTTTTTTTTTATATATATATTTATTCCCTTTTGTTGCCCTTGTTTTTTATTGTTGTTGTAGTTACTGTTTTTGTTATTGATGTCGTTGTTGTTGGATAGGACAGAGAGAAATGGAGAGAGGAGGGGAAGACAGAGAAGGGGAGAGAAAGACAGACACCTGCAGACCTGCTTCACCGCCTGTGAAGCGACTCCCCTGCAGGTGGGGAGCCGGGGGCTCGAACCGGGATCCTTAACACCAGTCCTTTGCGCTACGCGCCACGTGCGCTTAACCCGCTGCGCCACCGCCCGACTCCCTCTTTCTTTTTTTTTATTATCTTTATTGGATAGAGACAGCCAGAAATCAGGAGGGTAGGGGAGATGGAGCGGGAAATAGAGAGACGCCTGCAGCACTGTTTCACCCCTTGTAAAGCTTTCCCCCTGCAGGTGGGGAAAAGCCAAGTGCTTTCTTCCTAAGACTGAATCCGCTACGGAATCTGGAAACGGGAAGCAGAGAGATAACCACTGCACTCCTCCTCGGCTGATGGCGCTCATTGCCTAGGCCTTAGGCCAGCCCCCACCCCGTGAGCTGATTCCGGAGCCCGCCCTGGAGGCTGCCCCCCCCCACACACACACACACACAAAACCCCTGAGGGAGGAGGGGCGGGTCCCAAAGGTGGCGGAGAAGCAGCCACACACACACCCCTGCCCCTGGGGAGTGACGCTCCAACATTCTGCTAAGTGCAAACAAAGCCTGTGCCTGGTCCCAGGCAGGTAGGAAATCCTTTCCCTCTGCGCCTCCCAGCCTGGGGCAAGGTGGTTTCTGTCAGTTTCTTCTTGGTCCAGTTGCTGGCTCCCAATATGCCCCTATCCACCTGGTGTCACTTCCAGAACCTTCTGAAGCCCCCAGCCTCCCCCCCTTCTCCTCTCTGAGGGCCGCAAGACAGGGCTCTGGTCCCCCGGGTGCTGCGGGCTCTCACCACGCCCCGCAGCGCCCTGAGGCGCTTCTGACTCTGCAGGAGAGGAGGGCGGGGCGGGAAAGTGGCCGCCGGCTCCCCGGGGCTCTCCCCTGGCCCAGCCGCTGGGCACGCAGGCGCCCCCCCAAGCTGGAGGCCTCCCCAGACCCCCGGCAAGCCAAGCCCCGAGACTCACTCTGCACTCAGCGCGGACTCCCAACAGCAGCAGCACAGGAGGCGCCCCGGCAGCAGCCACATGTCCGTCGCACGTCGCGCGGCGCATATCACGCGTCGCACTTCTCGCGCACTTCTCGCGCGTCTGGCACGTGGGTCACCGCGAGGTCGCTTGCCGTACATCGCCCCCGCCCGGAAGGCGGCCTTGTCGTAAAGTTGACAACATGGCGAACAGTGCACGCGCGCGGAAGGGGCGTAGATTAAAGGCTGCACAGAGGTGCCTTTTTTTTTTTTTTTTTTTAAACTTCTTCACTAAAATTTTTCTATTAAGAAAGGTGTCGCGGGACCGGTCTGTGGTGCACCTGGTAGTTTGTACATATCACCATGAACAAGGACCTGGGTTCGAGCCCTTGGTCCCCAGACAAGGGGGGAAGCTTCATGCGTGGTGAGGCAGGGCTGCAGGTGTCTCTCCTCAGTGTTTGTCTTTGAGAGGAAGGAGGGAAGGGAGGGAGGAAGGGAGGGAGGAAGGAAGAAAGGAAAAGAGAGAAAGGAAGGGAGGGAGGGAGGGAGGGAGGGAGGAAGGAAGGAAGGAAGGAAGGAAGGAAGGAAGGAAAGAGAGAGAGAGAGGTGGTGCACCTGATTAAGCGCACACATCCCAGTGCACAAGTATCTGGGTTCGGGCCCCAGGTCCCCCTCCTGTAGGGGGGAAACTTTGCCAGCGGTGAAGCAGGTCCGCAGGTTTCTGTCTGTCCCCCTTCCTCTCAATTTCTGGCTGTCTCTATCCAATAAATAAATAAAGATAATAAGAAAATTAAAAAGAAAGAAAGCACACCAGAGGGAATCGGGCGGTGGCGCAGCGGGTTAAGCGCACGTGGCACAAAGCGCAGGGACCAGTGTAAGGATCCCGGTTCGAGCCCCCGGCTCCCCACCTGCAGGGGAGTCGCTTCACAGGCGGTGAAGCAGGTCTGCAGGTGTCTGTCTTTCTCTCCCCCTCTCTGTCTTCCCCTCCTCTCTTCATTTCTCTCTGTCCTGTCCAACAATGAATGACATCAGCAAAAAAAATAATAACCACAACAAGGCTACAACAACAAGGGCAACAAAAGGGGGGGGGATGGCCTCCAGGAGCAGTGGATTCATGGTGCAGGCAATGGAGGTTAAAAAGAAAAAAAAAAAAAAAGAAAAAGGAAAGAAAGAAAGCTTACCAGAGAGCATTGGCATTGCCATAAGTGAGAACCCGGGTTCCAGCCCAGCGCCACCACATAGGAGCACAAGCAGGCAGAAGGTTCAGGAGCGAGCAGTATAACAGTCCTACAGATGTCTCTCCTCTGTCTCTCTCTGGCTCTCACACTCACTATATCCCTCTGTCTCTCACTATAAAAAAAAAAAAAAAGAGCTTCCTGGCAGTGGTGTAGTCCCAGAGAAAACTGTGGTGGCCGAAATAAAAAGGAGACTGGGGGATGCCTGATGGAGACAGTGGAGCCATGCAGGTACCAAGCCCCAGAGTGAGGTGTGGGGGGCGAGTGTCAGGGTCGAAAGACTCAGATGCACATTTGTAACGGAGCTTTGTGTTGGGAGAATACACCACCACCTCTTGGGATTGTTGGACTCGCTCATTCTGTGTGACATATCTGGTGACATACCTGGTGGTACCTCTCAGGGCTGCATCTAAATGTTCCATCTTGTGCCCACTTCTTACAGTTCACCAAATCCTCTTCAGCAAACTGTGCCAAATGCCAAGATTCTGGCTATGTCATCTCCACTACTATCAAGGAATGAACATTTTTTTCACCAATTTGCAAGAAATTGACCCTCATCAAGAATCAGGTAACCATTTTGTTATTTATTTATTTTATTGTTATTAACTATTGTTGTAGTTATTAGTGATTTAGCAGTGCTTTTAAAAAAATGATAAGATTTCAAGGCTGACCCATTTGTGTCACATATAAGTCACCACATCCACCACCAAAGTCCTATGTCCCCTCTCCATAACCACAGTAAATCTCACAAAATCTAAATGTTTTGGTTCAGTTCACCTTTATTTTATTAGCGATTTAATTAGAGATAGCATAATGATTATACAAAACTATTTTCGTGCCTGAGGCACCAAAGGTTCTATATCTCATCCCTAGCACCACCCTAAAACAGAGCTGAACAGTGCTTTGGTAATTTAATAAATAAATAAAAAAAATTAAAGGGATATAGTTTCACCCTGTATCTACCACCAAAGGTGCCCCCCCCCCCTAATAACCACCATAATTCTCACAAAGCAGGTAACCAGATTTATGAAAAATAGGAAGTGTTAGGTATTTCTTTGGTCTCAAGCTTCTGATATTGTGTGATAAACGTTTGCTAAAGATGGGATGAGAGAACAAGGGTTGTATCTGCAGCAGCTAGAGAACTGATCACGAATGTGGAAGCCATCAGGAGGGGCCAGGGAGCTGTGTCAGTGAAGTTCTCAGTATGTACTTACCGAGCTTGAGTCCCCGAGTTCGAATTTGTGAACAAATCTCCAACATGTTTGAAGACTTTTGTGAATTACTAGCCACGTCCTTTACATGGCTGATGAACTTTTGGTTTTGATGGGTGAGAGGGGTAAGTAATCTGAGGAGGGACTCACATGCTGGTGTGCTATCCTATTCCTGTATGGTGTGCAGTCTGAATTGAGGTTCTGCGATTTCAGACTTATAGTAAACTTGATGACCTTACTTTTATAATGTAAAAATGGGAGTATTGTGTTGAGTTGAGAACCAAACTGTCAAACCCGATTGTCAACCAGTCTCTATATCTTTTTGTGGGAAAATTTGTTATGGTACGGAAGTGCTTCCGTAAAAAGTTTAGTGTGAACCTAAAGGCTGGAATACTGCAGATGAAGAGTTGGGGGTGTCTCCGTTTTGTAGAGAGCTAGTGGGCATATTTTAGTTATATTCAAAGGGCCTGTGGCTATACTAGTCTTTTTTTTTTTTTTCCTGAGCCTGATATCTGATACGCAGCATCCAGAAGGATAAAGAATAGGGAAGCTATCAAGGAAGGGGGTGGGATACAGAGTTCTGGTGGTGGGAATTGTGTGGAGTTGTACACCTCTTATCCTATGGTTTTGTTAGTGTTTCCTTTTTATAAATAAAATAAAATAATAAAAAGTTTAGGGTGAGCCTTAACTTACACAGACTACCCCCCCATCACCTTCATGTTCCCAGCCCTGGCCTGGAGTTCAGATTCCTGGGTTCTCAGCTTGCCCAGCACATGGAGTGGACCTGTGGTCTGACTACCTGCCCCTGAGCCCAGCTCTTCCTCCCTCCCCATCTTTCCTAGGTATGTGCCAGCTAGCCTACCGTCTTCTGGAGTGTTGAGTTTTATTCAAAGTATTATAGAGTCCACTGTAACCTTTAGCTACATGGAAACAGCAAAAGGAGAAAGTGTTCTGTGCCTTCATCTAACTTAGATGTGGACTGCTGTGGGGAGTGTGCCTGGAATGTTCTTCCCCACCCTAATCCTTTCCAGTCTGAGCAAGGTGCACTCAGGCATCCCCAAATGCCTTCCACTGTCCTCCAGGAGAGCTCCCCCACTGTGTGATCCAGATGTGTGTCCTATACGTGGGCATGCTTGCCACTCACAACCTCTGCCTCCAGAGGGGCCATTCTCTTCACCACTGAGTCCATTGTCTCTGGTATAATGGCACGTGTGGACTTATTTATATATTTATTTATTGGATAGAGACAGAAATGTAGAGGGAAGGAGATACAGAAGAGAAGAGAGAAAAAAGAGAGATCTGCAGCACTGCTTGACCATCTGTGAGGCTTTCTTTCCTGCAGATGGGGGCCGGGGGCCTGAATCCAGGTTCCTGTGCATTGTCACGCATGTGCTCATCAGGTGCTCTACTGCCTGGCCCCAAGACAATGCCTTTGACCTGACAAGCATTTTTGTAAATAGTTGGTGAATGGATTCATGAGTGAGCGAGCTCTGTAACAGAAAATAAATAAGTAAATAAGAAAAACTGTAAAGAAAGAGTATAGACTAGGACCAAAAAAAATGAAAATAGCTGGGAGCCAGGCGGTGGTGCAGCAGGTTAAGTGCACATGGCGGAAAGCGCACGGATCTGCATCAAGATCCCAGTTCAAGCCCCCGGCTCCCCACCTGCAGGGGAGTCGCTTCACAGGCAGTGAAGCAGGTCTACAGGTGTCTCTCTTTCTCTCCCCCTGTCTGTCTTCCCTTCCTCTCTCCATTTCTCTCTGTCCTATCCAATAACAATAATAACAACAATGATGATAAACAACAAGGGCAACAAAGGGAAAAATTAATAAATAAAGTTTATTTAAAAAAATGAAAATAGTGGAGCACACGTTTCACCATGTGCAAGGACCTGGGTTCAAGCCCTTCACCTCTACCTGCAGAAAGGAAGTTTCACAAGCTGTGAAAGCAGGTCTGCAGGTATCTGTCTTTATCTCTCCATCTCTATCTCTCCTCCTCTCAATTTCTGTCAGTCTTATAAAATAAATATTCTTAAAATATCTAGTTATCTTGACATACGTATATATATATATCACATTTTTAGAAGTATGTCATTTCTGGGGACTGGAGAAGTAGAAATTACATATATATGTGTAATTATATGTATATGTAATATACATATGTGTGATTATTGCACATGTATGTATATTTTGTAGTAATTTATGTATTTTGCAATGTGTGTGATTATTATGTTTGTATGTCACACGTACATATAACTACACATATATATGTAATTTCTACTTCTCTAGGTTCCAGAAATGACATACTTCCAAACATTTTTTATATTTATTTATTTATTCCCTTTTGTTGCCCTTGTTGTTTTATTGTTGTAGTTATTATTGTTTGTTATTGATTTCATTGTTGTTGGATAGGACAGAGAGAAATGGAGAGAGGAGGGGAAGACAGAGAGGGGGAGAGAAAGATAGACACCTGCAGACCTGCTTCACCGCCTGTGAAGTGACTCCCCTGCAGGTGGGGAGCCAGGGGCTCGAACCAGGATCTTTACACTGGTCCTTGCGCTTTGCGCCATGTGTGCTTAACCTGCTGTGCTACTGCCCGACTTGCCAAACATTTTTTAAGTAAAACTAATATTGACACCTTGTGACAGATATTCAAAGAAGAAGCTTATATTTCAGATTTTCTCATTAGCAATACCTCCTTTAAACGCTGTGACCCAAAATTTATATTCATGATTTTGTATTCTTTTTCCTAGATTGCCTCTCAAAGTATGTAAACTCTAGAACTCTTAAAACTAGGTCCAGGAATCAGAGAAATAGCTTCCTGAATGGGGTGCCCACCATTCTCTGTGCTGCCCAGAGGAGGAGAGATAGAGATGGAGAGATAAAGACAGACACCTGCAGACCTGCTTTCACAGCCTGTGAAACTTCCTCTCTGCAGGTAGGGTGAAGGGCTTGAACCCAGGTCCTTGCGCATGGTGAGTGGTGTGCTGTGGTGTCTCTCACTCTCTCTTTCTCACACCTATGTAAATATCAAAACAGTCCAGTAGCAATAAAATTGCACGTGCATGAGATACTGGTCATAATGAAATACAGTTAAGAGGGCCTGGTGATAGCATAGCCAGCTGAGTGCACATATTACCAGGTGCAAGGACTTGGGTTCAAGCCTCTACTCCCCACCTGCTGGTGGCAAATTTCACACACAATGAAGCAGGTCTACAGGTGTATCTCTTTCTCTTTCTCTCTCCTTCTCTGTCTCCCCCTTCTCTCTCAGTTTCTGTCTAAGTAAAAAAAAAAAAGGGGGGGGGGGTCAGGCGGAAGCGCAGCGGGTTAAGCACACATGGCGCAAAAGCACAAGGACCAACTTAAGGATCCCGGTTCGAGCCCCCGGCTCCCTATCTATAGGGGAGTCCCTTCATGAGCAATGAAGCAAGTCTTCAGGTGTCTGTCTTTCTCTACCTGTCTTCCCCTCTTCTTTCCATTTCTCTCTGTCCTATCCAGCAACCATGACATCAATAAGAACAATAATAATAACCACAATGATTAAAAAAAAAAGGCAACAAAGGGGGAAAAATAGTCTCCAGGAGCAGTGGATTCATGGTGCAGGCACAGAGCCCCAACAATAACCCTGGAGGCAAAAAAAAAAAGAAGAAGAAGAAGAAGAAGAAAGGGAGAAAGAAAGGAAGAGAAAGTAAGTAAGGGGGATAAAAGGAAAAAATGGCTACTGAGAGCAGTGGATTTATATTGCCAGCACCACGCACCAGCAAGAACCCTGGTGGCAAAAGAAAAATAAAGGAGGAGGTAGAGAGGGAGAACAAGAGGGAGGAGGAAAATATTAATACATTTTCTAAAAATAAGTTTAAAAGTTCTTAAAACACTGAGGAACCTGAGAAACAGAATAATGATTATGCAAAAAGCTTTTCATGCCTGAGGCACCAAAAGTCCCAGGTTCAGTCTCCAGCACCACTATAAGCCAGAGCCAGAAAAACAAGCTCTGGGCTTACTGCTAATGAAATCAAAGCCTCAAAAATTGCAAAGCCAAAGTACATTTCAATCGTAAATAGAATGCAGATAATCTTGATAAAATTGTGTCTGACAGAGCTCAATTCCATATGAAATGATGACCAAGTGGTGTCTTTTAGGAAAGGGAGGATAGTCTAGTATTGGGAGTCTACTGTCTTAATTTGTTCTCATGGTGTGTCTCAGGAGAAAAATCAGACATCTTCATAGTTGCTGACAAGCCAGTTGAGCTACAATGTTATTTATTTCTTTATTTTTGCCTGGCCACCTCTAATGTCCAGCTTATGAAGGTACTAGGGATTGAACCTGGGCCCTTTGGTGCCTCAGACATGGGAGACATTTTTACATAGCCACTGCACTACCTCTTCCCAGCCCTATAATGTTATTTATTTATTTATTTATTTATTTAGCCTCCAGGGTTATTGCTGGGGCTCGGTGCCTGTACCATGAATCCACTGCTCCTGGAGGCTATTTTTTTCCCTTTTGTTGCCCTTGTTGTTTTATTGTTATGGTTATTTGTTGGTATGCATGAGACCCCTTCTGTTTCATTTGGTTTAAATCCCCCCTGCTTAACACTATTCTATTTACATAACCACTTCATTCTATTTACATAACCACTGTTAACAAGTTCCACCCTCCCTCCAGGGCATTTGTGGTTCAGTGATAGGATTCTCGCCTAATCTGCCCCCTCTTTGTCACACTCTGATTTTCACCAGTCACTTTTCTCTCCACCCTCTCTATGTCACATCCTGTTTCCACCTTACTTGGCAAGTATATATAAAGACAGCATTGTGAGTTTTACAGTACTGTACCTTGAGTTTAGCTTAGCTCATCTTGGATTGTGCTGCATCCTGCATGAATAAAGAGATACTGCCTACAGCTCAACCATGAGTCCCTGGTCGTCTGTTACCCGCCCGTGAAGCCAGTCCGGTGAAAACAACATAACCTGTCGAAAACAACAGTTATTATTATTGTTTTTATTGATGTCGTTGTTGTTGGATAGGACAGAGAGAAAGGGAGAGAGGAGGGGAAGACAGAGAGGGGGAGAGAAAGACAGACACCTGCAGACCTGCTTCACCGCCTGTGAAGCAACCCCCCTGCAGGTGGGGAGCCGGGGGCTCAAACCGGGATGCTTATGGGGTCCTTGAGTGTCGTATGCTTTACATTGGTTTGTTCTAGCCCTTCCCCGCCAAGACAATTGGATCAGTCCTGTTAATTTCGTGGGCCTGCTTGGCCCTGCCCCAAGGAACCCCGAGAGAGGGTTCCTGAGTCAGAGAGTTCCTGAGTTCCGGAGTTCGAGAGTTTCAGAGTTACAGAGTAAGAGAGAGTTCCAGTGTGCCAGAGTTTCAGGGGGTTCCTGAGTACGAGAGTTCCAGAGTTGGAGAGTTCCTGAGTTCGAGAGTTTCAGAGTTACAGAGTAAGAGAGAGTTCCACAGTGGAAGAGTTTCAGAGGGTTCCCCAGTACGAGAGTTCCAGAGTTCCAGAGTTGGAGAGTTCCCGAGTTACAGAGTAAGAGGGAGTGCTTGTGCCGCCACAAAGAGACAGCCGAGTTCTGTTTGGTGATTAGTTTGTCTTAGTTTGTGAATCGTTGTTCCTGAATAAAGAAATACAGCTTCCCTGCCCAGCCGTTGTCTCCACGTCTCTGTTACCCGCCGTGAAGCTAGCCGGCCTGGCAAGAGCCTTCTGAATTTTAACAACACTTGAGCTTTGCGCCATGTGTGCTTAACCCACTGTGCTAGCCCAGCCCCCATAATGTTACTTTTTATTTGAAAAAAACTCTTTAGAAGTAGCTGATGGTTCCTCAGCATGGCAGAGGCATGCCTAGCTTTACTACGAAGCCAGTGTTTCAATTTATTAGTTGCTGTGTATCAAAGCTTTCCCCAGTAGTATTCATTTCTTGTGCTCAGAATCTGGGGCTTTCCTTTCAGCTGAGCAGCCGAGCCCGGGTCTATGGGGACCCAGACTCTATAGTGGCCACTGAAGGTGAGCACAGTATGTGTCAGGAGGGAGCAAGCAGCAGGCCTCTCACAGCCTTGCTGGTGTGAGTTTTGGTGGACTGTGGTCCTGGAGTCAGCCTTGAAGTTCACGGAGAGGAGACAGAGAATTCACCTGTAGGAAGAGGCCCGACCATTTGCAGCTTTGTTTAAAAAGCCATGTTAAGGAGTCGGGTGGCAAACGCTAGAAGAAGAAGGGAGTCGGGCAGGAGAGCAGCAGGTTGGGTGAGGTGGCACAAAGCACAAGGACCAGCGTAAGGATCCCGGTTCGAGCCCCAAGCTCCCCACCTGCAGGGGAGTCAATTCACAGGCAGTAAAACAGGTCTGCAGGTGTCTATCTTTCTCTCCCCATCTCTGTCTTCCCCTCCTCTATCCATTCCTCTGTCCTATCCAACAACATCAACAGCTACAACAATAAAACAGCAAGGGCAACAAAGGGGAATAAATATTTTTTAAAATCTTAAAAAAAAATAGTCATGTTAAGGGGTGAGTTCAAGCCCATCTGTGGGGGGGGGCTTCATGAGCAGTGAAACAGGTCTGCAGGTATCTCTCTCTGCATGTGTCTTCCCCCCATCTCACTGTTTCTCCGTCTTATTATAAAATAAAATAAACAAAAGTGAAAGGAAAGGAAGAAGAAGGGGGAATTGGCCATTGGGAGCAGTGGATTTGTAATGCTGTCACCAAGCTCCACGGATAACCCTGATGGCGATAAAAAAATAATTAATCAAATAAAATAAAAAGTCATGCCATGCTTAAGTAGAGAGACCCCAGAGTATTTCCATTTAAGTCAGAGACAAGACAACTGCTAACTTGGGCTTAGTCTTTGGTATCACTCTAGCACACAGAGTTGGGCAAACATTTTCTCAGAGGACTTGGGTCTAGGGCATTTCAGGGTTTTGCAGGCCACATTGTCCCTGTCACAGAAAACAGGTGGGGTGACAGGGTTATTATCAGTGATGACAGGGTTATTATCAGGGTTATTATTGTGCTCAAGCAACTGTAAAACAACGTTGGTAATCCCTTTGTAGGAAGAAAAAAAAAAAACGGGCTACTCTTATTCTGCATTTGATAAGTGCCTCAATTAGATAAGATGATAGGCCTTGGGGCCAAGTGGAGTTGCACCTGGTTAAGCACACACACTGTAGTAAGCAAGGACCAGGGTCAAGCCCCTAGCCCCCACCTGCAGGGGGGAAGCTTCACAAGTGGTGAAGTAGGGCTGCAGATGTCTCTCTGCCTCCTCCCCTTTCAATTTCTGTCTCTATACAATAATAAATAAATAAAACTATAACTGAGAAAAGATGACAGGCCTAGTCTGTGAAGGTAAACCGAAGAAAGGTGGAAGTAGGTGTGACCTCGGGGATATTTAGCACATGGGAGAGAGAACTGTGAGTCTCAGTGTGGAAAGGAACATGAAATTGAAGGGCCGTCAGCCCTACTCCATTCTCTAAGCACAGCTTTTTGCTCTGCATGCGCAGCCTGTTTGATTGTGTTTAAATCCACCTGTTAACATGTTTGACAATGGAGCCCTCGGCCTACAGAAACCCTGTGATTATCACTCAGGAAACTGCTATTTAGAGCAGAGCTTCTCGATGTTTGATATGCATATAAATCATTAAACCCAGGGTTATTCTCAAAGTGTAGATTCCGATGCCATGGATCTGGCACAGGGCCCGGGAATCTTCATTTCTAATGACGTCCCAGTCGCTTCCCAGGCAGCTGGTCTCCAGAGCACACTTCCAGGAGCAAGCTTTGCAGAAGTGGCTGGGGAGGAGCTTCTGTGGGTGCAGATGTGGGGGAGCCTGTGTCTCCCTGGGTCTCCACACATTTCCCACAGGGTGGGTGTCTTCGGGGGAAAGCCCTGCAAGGACAGTGACAGACTCCTGCCATCTTGCTGCAGCAGCCCACGAAGAAAACAACAAAGAAGCTGCTGCTACTTTCCCAAGCCATTCGATATGGGGAAATAATGACCCACAAGACAGTTGCCATGGTGAGTGCGGTTTCTCACTGCCCTGAGTCTCCCTCCAGGCCCCCAGCCCCTCCTATCCCCCTCCTGCTTCCTCTGTAAGTCCTTGGCTTTAGTACACCCCAGGTGGTCTCAGCCTCACTCAGTGTGTTCCCTTTCTTCCTTCCTGAAGCCCGACTAATGAATGAGCTCAGAAGTTTCGACTGGTGTTTTGACTGGCGGTAGTGCAGCGGGTTAAGTGCACGTGGCACGAAGCACAGGGACAGGGGTAGGATCCCGGTTGGAGCCCCCTGCTCCCCACGTGCAGGGGAGTCAATTCACAGGTGGTGAAGCAGGTCTTCAGGTGTCTATCTTTCTCTCCCCCTGTCTGTCTTCCCCTCCTCTCTCCATTTCTCTCTGTCCTATCTAACAACAACAACAATAATAATAACTACAACAACAAAGGCAACAAAAGTGAAAATAAATAAAAGAAACTTTAAAAAAAAGAATGAGCTCATCCTGTACCCGTCCTTCTGGTTTATCTCACCCAGCTAATTCCCTCCAATTCCATCCAAGATGAGGCCAAAGAGATGATTTCGGGGGTTGGGCGGTAGCGCAGCAGGTTAAGCACATATGGCACAAAGCGCAAGGACCAGCACAAGGATTCCTGTTTGAGCCCCCAGCTCCCCGCCTGCAGGGGCGTCGCTTCACAGGCGGTGAAGGAGGTCTGCAGGTATCTGTCTTTCCTCCTCTCTCCACTTCTCTCTGTCCTACCCAACAATAACGACATCAATAACAATAATAACCACAACAATGATAAAACAAGAAGGGCAACAAAAGGGGAAAAAATAGCCTCCAGGAGCAGTGGATTCATAGTGCAAGCACTGAGGTCCAGCGATAGCCCTAGAATTAAAAAAAAAAAATGATTTCGTCGTTTCTTCAGCTGAGCACTGTCCCACTGTGTATCTACACTACAGTTTTCTCGACTGCACATCTGCTGTTTGGCATTTGTGTTATTTCACATGGTGTGTTTGAGTTGTCCCTGCACCTGCACCGGGGCTGCTTTTCCAAGCCCACCCGGAGAGACGGGGCGCTAAGCTGTGATGTCTCTGTGCTGGGCCCTCAGTGTGTGCCCTGAGAATGAGAGAGTGGCCCTCTCTGAGGGTCTGACAGCCTCTAAGCAAGGGGCTCCCGAACTGTCCCACGGGCGACCTGCGGGCCTGAGCAGGTACCTGGGGCGAGGCCCTGTGTCCTGCAGGCAGGATGACTGGAGAGTCTGAGCAGATGCAGCTTGACTGGAGGCAAGTGAGGAAACGCCATAAACTGCACACCTGGGGCTGTGGCCTGGGTGCGACCCCACCAGAATGGCTTGGCTGTTGCCGAGGGGAAGTGAGTCGGATGTGGGCCCGTGCCTGGCATCTATCTGCATTGCACTCTTCTCCCAGAAGCCAGCTCGTGGCTTTTCAATCAGCTGTTGACGTAACTGCATGGTTTTCCTTTGTCTTTTTGTGGGCAGGGATCACACTGATTGCTCTGCACATGTTGAGCCATCCTCACATGCCTGGGATAATTCCCACCTGGCCTTGATGGGTCAGTCTCTTGATCTGTTCTGGGGACAGATTTGACAAGATTTTGTTTAGGGTCTTTGCATTAGTGTTCTTCAGGGATATCAGTCTGTTGTTTCCTTCCTCTCTTCCTTTCTTCCTTTCTTCCTTTCTTTTTCTTTCATACTTTCTTTCTTGCTTTGGGGATCAGAGTGATAGAGGATATGTCTGGCAATAACCCTCCTCGATTTTTTGGAAGAGTGTGAGTTCCTCGGGCATGTTGGTTCTCTGTAAGACATGTAGGGCTCCTTAGTATAGCATTTTGGGCCTGGGCATTGTGCTTGGGAAGATTCTTGACTACAAACAGTGTCCACCACTGGGATTAGCCTGTTCAGGCCGGTGACCTGCTCTGGGATCAGTGTTGGGAAGGGGTGCAAGTTGAAGAGCACGTTCATTTCATCCTACAGATGACTCTCAAGCATCGGAAGAAAACATCATAGTGGCCACAAAATACTGGCTGTCAGAAAGGCTGTGACACCTTTTGACATAGGGCAACAAAAAAGTATGCCATGACCTTTCTTTCCAACACCCCATAAGTCAAGATATTTCTTAAACTTCTCTGACTACCAGTCAGAAGGCCCTGAAGATGTCACCATCTGAACTCTTCCTCACTCTGTGTTCATAGGCCCAGAAGTGTCTCTTAAAATAATTTAAATGGCTTCTATTTATTTTTAAGGATTTAGTATTTGTTCATATACTATGGGAGACCGGCTCTGGCATGTAGTGGCACCTGGGAACAAGACTTTTTAAATGTGTATGTACAAACACCGCATGCTTAAAGAGAATGGCCTGAGCAATCTGGGGCGGGGGAGAGACCCCATCAGGAAAAACGAGTCTACACTGAGAGAAAGTCCTCAAGAGGAGTCTTCACTCACTCAGGGAGAACCACAAGTGCCTGTGGAGAGGGGCAGGCTCATGGCCTGTGAACAGCAAACACTGTGCCAGGCCAGGCAGGACAGGGACGGAAGGACAGAGTACCAGGTGCCAAGCAGAGAGAACTGGAAGCCAGGGGGCGAGAGGAGGGCTGAGTGACAAGCTCCACACACAGGCCCAGCTGTCTGCTGAATGACAGTGCGTGCAGGAAGCCACGCAGCAGCCAGCAGAGTGCCAGTAAGGCTCTTCACTGTGCTGTGTTAGAGCACTTCGCTCCAGACACAAGCAGCCCAGGCAGTGAAGATGGGGCAGTGGGCTCAGGGGACATTAGCAGCTGCTGACCAGCCAGGAGGGACAGAGACACTTTGCTGTCTGAGTCTAGGCAAATTAGTCAGTGACTAGTTACTTAACTAGAGATTCAAACCAGGCTTCAGAAGAGTCCAGTCACTACAATCTATTCTTTAAAAAATTCGGTTTCTAAAGGCAACAATCAAAATCATTAGGCATGTATGATAGATAGATAGATAGGGAGCTGTGCAGATAGATAGATAGATAGATAGATAGGGGGCTGGGCCATAGTGCAGTGGGATAAGCACATGTGGCGCAAAGCACAAGGACCAGAATAAGGATCCCAGTTCATGCCCCCGACTCCCCACCTGCAGGGGGGGTCACCTCGAAGGCGGTGAAGCAGGTCTGCAGGTGTCTGTCTTTTCTCCTCTCTGTCTTCCCCTACTGTCTCAATTTCTCTCTGTCCTATCCTACAACAATGACAGCAGTAACAACAATAATAACAACAACAACAACGATAAACAACAACGGCAACAAAAGGGGGAAAAAAGCCTCCAGGAGCAGTGGATTTGTAGTGCAGCGATAACCTTGGAGGCAAAAAAATTTAGATAGATAGATAATATAGATATGAAACCAACTTCAGCAGGCCCATATTTGGGAGATTTTGGATTTGGGAGACGAAGACTTCAAATGCCTACAATAAGATGCATAATGACAACAGGAAAATTTGTTCAAATTATTAAAGAAAGTGATGTAGGCACCATGCCCAGCCATCCCTGGTGGCAGAGCAAAGGGAGAAAGGGAGGGAGGGGTGAGGAAGGGGCAGAGGAAAGGAGAAGGGAGGAAGTAAAACCATTTTCAAAAGTAAGATGGTAAACATATGTGTTTGGGGCTGGGTGGTGGCACACCTAGTTTAATGCACATATTCCAGTGTACAAGGAGCCGGGTCCCCACCTGCAGTAGGAAAGCTTCATAAGTGGTGAGGCAGGGCTGCAGGTGTCTCTCTGTCTCTCTCCCTCTCTGTCACCCCCTTCCCTCTTGGTTTCTGGCTGTCTCTATTCAATAAATAAGTAAAGGTAATTTTAAAAAACATAGATGCTAGATTTAGTATCTATGCATATACATACACACACACACTTGGCAAGATTAAAAAGTTGGCACTAACACTTTGGCTTTATTAGCTCAGTCCTTTTGTAGAGTTTCTTTCATTTGATTGCCTGTTTTCCAGGTTTTTTGTTTGCTTTTGCCTCCAGGGTTATTACTGGGGCTCGGTGCCTGCACTACAAATCCACTCCTCCTGGAGGCCATTGTCCTCATTTTGTTGTCCTTGTTGTTACCCTTGTTGTCATTATTAGTGTTGTTGTTGTTGCTGGATAAGACAGAGAGAAATGGAGAGAGTAGAGGAGACGGGGAGAGAAAGACAGACACCTGCAGACCTGCTTCACTGCCTTTGAAGCGACTCCCCTTCAGGTGGGGAGCTGGGGGCTCGAACCAGGATCTTTGAGCAGGTCCTTGCACTTAGTGCCATGTACGCTTAACTCGCTGCGATTCCGCCCACACCCATCTTTCAGTTTGTATAGTCCACAAAATCTCCAGACCTGAGACCTGTACAAACCCACTTACAAACTGCAGTTACCACTTTGTCCAGGAGGTGACAGCACAGGAGCTGCGGTTACCATCTCGTCCACCAGAGGGCAGCACAGCCTTACATTTGATAAGAGGCTCCACCTGTGGCCTCTGCCTGTGGTTCCTGATTAACTTCACCCCTGCATCCTTCAAAAAATACATTATTTCTTCTTTAAAAAAAAAAAAAAAGAAGATATAAGGGCGGGGGAGATAGCATAATAGTAATGCAAACGGACTCATGCCGGAGGCTCCAAAAGCCCCAGGTTCAGTCCCCCTGCACCACCATAAGCCAGAGCTGAGCAGTGCTCTGGTGTTTCTCTCTGTCTGTCTCTTTCTGTCTTTCTGCATCTCTCTCAAAAATAAAATATTTTAAAAAAATAGAAATTTCCCCAGCGTATATTCTGAGCAGAAATATTTTACATACCAACCTAGATAGAAATTTCCCAAATGGGGAGTCGGGCTGTAGCGCAGCGGGTTAAGCGCAGGTGGCGCAAAGCACAAGGACCGGCATAAGGATCCCGGTTCGAACCCCGGCTCCCCACCTGCAGGGGAGTCGCTTCACAGGTAGTGAAGCAGGTCTGCAGGTGTCTGTCTTTCTCTCCTCCTCTCTGTCTTCCCCTCCTCTCTCCATTTCTCTCTATCCTATCCAACAATGACAACAACAATAATAATAACTACAACAATAAAACAACAAGGGCAACAAAAGGGAATGAATAAAATATTTTTTTAAAATATTTTTTTAAAAAAGAAATTTCCCAAATGGCACTGTATTTGAATTTAGTTTTTTAAAGGTTTGTATTAAAAATATCTATTTAAGCTCAGTGAGCTGCTGCTGAATTCATAAAGGTGTGAGGAAGTTGGGGGTCAGAGTTGACACTAAATGTCGACTCTCCCTATCCTGCACGCACACGCACACACACACACACTGAATAAGGAACAGGTCAAGGTCGAGGTAGACCGAAGGAATCTAATTCCCCAGATCTGCAGAGCAGAGCCTCTGGTTGAGCGCACATGTTCCAACGTGTAAGGACCCAGGTTAGAGCCCCCTAGATCTGCAGAGCAGAGCCTCTCAGGAGGAACCCAGACGTTTGTCACAGTGTCACCCAGGGCTGCGACCTGCTGCTTCTACACGTGCATCAGGATCTTCCCACTGATGCCTCTGGCGGTGGGGACAGAGTTGTGTCACCTCATCTGTCCACAGTGCTGGTGTGGCCTCCAGTAGTCAGCGCATCAGAGACCCCCAACACCCAGGAGAGGCTTGTGTGGCCACAGGGTCCCGGGACTTCCCCTTCTGCAACTCCAGGGCCCTGTGGTCCGGGATGCTCAACCTGTAATTTACAGGCTGCAGTTTCCTCTTTGTCCACCAGGTGGCAGAGCAGCCAAACACATACTTAACATGAGGCTCCACCTCCCTCAAGCATTGCCCCTTTGTCTTTGGCAAAAATCACCCTTCTGTCTTTCCAAAAGTACTTTGTTTCCACTTTTTATAATTTCTCCCCCAAGGAATATTGTGACCTATTTGGGGCAGGTGATGAACACAGTTGAGCACACACAATACCAGGGTGAGCCCCCACTCCCCACCTGCAGGCAAATAAAATTGGGAAGGGAGGAAGGGAGGGACAGAGGGGGGGAGAGGAAGGAAAGGAGGGGAGAGAATGGCCACCAGGAGTGGTGGATTTGTAGTGCCGGCACTAAGCCCCAGCAATCACCTTTTACAGCTCAGCCTAGCTGTGATTGGGGTGAGAGGCTCAGGGTCATATGAAATGTCCCCCAATTCCACAATGGACAAACAGATCTGCCATGCGGCACTTTGGCAAACCTAGGGAACTAGGAGTGTAACCAATCAGGTTGAATATTTTCATTTGCGGAATGTAGCCAACCAAATTGTATGTTTCATTTTGTATTCCCTTGCCCCTTGGCAGCCCGGATTGGGCGTGGAATGGAACCAATCCACCTCATGCTTCCTTTTACATGTACCTTGATGCCTCACAATGTGACCAATCTACTCGCACATTACACCTGATGACTCAATGTGACCAATCTGCTTGCACATTACACCTGATTGGTGCATCTTATAACCAATCAAAGTACCTTTTCTAAGACCACCTGGTAACCAATCAGCTTGCTCTGTGCTCAGTTTAAAGGGAATATAAGTGGTTTTCCAAATCTCGAGGACCGTTTAGGACAGTCTAGAGGTGCAGGAGTCTGCTAGGAGTCCGCTAGCTTCTGGGGCAGGTAAAATAAAGTAGCTCCCTGCCCTCCACAGGGTCCTGGCCTCAGATTCTTCCTCTGGAGCTGCTGCACCCTAGAGTTGTATCACATTGGAGCTATAACACTTTTGAGCTGTAACAGCACAAGGAGGAAAAGACAGACAGACAGACAGACACCTTGCCTCCTGCTCCTTCACTTTGGCCCAAGAAAGTGTCAGGGGGACAGCCCTCCTCCCCTCCCTTCCTCCTGTCCACCCTGCTGTCTTTTTTCACTATCCAGACACCCTTTAGGATTAGGTCTGGCTTGTGATTCACACCACAGCCCACCCCCACCCCCATCTGTGAGCTTTCTTTCCAAGGTCCCACCCTCAACTATGGCCTGAAAGAGTTAAGGACGGTGAGATTTTTTTGTTGTTGAAAGAGAGACCATGTCCAAATAACTTTGATTGCAGGCTGCTGCTATAATCGTTCTGTTTAGTTTGAGTTGGTTATCTCTTCTGTGTCTCACATGTAACTTGAATGTATCAGAGGCATACATACATGGACAGGGGAAATAGCAGAAGTGGGGGGGGCTCTGTCAGCACCTGTGGAGGCTTGGATCCTGGGATTGTCTCCCTGTTGCATGGGGGGGGCAGATGCACCTTCCTTGCTAGCTGCTGGCTTCATACCTGTGTTTACACCTTGTTTCTCTCTGTAAAATGGAGCGAACGGGGTCGGGCAGTAGCGCACTGGGCTAAACACACTTAGCACAAAGTACAAGGATGCCGGTTCGAGCCCCCTAGATCCTCACCTGCAGTGGGGGTCACTTCACAAGCTGTGAAGCAGGTCTGCAGGTGTCTATCTTTCTCTTCTCACCCCCTGTCTGTCTTCCCCTCCTCTCTCCATTTCTCTGTCCTAATGACAACATCAATTACAACAACAATAATAACTACAACAATAAAACAACAGGCAACAAAAGGGAATAAATATTTTTAAAAAGAAAGAAAAAAGATAGCCTCCAGGAGCAGTGGATTCGTAGTGCAGGCACCAGTCCCCAGTGATAACCCTGGAGGGAAAAGGAAAGAAAGCAAGTAAGAAAGCTGGAGATACGAAGACCTGTGCAGCGGCTTAGCGATAAAGCGATTGCCTTGCTTGAGTGAGGTCCCAGGTTAGATCAACATGGCATGACAGCAAGAAAGACAGAAATGAATAGAACAGCATCTATGACAGAAAAGTTCCCAAAGCTCTCTTTTAAAGAAGGTGTTTAGTGGGGAGGGGGGCAGTGGCCTTACTAAAGGGTAGAGCACCTGAGGGCTTTAGGTTCAATCTTTGGCATTCAAATTTTTTAATTATGCAAAATGTTGGGTGTCATGTGGTGACACATCTGGTTAAGCGCTCACATTGCACTGCGCAAGGTCCCAGTTCAAGCCCCTGGTCCCCACTTGCAGGGGGAAAGCTTCACAAGTGGTGAAGCAGGGCTGCGGGTGTCTTTCTGTCTCTCTCCCTCTCTATCTCCCCCACCGCTCTCAATTTCTCTCTTGTCTCTAATAATAAATAAAATAAAATATTTTTTTTTAAAAATGCTGTGCCTCGGGATGTGTTGCTGTGGATAAAGCATTGGACACCCAAGCATGACATCTCGACTTAGATCCCAGGGATCGCACGTGCCAGGGTTTTCTCCTCCTCTCTCTCTCTCTCTCTCTCTCTCAGTCTCCATCTCAGACTCCTCTCTCCATCTCTCTCTCTCTCGGTCTCACTTTCTCATCAACAAATTATAAATTTCAAAAAAGTGCACATTACCATGTGCAAGAACCCAAGTTTGAGCCCCCCCCCACTGCCCACCTGCAGGGGCGATGCTTCACAAGTGGTGAAGCAGGTCTATAGGTGTCTCTCTTTTTCTCTCCCTCTCTACCTCCCCCTCCCCTCTCAATTTCTATCCTGTCCAATAAAATAGGGGGAAATTGGGTCACTAGGAGTAGTGGACGTGTAGTTCAGGCACTGAACCCCAGTGACAACCCTGGTGAAAATAAAGACAAACAAACATAAAAGCCCGGCAGCATAACAGAACCTCAGCAATGTGCTCTTGTGGGGTTTCTGCTCTCAAACGCCAGGTGGCAAGATGCTTCTGCTTGCAGGCCCTTAGTGAGGGCTCCTAGAGGAGCCCGCGGCCATCTCCTGTGCTCCCCTGGGGCTGCCCAGGCCTCAGTGGGAAACGGGTTCCCCACATAGTGCTCACAGGACCTGAGGTCCAGCCTCTCACTGCCTCCAGGAATGCCGGGGTCACCAGTCTGGGAAGCTCAGTGGAGGGGACCTCAGCTCAGCCCCGGGCCATGCGGAGTGCTTGCACCCTTGTCCACCACAGGGCCTCCCTGCTCACATGTTAATAACCCAGAGCTCTGCTCAGCTTTGGCTGGTGGTGGTACTGGGAACTGAACCTGGGAGCTCAAAGCATTAGGCATGACAGCCTCTTTGCATAACCATTATTCTGACATCTTTGCTCAGGGTTAACAGCTTCTAAGTAGTCTCTCTCTCTCATATGTGTCTTTCATTTTAAAAAAAAAAAAAAAAGCAAAATTGGGAGTGCTGGGTGGTAGCATAGTGGGTTAAGCACACATGGCGCGAACCGGTGTAAGGATCCCCACCTGCAGGGGGTCGCTTCACAATAGTGATGCAGGTCTGCAGGTGTCGGTCTTTCTCTCCCCCTCTCTGTCTATCTCCTTCCCCCTCAATTGCTTCTGTCCTATCCAACAGCAGCAGCAACAACAACAACAAATGGGAAAAATGGCCTTCATGAGCAGTGGATTCATAGTGCAGGCACGGAGCCCCAGCAATAACCTTGGAGAGAGAGAGAGAGAGAGAGATGTCAGAGGCATGAGATGTTTATAAATGATCTTAAATAGTTTTATGAAGCATTTTAGGTCAGTAGTTATCAAGTTCTAATTTTTGAATCAGTGCTAAACCTTAATCATTTTCCTCCTTACATACCAAAATTATAAACATAAGAAAAAAGTAATGCTACTTCTATTACGTTAATGTGCAACTGAAAGTTCAGTCCATTTTTCTTTGAAAAGAAAAAAATGTTCTTTTGGGGAGTTACTGTCCCTTACAAGTAAGATGATAAACATAGATAGCATTTTTTGAGAACTATTATTTGGAAAAATTTAAGTTAGCAGTCATAGGTTACCTCCTTTTATTCAAACACCTTGTAGGGTTTCTTTTGTTTAATATTTTTGTTTTACAGGTTTATACTTCATAGAATATGTATATCTAAGTCTGGGTAGAACTGTATAGAAAACCCTTTGCAAATTGCAGTTACCACTTTGTCCATGAGGTGGCAGAATATACAAACTGCAGTTACCACTGTTGTACACCAGATGACAGTGCAACCTTACATTTGACAGGAGGATCTGTCTTTCCATTTGTTCATGGTAACAAATAAATTTTTTAAAGACCATTCTTTTGATAAATACTATATTACCTCTTTATTTTTATTTTTTTTGCCTCCAGGGTTATTTCTGGGGCACTACAGATCCATTGCTCCTGGAGGCCATTTTTTTCCATTTTGTTGCCCTTGTTATTGATGTCATCGTTGTTGGATAAGACAGAGAGAAGTGGAGAGAGGAGAGGAAGACAGAGAGGGAGAGAGAAAGACAGACACCTGCAGGCCTGCTTCACTGCTTGTAAAGCGACCCCCTGCAGGTGGGGAGCCGAGGGCTCGAACCGGGATCCATGAGCTGGTTCCAGTGCTTCCTACCATGTGCTCTTAACCTGCTGTACTAATGCCCTGCCCCCACCTCTGAATTTTTTTAAGAGAACTTTCCCAAAGTTATTCTGAGAAGTACTTTGCGTCTCTCACTAGAAATAAATCTACCCCCATGGTGTTATATTTAACTTTAAAATGTTGTTTAATATCTTATTTCTTTACTTACTAACTGGATAGAAACAGAACAATTGAGAAGAGGGATATAGAGATAGAGAAATAGAGATGCCTTCAGTGCTGAATCACCCCCTCGTTAAGCTTTCCCCATGCAGGTAGGAATGGAGTCTTTGCACATAGTGATAGGTGCCTGACCCTCCCCCCAAAGATTTTATTTATGTATTTATTGTAAATCTATAGTGAGAGGGAGGGAGATCATTTTTAAACCCATGTGGGGAAGTGGTGTCTGGGGTGGTGGAGGGGCTTATCCCCTAAACCACATGTGCCAGAGTGACGGTCTCCTTTTCTCTCTCTCTCTCTCTCTCTCTCTCTCTCCATATCTCTCTCTCTCTCTCTCTCTCTTTCACTCTCTCTTCTCCTTTTTCCTGAGATAAGTAAGTCTTCTGAGAAAGCCCAAGTCTCCCACCTTGGACTGTCACTCCCTGCTGTCACCAGGGAGGCGGGAAGCCCCAGTCAGCTCACAGGATGGTGGGTGAGCAATCCCGGAAGGCCTGTGAGGCCTGTTCCTGAGGCTGAAAGGGCCCCAGTAAAGGTTGACTGCTGCCAGCTATCAAAGTTTTGTTTCCTAGGGACAGATAAACCCATATAACCCTGTAAGGGATCAGCCTGGGAAAGGCACTACTGAGAAGAAACCATGCAGACCACCTCTCAGGTACACAGGCAAGCGTGCCTCGTGCTCCAGACCTCTCCATCGTATCACAGTACAGTGCTGTTCTAACTGGCGTAGCCAGGTCAAGACAGGCAGGCAGACAGTTGAGATCATTTCATTCGTCCCCAACTTGTAGATTCTTTCTGTAGAATATTTGGAGGAGTAGAAGCACTCACTTTCAAATAGCAGAAACTTTTCTGTTGTCTTTTTTTTGGGGGGGTGGGAGGGCGTAATGTTTTACATTCGACAATAAATACAATAGTTTGTACATGCATAACATCTCTGTTTTCCACATAAATATTCAACCCCTACTAGGTCTTCCTCTGCCATCATGTTCCAGGACCTGAACTCTCCCCCCACTCACCCCAGAGTCTTTTACTTTGGTGCAATACACCAACTCCGGTCCATGTTCTACTTGTGTTTTCTCTGCTGGTCTTGTTTTTCAACTTCTATAGCAGAAACTTTAATGGCTAAAGAACTAGAGACTCTTTTTTTCTGACTTGAGAAACCCATGGGTGTGTCAGTAACTTACAAGTCAGGGGGTGGCAACATCATGTTTTTTGTCTGCTTGGTTCATCCCTAAGCAGAGTTGAGATCACTAGCAAGGCAGAGGGGTGGATGTGGTGTTGAACGACACAATGAAGGGTCTGCAGGGGTGTGAGAGAGAGAGTGGCACAGGCGTACCTGCCAGCTCTCGATGCTCTTGGAGCCGTGACATGGTTACTCTACAGGACAGTGCTGTGCTAGTGTGCTTCCTTGTTGCTGATGCTTGTTTTTGACAGGGACAGAATTTCACCTCTGAAACAAAAAGAGACGCCTCTGAGACAAAGAGACACCCACAGCACCACTTCACTGCCTATGGAGTTTACCCCCTGCAGCTGGGGCCAGGTGCTTGGACCTGGGTCCTTGTGCACTGTAACAGGTGTGCACCACAGCCCAGCCCATAGGCGTTGCTTGGTTCAGGCTGCTGCTTCAGAGGATAGATGTTTGTGAGGAGTCCTGGATGTACTGCCTTGCAGCAAGCGTGACCCATCTCGGGCGTGACTCAGATAAGCACCTGTTTTTTCCCCCCTGTCTAACAGTCTCAGAGGACAGTCACAGTAGACAGAGCCTGGGTGCCGGGAGAGCAGAAACTGCTAGGGAAATGCAAATGCAGGCGCAGCAGCACTGGCAGGCCCTCAGGATGAGCAGAGCGAGCAGGGGCTGTATCCAGAGGAGGGGGGGCGGTGTGCCAAGACCACCGGGCACACAGGACTCTTCAGAGAAGCACCTGTCCCAGCACGGAGAGACTGACTGGCATCTGTGCACGGCACTCTCCCCGCAGTGTCTGTGCTCAGTGGTTACTGAGCATGTCCTGTGACCAGAAAGTGTGTGTTTTGGGGGCCGGGCGGTGGCGCAGCGGGTTAAGCGCACATAGCACGAAGCACAAGGACCAGCGTAAGGATCCTGGTTCCAGCACCTGGCTCCCCACCTGCAGGGGAGTCGCTTCACAGGTGCTTAAGGATCCCGACTGTAGCCCCCGGCTCCCACCTGTAGGGGGAGTGGCTTCACAAGCGGTGAAGCAGGTCTGCAGGTGTCTTTCTCTCCCCTCTCTATCTCTCTCAATTTCTCTCTGTCCTGTCCAACAACAATAACAACAAACAATAATAATAACCACAACAAGGGCAACAAAAGGGAAAAATGGCTTTCATGGTGCAGGCACCGAGACCCAGCAATAACCCTGGATCCTGGTTCAAGCCCCCGGCTCCCCACCTGCAGGGGAGTTGCTTCATAGGCGGTGATGCAGGTCTGCAGGTGTCTTATCTTTCTCTCCCCCTCTGTGTCTTTCCCCTGCTCTCTCCATTTCTCTCTGTCCTATCCAACAACGAAGACAGGGCAACAAAAAGGAATAAATAAATCAACTTTAAAAAAAAAAAGCTCTTGCAAGTTTCCTGTGAAAAAATATCTGTCTTTGTCCAGCAATCATATATATTTGCTTTCTGAAAGCCTATTCACTTTTAGACAACAAAAGTCTCTGTGTCCAAAGGCTATTGATAAAACCCTGTAGGGGGTAGCTCCATGAGCAGTGAAGCAAGCAAGTCTGCAGGTGTCTATCTTACTCTCTCCCTCTCTTTTGATTTTTTAAAAATTATCTTTACTGTGCCACTCCGCTAGCTCAGTCCATAGAGCATGAGAGTTTTAAAATTATCTTTATTTATTGGATAGAGACAGCCAGAAATTGAGAGGGAAGAGAGAGGAAGAAAGACAGATAAACACCTGCAGCACTGCTTCACTACTTATGAAGCTTCCTCCTTGCAGGTATGGATGGGAGCTTGAAACTAGGTCCTTGAGCATTGTAACATGTAACCAGGTATGCCACCACCAGGCCCCCTTCCACCCTCTCCCCCCTCTCAATTTCTTTCTGTTCTATCAAATAAAAATAGAAGGAAAAAAAAAAAAAGGAAAGATGGCCACTGGGAGCAGTGGCTTTGTAGTGCTAGCACTGAGCTCCAGCAACAATTCTGGTAGCAATAAAAAATAAAATTAAAAAAAAAGCAAGTTGGGATGAGGTATCCCAATCAAGTGTGCTTCAAGTTATGTCAGAATGTGTTTGAATAACACACTAGGACTACAATTTCTGCCCTGAGGACAGTGAATGGGGAGGTAACACTTCTGTCCTGTAAGGTGGCCATCAGTTGTCATGGTGGGGAAGTGGCTACAGACAGAGCATGGCAGCCATCTCTTTTGTCATCTGCCTTCAAAGACCTTCAAAGTAAATGGAACCCACTCTGGGCTCCTGCACCACCTGGATGATCAAAGACTCACATCCAGGAAGAGGGCAGGACCTGTGTGTGTAACCTAGAGGCATTTCTGAACACATCTCAGTGTCTTGAGCCCTGCATCTGATGTGGACAGAGACAGCGAAGTTGGAATCTGGACTAAACATAGGAGGACTCCCAAGTTGGGCAGGCACCAGCACAAGCCCACGCGGGAGCAAGGCAGGAGCAGAGATGCCTCCTGCCCCTTGTCTGCCGACCTTGTCTTGCCTTCTGCTCTTCCATGACATGACGGTCATCTGTAAGGTCAGTTTTTGTTTAAGAAAAAGGAAAAGTAGGAAAAAAAGAAAGAAAAGAAAGATACATGGAAGTAGTAATAGATGTAGGGGTGAGCTAGAAAGAAAATGAAAGCAGGACTGTTGAAAATGGGGGGTATAGATATAGATAGACAGTTATACAATCAGCTGGGGGGCTGGGGAGACAGCATAATGGTTCTGCAAAAAGACTTTCATGCCTGAGGCTCTGAGGTCCCAAGTTCAATACTCAGCCCAACCATAAACCAGAGCTGAGCAGTGCTCTGGTGATTCACTCTGTATCTCTCATTAAAATGAAATATCTTTTAAAATTAAAAAAAACTAGTTAAGCGGCTAACTTTATTTTTAAAATTACTGCAGTTTCCAGTGGAACAGTGGGACACAGAACTCTGGCAGTGAGAACTGCATGGAATTATGCCCCTGTTATCTTCCAGTTTTGTAAACAATATTAAATAACTTATAAAAATAAATTTTTAAAAGCCAACCCTTCCACACTGTCACAGGTAAAACTAGAAATTATATTACTTGGAACAATCAGTAAAGTGGAGGCAGGGATGCAGTGGTAAGACAAGAACCTGTGAAAATGTCCAGGAAAAACCACCAAGAATGTCTAATGCAAGTGTCTGGCATCCAGCAGAGATCGTGACTATCTCACCTCTTGTGATCATCAATACTGCTCAACACTAAATGGAATTGGAGTATTACACCAAAGTAAAAGACTCTGGGGTGGGTGGGTGGGTGGGGAGAATACAGGTCCATGAAAAATGATGAATGAAATAGTGGGGGTTGTATTGTTAAATGGGAATCTGGGGAATGTTATGCATGTACAAACTATTGTATTTACTGTTGAATGTAAAGCATTAATTCCCCAATAAAGAAATAAATTATTTAAAAAAATACTGCTCAACACTGATGATGAGAACTTGGGATCAGAGAATGTTACAACTGCAGCCATCCTCCTATTCCAGCCCTTTTCAAACTTGATTTAGCTATAAACTCACAAGTGTGTGCATGTGCGTGTGCGTGTGTGTGTGTGTGTGTGTGTGTGAGAGAGAGAGAGAGAGGGAGAGGGAGAGGGAGATGGAGGGAGAGAAAGAGAGAGAGAGGGAGAAGGCAGGAACAAAGAGATAAAGAGAAAGGAGGAACAATTATACAACACTTGATACTTAATCCAGAAGCAAGGGAAGTCGGGGCTGCTTTGCCTGGAGAAGTGAGGGTCATGCAGGGGAGGGAGGGCTCACTAAGCTTCCTCTTCGCTAGAAAGGGCCCCAAAGTTCTGAGAGCATTGCCATCTTCTGTCACTCAGTTTCTGAGTCTCATTCAGAGGCATCTCTTTCCCCTCTGACAGAAGATCCCTTTGGGGGAGCTATGGTGCAAAGCCAGAGCCTGAGCTCATCTCCTGGCACCAAGTCCAAGACTAGGAGAGAGGAAAGTTCCTTCTTCCGTCACTTCTGATGAAAAGACCAGCCCCACCAATGTCTGGCCTTAAAGGCAAACTTCCTGGCAGAAGACATGACACTGAAGCAAGCCTCAAGACCAAGCAGAAATACGGTCTTCATAGTGGGAAAGCAATTGGAAGACACGCTGATGACCACATCCCGTGGCCACCAGAGCTCGGAACCCAGGTCAGACTCAGCACCCGGCCTCAGGCACAAGTCCGTGTTGTGGTATCCACACGGCAATCACACAGCCCCGCGCTCACCCTGGGTCTGTTCTTTAGAGGAACAGTGTGTGGAAGACATAAACACAGGCAGCACGCCAAGCCCTTAGATCACTTGAGAGCAACATAAACACAGGCAGCAGTCTGGGCTTTCACATTTAGACATCTGTGTCGTACACACCAAGCCCAGCCAAAATGTGGCTGCTGTGGTTTGTTTTAAAAGGAAAATGCTTAGCGGCCCGGAAGGTGGAGCAGGACTTGCAAGTGTATGGTCAGGGGTTTGCTCCCCAGCGCCACATATGACAGAGCGATGCTCTGCTTCTCTCTCACGCTCGTTCGTAAATAGATCCAACTTTGCAAGGAAATTTGTTTGGAACCCAGCTGGAATGAGGCTTTGGGAAACTTGAGTTTGGAACCACCACAGGAATGCAGGGAGTGTTATAAACCAATATTCAATTTAAATTCTGCTGGGGGGGGGGGGTCAGGCAGTATCACAGCGGGTTAAGTGTACCTGGCACAAAGCGCAAGGACCAGCGTAAGGATTCCGGTTCAAGCCTCCGGCTCCCCACCTGCAGGGGGGTCGCTTCATGGACAGTGAAGCAGGTCTGCAGGTGTCTGTCTTTCTCTCCCCCTCTCCATCTCCCCTCCTCTTTCGATTTCTCTCTGTCCTAACAATAACATCAATGGCAACAATAACAACAGCAAGGTGGTGGTACACCTGGTTAAGCACACAGGTTACAATAATGACAACAACAAGGGCAGCAAAATGGGGGAAAAAAATGGCCTCCAGGAGCAGTGGATTCATAGTGCAGGCACCGAGCCCCAGCAATAACCCTGGAGTCAATAAATAAATAAAAAAATTTCTGCTGAAGGCATTACTGTTGTATTAATAAAGCGCCATTGCCACTAACACAGTAAGAAGTACATCTGGCTGCAGGACTGCCCATGGAAGCCAGCAGTCATGTCTGGGTAGCCCTGGCCACAGAGGAAATTCCGTAGCAACACCCCTCTCCCCCCAGTTGGACTGGATTTCCTGGGATGATACCACAAGCTTCTCACTGGAAAGTGACACATTGGCCTGAAGAACTGGGTGGTCTGATTACAGGTCTGGAGGCAGCCAGAGTTCTTTGTCTTTAAGTTCCAGTCTGCTGCCCAGAGGAAGAAATCTGCTGAGCAACAACTGACCGACCCACATGGAGGAAGTGCCCTGGTCCAGGGTCCGAGCCACCAGCCCCAGCCCTGGCTGTCCACTTGCACACTGTGTGGTCATGGCAGGCCGCCAACGCCGGCCCCTCATGCCCCTTGATGGGGTTCTCAAAGGGGTCTTCCGGCTCTGGATTCCCAGATTCCATGCTATGGCTCACATCCGCATGTGGGGCCAGGCTGGCTCAAGCTCCTTGGAGCTTCTGGAGTGGACTCAAAAGTCGTGGGAGTTGTGTGCCTCACTTTTAAAATTATATTTTTATGAAAGAGAAATGGAGGGTGGGGCAGTCCAGAGCAAAGCTCAACTGGCAATAGGGACTGCAGTTGTTGGATCCTCTGGGGCCTCCGATTACAAGTCCTGTGCTTTGACACTGCGCTAGCTCCAGGCCCTCTTTGTCTTTTTTGCTGACACGGAAGCCAGTGTGTGAGCAGTGAGGTCACATAAACACTGAGAAACCACAAGTTCAGACTGTTCCAAGTATTTCATATTTTTGGACCCAGGAGATGGCACAGCAGGGTAAAGAGTTGGACTCACAAGCATGAGGCCCCAAGTTTGATCCCCAGAATCCCAAGTGATGCTCTGCCCCTTACTCTCATATTAATAGATAAATAAATCCTTTTATAAAAATGAACCGGGGTGGGGGGCGTTGGGCAGTGCTGCAGCAAGTTAAGCGCACATACTGTGAAGCGCAGGGACCAGCCTAAGGATCCCGGTTCAAGCCCCCACCTCCCCACCTGCAGGGGAATCACTTCACAGTTGGTGAAGCAGGTCTGCAGGTGTCTGTCTCTCTCCCCCTCTCTCTGTCTCCCCACCTCTCTCCATTTCTCTCTGTCCTACCCAACAACAATAATAACAATACTGCTAACCACAATAATGATAACAGCAACGATAAACAAAAAGGGCAACAAAAGGGGCAAAAATGGCCTCCAGGAGCAGTGGATTCATAGTGCAGGCACTGTACTCCATCGATAACCCTGGAGGCAAAAAAGAAAAGAGCCCGGGAATGAGTGGCGGCACACCTGGTTGAGCGAATGTTACACAGTTAGAATGGCAGTGCTGAGGGACCCGCATTCAAACCCCTGCTCCCAGCCTGCAGGGGTGAAGCTTCACAAGTGGTGAAGCAGGGCTGCAGGTGTCTCTCTGTCTCTCTCTCCCTCCCTATATCCCCATTCCTCTTGATGTCTGCTGTCTCTATCAAATAAAGACAGTCAAATAAATTTTAAATGAGGAGCCGGCGGTAGCACAGCAGCTTAAGAGCATATGGCGCAAAGCCTCCAGCCAGAGCAACCCCGCTTTCAGTCAGGGAGCCAGAGACCACGTACTGTTTGTCCAAAATGTCGTAAGGGGTTTCATTGGAAGAGAGATTGTCGGTCCCAATTTCATAAAGATGGTTCGCCCCTGAATGGTACAAATTCGGGGCCTGAGATTTTGTGGACCACTCCTGTTTTAGAACAAGGTCACCCTTCTATGACAGTAAAGATTGGCAATATTCCTTTTAAATTTTTGATTGACACGGGGACAGCAAAGACGATTTTAAGGCAAGAAGAAGTTCCCCAAGATTGGGAACTCATCCCTGGACCCAGTTTACATGGAATAGGAGGGATGACGAGAGCATTTTGCACACGAGACTCGCTTATGTGGGAAGACCCAGAAGGTTCTACCGGACACTTCTGCCCTTTGGTAGCTAATATTAGCACCAACTTACTGGGCAGGGATCTTCTGGAATGTCTTAATGTTAGGATATCCACAGACGCCTCTGCAGAGCGTAAAACTCATTCCCGCGATACCAGGTCTATTCAGCACCCCCAATACTAAATGCCACTGTTCGTAGCCAAACACCCCGCTTAAGCTGGCTTTCTAATGAGCCTGTCTGGGTGGAACAGTGGCCTTTACCTAGGGATAAGCTAAAAATTTTAAAAGAGCTCGTCCGAGAGCAGTTGTCCTTGGGACACATTCGTCATTCTCGAAGCCCATGGAATACCCCTGTCTTTGTGATTAAAAAGCGCTCGGGAAAATGGCGCCTCCTTCAAGATCTCCGTGCAGTAAATAAAACCATGCAGGTCTGGGGCTCCCCCCAAAGGGGTTTGCCTCTTGCTTCTGCAATTCCCACGGGAATTCCAGTCATAGCTATTGATATACAAGATTGTTTTTTCTCTATCCCCTTGCATCTGCGAGATTGTAAACGTTTTGCCTTCTCTGTTCCGTCTATTAATAATGCCAGCCCTGCTGATAGATTTGAATGGGTGGTGCTGCCCCAGGGTATGGCCAATAGTCCTACAATTTGTCAGGAGGCTGTTAAATCTGCCCTTGTCCCATATATTCATAATGGCCTTAATATTTTTCATTATACAGATGATATTTTAATATGGGGAAAATCAGATACAGATCTCTATGCCTTACGTGATTTTCTCATTCCTGCATTAAAGAAAAGCGGCCTTAATGTAGCCCCTGAGAAGATACAGCAACACTAGGGAAAGAGAGAGGCAGGCTGGGAGTATGGATCGACCTGCCAACGCTCATGTTCGGCGGGGAAGCAATTACAGAAGCCAGACCTTCCACTTTCTGCATCCCACAATGATCCTGGGTCCATACTCCCAAAGGGTTAAAGAATAGGAAAACTATCAGGGGACAGGATGGGATATGGAGCTCTAGGGGTGGGAATTGTGTGGAAATGTACCCCTCTTATCCTATGGTCTTGTCAATATTTTCATTTCATAAATAAAAAATTTAAAAAGAAGAATGGGGCAGGGGGAAAGAGGCCAGGGCACTGCTCAGCTCTGGCATAGGGTGGCTCCAGGGATTAAACCTGGGAACTCTAGGGCCTCAAGGTGGAGCTCTAACAGACAGAGCAGTAGCCCCAACCCTCTTCAGTCTGCTGAAGATGAGAAGTGAGGTTTCAGAAGCTGCACCATTGCACCAAAGTAAAAGACTCTGGGGTGGGTTGGGTGGAGAATGCAGGTCCAAGAAGGATGACAGAGAACCTAGTGGGGGTTGTATTGTTATACAGAAAACTAGGAAATGTCATGTATGTGCAAACTATTGTATTTACTGTCGAATGTAAAACATTAAGCTCCCAATAAAGAAATTTTAAAAAAGGAGAAGGAGGAGGAGGAGGAGGAGGAGGAGGAGGAGGAGGAGGAGGAGGAGGAGGAGAAGGAGAAGGAGAAGGAGAAGGAGAAGAAGAAGAAGAAGAAGAAGAAGAAGAAGAAGAAGAAGGGGAAGAAGAAGAAGCTGTTGCTGCTGCACCATTGCCTTGTGCTCAGGCTGTCTCAGACCAAGCTGCCCTTTCCCCTTTGCCCTTGAATGATTGTTTCTGTTTCTCCCTGGTCCTCTATAATGCCACCCCCAGCCCCACCCATACACACACACATGCATGGAGTTACATCTTCAGAGTTAAAGAAATGTGGTGTCTTCTGATTCAGACTCATGAGAGATGCTTCTGCAAGGACATGGAGCTCATTACCATGTTGATTTCTCCTCCCAGGGCAAGCTCAGCATGGCCCTAGGCCTCCCTGCAGGCAAACCCTGGAGAGTCGGCCTGGGCCTGGAGGTGCTGGGGGAGTGGGTAGGCTGGGATGGAGCCAGCTAATGGCTTCTGCAGGTGTTCAGCTGGGGGGGGGTGTTAATGGGTAACAGGTGGAAGCTCAGAGGGAGGGGCAAGTGGCAGAGGGAACAGGGCAGAAGCTGGCAGCCAGAACCTGGTTTCAAACAGAGTGGAATTTTCCTTCCCTTATTGGAGTGTGAGCACAGAAAGCTCTGCCACAGCGAAAGCTCATAGCACACCGTTATTGTTGCAAGGGATGTTCAGAATGCCTATCTCTGTGCTGTGGGCAGTGCATTCTTTCTCTCAGATCCTCAAAGCAGTTCTGTATGACAAGGTGATTTGAAGAATGCAGGCAGACTGGGGAGTTAGCATAGTGGGTAAGCAAAAAAACTTTCTCGCCTGAGGCTCTGAGGTCTCAGGTTCAATCCCCAGTACCACCATGAGCCAGAACTGAGCAGTGCTCTGATTAAAGAAAACACAAAGTAAGGGGGGGCCAGGTGGTGGCACAATTGGTTAAGTGCACACACTACAGTCCACAAGGACCCAGGTTCAAGCTGCTGTCCCCACCTGCAGAAGGACATCTTCACAAGTGGTGAAGCAGGTCTGCAGGTGTCTCTCTGTCTCTCCCCCTCTCTGTCTTCCCCTCCTCTCTCAGTTTCTCTCTGTCTCTATCCAATAATTAAAACAATGAAAAAAAAACTTCAAAAAAAAAGCAAAGAAAACAAGGGACTTGGGCAGTAGCCCAGCGGGTTAAACACACATGCCGCGAAGCACAAGGGCCGGTGTAAGGATCCCAGTTTGAGCCTGCAGTTCCCCACCTGCAGGGGGTGGGGTTCACTGCACAAGCAGTGAAACGGGTCTGCAGGTGTCTGTCTTTCTCTTCCCCTCTCTGTCTTCCCCTCCTCTTTCGATTTCTTACTGTCCTATCCAACAACAGCAATGGCAACAATAACAATAATAACAAGGGCAATAAAATGGGGGGAGGGAGTAGCCACCAGGAGCAGTGGATTCGTAGTGCAGGCACTGAGCCCCAGCGATAGCCCTGGAGGCAAAAAAAAAAAAAAAAAAAAAAAACAGGCTCAGCAGGCTCAGAGCAAGATGAATACTTGGCACCAGTGGGCACAGAGCAAGTCTGGCTGAGCATTGTTCTCATTCTCAGCATCCCTCCCCTACCTGCTGTCTCCTAAATCCATGTTCTTCCTAGGAGAGGTGAGAAGCTGTGGACTGGGAACCACAGCCGTGTTGCCAGTGGCTCCTCTCAGGTGACAACTGCAGAGCCAACTAGTCACAGACGAGACTGTGCAGCCCATCATGTCGGAGGCATTTGTGATCTGACCTTTACAGGAAAAAACTAAACAGAGCTCCGCCTCCAAGCCTAGTAACCAAGACCCAACTCTGAATGGCTGCTCAGTGCTGCCAAGGGAACTGAGGGTATTCTACTCAAAACAGAAACATCACAGAGGGGGCAGAGGAGGGCCTCAGCATTAGAGGAAAGACTCTTGTGTGCCTAAGGCCCCATTTCAATCCCAGGCACCATCACATACCAGAACTCTAGTCCCATTCTTACTTTCACACATGAAAATAAATGACTTTCTCAAGAGGTAAACGCCATGAGCTTGTGCATGTGATCTCCATGTTCTCGTGTAACTCCTGTGACCTTTCCATGGACTTTGCGTAGTCCCCATGGAAAACTTTCCTGAGTCCTGGAATCAGCCTGCTAAGCTAAGCCATCATCCTCCCTTTATATGTCCCTCACCAGTAGGCAACAGTTACCTTACCAAGTGTCAGTGACAACTGTGATCTTGTAACTTATGTGGAATTCCATTCAGCAGACCTGGTCAAGAGGCATTCACTGTGAACTTTGTTCTTGAATTCAGTGAAAAATATCTTGGCAGCCAGAAGGATATCACCGCTATCGAAAACCAGAGTAATTCACCCATCTAGTTCATAAATGTTTACTGAGTGCTCCTGCCCATGGGGACAGGAGTGGAGTTCTAAGTAGGGGTGCAAGCCCCAGGCATCTGGCTCCAGACCTGGAAGCAGGAAGATGGCAAGGAGAGGGGGACCAGAGCCAGGCAGGAAAGGGAAGCTGGAACAACCGTGACCCCAGGGTTGGCAATCAAGGCACCTGAGGACAGAGCAGAGGAAGGCGAGAGAGGCCAAGAGACACACACTCAGAAGCTGGGCAGGGCACCTGCTGTCTCCGGGTCAGTCCACAGCCCCACCAGAGGGAAGAGCTGGTGCTCTGCGGAGAATGCCTCACTGAGCTCCAGCGAGCAGTCCCAGAGCAGCGGCTGGGAGAGAGGGAATGCTAAAAGGGGAGACTCTCTTTTAGAAACCTGTGTTGTCAAATTATTCTAAGATTGTTCTGCTGTTGACACTTGAATTCCGCTTCCAAATGTTGGTTTTTGTTCGCTGTTTTTCAAAGCACATGAGCAAATTAACACAAGGAAAAGAGACAAGAAAATCAACCCCACTAAAATGTAAACAATAGAACAATCGGAATATGATTTTTCAATAAATACACATGAGGCTGCCAACAAAGATAACAGAAGGAATGGCATCACTTTAAAAACGAATTAGGAAGGAAGAACATAACTGGAGCTCATCCCTTTATGGTAGAGGACAAGAAGATAAGCTCATCTGCTTCTCGCCAGCTTTTTCCTCCCCTCGCTGCAGAGGATCCAGTCGCCATCAGCTGCCTCCCACCCTGGGAGGGGACCACAGCTGGCCAGGCACAGGGGGCAGTGCAGTTCAGAGTCAGTATTGCACCGCCAGGAAGAGAAGAATGAGAATATGGGAAGGGTTGAAACTGAGGTGGGAGGGTAGAATTAAAAAAAGAACTTTCCTGTTTAAGAAAAGTTGTAGAGGGCTAGACATATGCAGCAGTACTTACTCAGCCAAGTGTGCAGGGGACATGTACTGAAAGGCTAGTATTTCACAACCATTTTATTTTATTAAGATAGATAGATAGATGATGGATGGATGGATAGATAGATAGATAGATAGATAGATAGATAGATAGATAGATAGATAGATAGGAGGAGACACCAAAGCACCACTCCACCATTCATGGAGCTCCTGTGTGGTGCCCAGGGTTGGACCCAGGCCTCACACGTGCAAAGCATGTGTTCTACCTGCTGAACTGCCTCCCAGATCCCTAAAACAATTTTAGTTGCTGCCCTTTATCTTCCTATCACAGAACTTCACTGAGATTGGGCAAGGGTTGTAGCATTATATACATATAACCTTGATTTTAAAAAAAATTAATGAACTTTGATGGAAATCTTTCTAAAATGTACCACATTGTGCCTCTAGTCTCTTAAACAAGATTACAGTCATTTAGCATCTCCTCACAGTAGTTTCATTGGAAGTGTTTCTTCGGGGTCGGGGGGCGGAGATGGTGCAACAGACTTGCATGTCTGAGACCACCAGAGGCTAAGATCCCATCACCACCTTGTGCCCGAACCCAGCAGTGTTCTGATCATTCTCTCATAAAGATAAATAATGGGCTGGGAAAATAGCTCACCTGGGTAGTGCACCTGCTCTGCCATGCACAAGAACCAGGTTCAAGCCCTGTCTTCACCATTCTGAAGGAAGCTTTGGTGCTGTAGCATCCCCCTAAAAAAAAAAAGTGATCTAGAGGGGGCCGGGCGGTAGCCCACCAGGTTAAGCACACATAGTACTAAGCACAAGGATCCACACAAAGATCCCAGTTCGAGCCCCCAGCTCCCCACCTGCAGGGGGATCGCTTTGCAAGCGGTGAAGCAGGTCTTCAGGTGTCTATCTTTTTCTCTCCCTCTCTGTCCCCCTCCCCTCTCAATCTCTCTCTGTTCTATCCAATAAAGTGGAAAAAGAACAAAGAAGATGGGGGAAAGGAGGGATGGCCCCTGTGAGAGGTGGATTTGCTGACAATTAAAAAAATAAATAAACGGGCTGGGCAGTGGTGCAGTTGGTTGAGCACACATGTTACCACACACAAGATCAATTTATCTGCCCTATCACTAAAAATATAGAAAGGGGGAAAAATGACAACCAGGAGTGGTGGATTCATAGTGTTGACACTGAACCTTAGCAGTAACCCTGGTGGCAATAGAGGGAAGAAGGGAGGGAGGGAAGGGGAGAGAGAGAGAGAGAATGTAGAAAGGAGGGAGGAAAGTAGTGTTTCCCTTAAATGTCAGTCCTCCATCACAAGACACTGGACAACCAGTCAATTCACTTAGGGCCCAGAAGCACTGGCATTAGCAAACCTGAAGGCAGCTCCTTCTCTGCTGATGCAGAAAGCAAAGTCACCATGGTTTTTGAAATCTCTCTCCTAGCTGTTTTTTTTTTTTTTTCCTCCATGGTTATTGCTGGGCTCGGTGCCTGCACCATGAATCCACCGCTCCTGGAGGCCATTTTTCCCCCTTTTTGTTGCCCTAGTTGTTGCAGCCTCGTTGTGATTATCATTGCCATTGTTGACGTTGCTTTGTTGTTGGATAGGACAGAGAGAAATGGAGAGAGGAGGGGAAGACAGAGAGAGAGGGGGAGAGAAAGATAGACACCTGCAGACCTGCTTCACCGCCCGTGAAGCGACTCCCCTGCAGGTGGGGAGCTGGGGGCTCGAACCGGGATCCTTACGCCGGTCCCTGCGCTTTGCGCCACGTGTGCTTAACCCACTGTGCCACCGCCCGACCCCCTCTCCTAGCTGTTTTGTGTTGCTTCTTTCTGGGCTCCCAGCTACCCTAAAAGCACAGGACAGTTCTAGAAGTCATGTTGGATGAGGGCTTTATGGACTGTAACTCTCTAGAAATCATTTGAGATGTAGCTCTCGAAAAACTTCCTCTGACCACCCTCCACCCAGGAGCTTGGGCTCCCGCAGTCAGCCTGCCATGTATATGGGTACATCTCCCCATCCCCCATCCCCATTCGCTACAGTGTCTGCCTGTTATCCGTGAGCCCTCCCTGAACTGAGGTCTTCTTGTCTGCTGGGCCAAGGACTTATTCGCCTTTGCCTCTGAGCTCAATTTGAACTTGGCAGATTCTAGGCCCTCAAAACATGATCCATGAATGAGTGGTAGGTAGCCCAGAGTCTCCAGAAACTCTGCTCAGACAGAGTTTAGACCTATAGCTGTATGTCTGTCCTTACTTAAGGAAAAGATCATTCTGAGAGTTACTTAGAAACTGTAATGTAGGGAGTCGGGCTGTAGCACAGCGGGTTAAGCGCAGGTGGCGCAAAGCACAAGGACCGGCATAAGGATCCCGGTTCGAACCCCGGCTCCCCACCTGCAGGGGAGTCGCTTCACAGGCGGTGAAGCAGGTCTGCAGGTGTCTATCTTTCTCTCCCCCTCTCTGTCTTCCCCTCCTCTCTCCGTTTCTCTCTGTCCTATCCAACAACGACGACAATAATAACTACAACAATAAAACAACAAAGGCAACAAAAGGGAATAAATAAATAAAATAAAATATTTAAAAAAAACTGTAATGTAGGGGGTCGGGCAGTGGCGCAGTGGGTTAAGCACACGTGGTGCAAAGCGCAGGGACGGCGTAAGGATCTGGGTTCGAGCCCCCAGCTCCCCACCTGCAGGGGAGTCTCTTCACAGGTGGTGGGGCAGGTCTGCAGGTGTCTGTCTTTCTCTCTCCCTCTCTGTCTTCCCTCCTTTCTCCATTTCTCTCTGTCCTATCCAACAATAAACAACATTAACAATGGTAATAATAATAACCACAATGAGACTACAACAACAAGGGCAACAAAAGGGGGAAAAAATGGCCTCCAGGAGCGGTGGATTCATGGTGCAGGCATGGAGCCCAGCAATAACCCTGGAGGGAAAAAGAAAGAAAGAAAGAAAGAGAGAAACTGTAATGTATCCACAGTGTGTTTAAGGTTTCAGGAAAGCAGAGCCTGATATTTTGTATTGTGAGGGGCAAAAAAAGTGAAGATGAAGCAAAGTGAGAACAGGCTTAAGGCCATTTGTGACCCTTCTGGCTGCTGTTCCTGACGGCCTGAAGAGACACAGCAGGGCTCTGGCCATGTGTCTTTGGGACACGGGAATGTTTCTAGAAAGGCTGTGAAGACAATACTGGGGCCACTCCCCACTGTCTGCCCTTGGTCTTGGTGGAAGTTCACTCTGTGGGGAGTTCACACTTCCACACTTTTTAGTTGCAACAAAGGAATTTAAGCTGAAGGCAGGGCATCAGGAGAAAGGTCCAAGAGACACACCACTAGGCGTGCAGTAGACACTATGGCTCCCGTGAAGGCTGCAAACTGCAGACGGATGTGTCTTTGCCATACAGTGAAGCGAATAACTTAATAGGTGAAATTTCAGGGGGAGTCCTCACAAAATACACTGAGTAGCCCCCCTGCAGATAATCTGAGTTGCTCTTGGCAGGGCCAGATGGAAGTGTATAATCAAAGAATGGGTATACGGCCTGAGCAGGGAGGCGCTAGATGAGGCCTGCATTCTCAGGCAGGAGGCTCTGATCTGAGTCTCATCTCTGGCACTGCATGTGCCAGAGTGATGCTCTGGTGTTCTCTTTTCCCTCTTCTGTTTCTCACTGGTAAATAAATATTTTAAAAGTGGTAGTGCTCCACCAAATGCTCCATCTCTCAGCTCCCAACTAGTTTTTTAAATTCAACAGAAGCCAACGGGGAAAGTCAGGCCCCAACAGCAGCATCTTTAACTCTTTTTTTTTTTTTGCCTTCAGGGTAATCATTGGGGCTTATCACTGGGGCTCGGTGCCTGCACTACGAATCCACTGCTCCTGGAGGCCATTTCTTCCCTTTTGTTGCCCTTGTTGTTATTGCTGTTGTTGTTGTATAGGACAGAGAAATCAAGGGAGACAGGGAAGACAAAGAGAAATATAAACATCTGCAGACCTGCTTCACTGCTTGTGAGGTGACCCCCCCCCGCATGTGGGGAGCTGGGGGCTTGAACCGGGATCCTTGCTCTGGTCCTTGTGCTTTGAGCCATGTGCACTTAACCCACCACGCTACCACCCAGCCCCCTCTTTAACTCTTCTTTGTCACCTGGCACAACCCTTCAGATGTAACAGATACATAGTCCAGGCAGCGGCACACCCAGTGGAAATGCTCAAGGACCCAGGCTCAGGTCCCTAGTCTCCACCTGCAAGGGGGAAGCTTCATGGGTACTGAAGTAGGGCTGCAGGTGTCTTTCTAAATCTCTTTCTATCTCCTCATCTGCTGTCTGCCCTATCAGATAAAAAGAAAGGGGGAAAATGGCTCCCAGGAGCAGCAGATTTATAATGCAGACACTGAGCCCCAGTGAAGACCATGATGGCACCAGATAAATAAATAGATATGGTGGTCCGGGAGGTGGCGCAGTGGATAAAACATTGTACTGTCAAGCATGAGGTTCTGAGTTTGATCCCGGCAGCACATGTACCAGAGTGATGTCTGGTTCTTTCCCTCTCTCTTCCTTTCCCTCTCATTGATAAAGAAATAAATAGATACGTAATAACAGGATATAATATACAGACATGCAATAAAGACTTGTGATTCCATCTAGTTTCTACTATCAGCATGAATTTGTGTTGGAGAGAGAGCATTAGAACACAGAACTTGCATGTCTGAGACCCAGGAAGCTCCAGGTTCAATCCCCTGCACCACCATAAAGCAGAGCTATGCAGTGCTTTGGTATCTTTGCCTCTCATTCTCTCTCTCATAAAAATAATTCTTTAAAAAATTATTTTTATCTGGGTTTATATCTAAACAGATTTCCTCAGTTAAAAGTCCTGCTAAAAACTCTTTTGAGGATATAAACATCATTAAAATTTCACTCCCTAAGATCCGTCGAGCTTGTGTTTTTCCTCCTCTGCTCAATACAGATGAGCTGGGATCAGATGGAGGCTGCAGGCCCGGCTCTTCTCTGTAGCAGGAAGACGCAGGAGGCTGTTGTGGGAAGGGGGTGGTGTGTGGAGAAAGCTGCAGGCGGGCTTGTGGGCTGGCAGATGCCACAATTTTCCTCTCGGTGCCGCAGTTGTGTGGGGAGCTATCTGTTTTTGCACAGACACATTCCCCTGGCAAACAGACTGTTCTTTTTGATTTACACTTCCAGCAGACTGGTAGCGAGTACGGGAAGGGAGAGGAGGCATGCTGCTCCAGGAAGGGTGATCTGAGGGCTGCTCTCAGTAGAACCAGCCCCCAGGGATGCAAGGCCCATCCCAAGGGGGTCACTTTTCTGCACAGGTGAGACCCTGATTAGGAGACAAACATCTCCAACAGCAGCCACCTCTCTGGGTTGAAAGGGAGAGACTGTGCTCTGCATGCAGGCTGAGCCATGTCAACCACCATGCTGCCTAGGTTCTTTTTGGCTTGATAATAGTCCCCAATAAAGTTCAGTGAAGTGAACTGACCTGCTTCCCTACAACCTAGCTGCAAAATGGAAATAAGTCTCATACCAAACACAAGGAAATACTAAGCAGCTGATAGAACATATTCTGTTAAGTGCAGTGGACTCCTAGTTCTCGCTCCCTCACTCTACTCTCATCTCCTCTTCTCTCTCTCCCTTCTTTCAAATATTGTGTAAAGGAAGTAGACTCAGTATTCCCTGGGGAGGATGCTACTGCCTGAGAGTCAATTATCAGCTCACTAGAAATCTTCCTAAACCTAGACACAGAGTGACAGGAAAGTGGAGTCTTGCATGGGCAGACTGCAGAGTTCAGAGCTCTGTTCCTCCCTATTCAAAGTATGTGTGTGCGCACACGCGCATGTGTGTCAGTCCTCCAGAGGTTAAGCCATCAGCTCCTTTGGGAGTGGTCTCCTCATTGTCCTCCCATGCTGTGGAGTGACCCTGCAGAGGCAGGGGCACAGTGCTCTGGCCAGCCTCTCAAGGGGTGGAGCCCACTGCCTGTTCCCTTGAATCTGGGCTGGTCCTGTGACTTGCTGTGACAGTAGAAGGAGGTGGAGGTGGCATGATGCCAATCCCTGCCCATGGCTTTCTGCAGTGAGACAGCTTTCATTGTCATCCTCTTAGAAGGCAGCTACCACATTAAGGAGTCCCCTGCTAGAGAGAAAGACCATGTAGAGAGAACTGGGACCCCTGAGGAGAAGGAAGAAGAGAGGGAGAGGGAGAGGGAGAGGGAGAGGGAGAGGGAGAGGGAGAGGGAGAGGGAGAGGGAGAGGGAGAGAGACTGGCTGCCAGCCCCTTGATTTCAGCCTCACTTGTCAAGGGACCATTTAGTGTGTGAAGCCAAGTTGCATTTTCCTGTCCTGCTCAAGCTTCTCCAGCCAACAGCACAGCCAGCAGCAAGTCCATCACCCTGTTAAGCCTTCCCAAACTGCAGAATACGGACCAATCACATCACTGTTGTTTGCTCCTGCTGAGTGTGGGGTTTTTTATTACATAGCAAGAGATCAGTGAACAGGACCCCCCCTCTCCGACTGCTTCAGCACGGGTCAGTCCCCAGCAAGGTAGTAACACAGATCCCACCTCCTTCAAGAAGCCGCTTTTACTCTCCCCGGACACCAGTGCGCCTTCTCTGCTACACCAGTTCCTTGTGCAACTCCTGTTGTTATACCGACAGAGGAATGTGAACTCTGTGCCTCTGTCTCCCCTTCTGCTGGACTCAAAAACAAGAAGCACGTTATATTCCTAGGTTCATCCTCCACCCTTCATTTCTTTGCATGACACATGCTCTGGTTTGCTTTCTCATGTCCCATCAAAGGGTTTAAACGCTCACCGATGTCTCACCCAGCTGTCCCATTGCAAATGAAAAGGGCAGTTTTCCTCCAGACTTGTTGAAACCTGTAACCATGGAGGGCATTAGCAGCACCTGGAGTTTGCAGTGCTGAAATGACCAATGTCTAGGTCATTTCTATGCTATCCTGGGTTTTTGTGCTTACTGTTCACAAAGCTAGAACTTGACTTCCCAGAGTCCCCTTCCCTGTGAGGTTCTGGGCTCCTTTGGCCTCCAGAGACATTTGCTTGGCCTTTGGAAAGTGGAAGGGAAGCAGCAGTGGTGAGAGGCCCCAGGGGTCCATCAGGTTTGCTTGTGGATTCAGCTCCTCCATGGCTGGCTGGTCCCTGCCTGGGGCAGGAATGAGGTCACAGCTCCCTCCAGCCCAGCTGGGTCTCTCTGGTGGCTTCTGTGAGACCCCAGGAGGTACTCCAGAAGGGTGCCAGCTTCTCCCCCTGCTACCGGGGTTAAATGGGGGGGGGGCGAGAGTCAGGCTCCACTCTGCCCTTGGGGGTAGGTTCCAGTCTATTCCTGTGGGTCCCTGTGAGTCCTCCCCTCACCCTGCTGACCTGAGTGTCACATTCACTGGGACAGGAAGTAGAAGCAGAACTATAACGGTGGTGGTCAGAGGCCAGGGACAGGGGTGGGCAAGTGAGTGTCTAATGTTCACCACGACTGGGGTTCACTTTGAGAAGATGAAACATCCAGGAGAAAATGGTGAGGGTAGGGTGGCACACAGTGTGACTGTACTTAGTGTCACGACCTAGACACTTGAAGATAGCTGACACGGGAAGTGCTCTGCTGGACATATTTTACCACAACAAACGATGTGGTCCCTGTTTGATGACCTCATGATTTCTCTCTCATCTCCTCAACCCCTACCACTGTCCTATCCTGCATCTCAGATTTCCCCATTAAATTGGAAGGTTTGGAACATGCATGTCATCTAGCATACTCCGTGAAGGACAACAATGTCCTATCATGAAAAGCACAGAAGCCCATCACCATCCAGTGTTTTAAGGGAGAAGTTCAGTGATAAACTCTGTGTGTGTGTGTGTGTGTGTGTGTGTGTGTGTGTGTGTGTGTGTTTCCAGATCTTGTCTAAGGCTTTATTTTTTTTCTTCCAGGTCTTGTCTTTCATATTGTTTATTTACTTATTTATTTATTTTGAATTGCCACCTGGGTTGTCACTGGTGCTCAGTTCTGGTACTATGAATCCACTGCTCCTAGTGACCATTTTTTCCTTTATTTTTCCTTTATTTTCTTGTATAGGACAGAGAGAAATTGAGAGAGAAGGGGGAGGAGAGACACCTGCAGCACTGTTTCTGCTGAGATGTCTCTCCAGAAAGGGGAGTTGCTTCTTGTCAGAGAATCAACATTGTCTACAAACAATGCACAAGTTAATTACCCAGATGGCAAACTTTTATTTTAAAATTTTTTTTTATTTTTTGGTTTATATATTTATTGGATAGAGACAACCATAAATCAAGAGGTAAAGGGGTGAGAGAGAGAGAGAGACCTGCAGCACTGCTTCACCACTCACAAAGCTTTTCCCCTGCAGGTGGGGACCAGGGGCTCGATCCCAGGTCCTTACACATTGTAACATGCATGTTCAACCAGGTGTGCCACCACCCAGATCCAGCTTTTATTAAAAAAAAAAAAGTTATGCAATGTGCCTAGGTGTGAGAAGAACATCCCCTCCCCCCAAAAAATGTTTTTCTTTCATAGTTCATGTAGCCTAAACAGAATTCAGACCATTCAGCAATCGACCGCGTAAGGCGTGAGTCTGAAGAAAAGATTCTAGGATGGAGACAGCTCAGAGAGTAGGAGCCCCCTGCCTGTCCCTGCTGGAGTCGCAGTGCCTGCAAGACACCCTCCTCCCGGCAGGTATCGGGATGTGAACTCAGATCAGACCATGTGGACCATGGCATCAGGAGGATGAAGGACTTGAGATTGGGATGATTTCTGAAACTTCAAACTGTGTAGTCACTATACAAATACAAGAGCTGACTGGAATAAAGAGTTTCAACAGGTCCTCACCGAAAGGCTTGACTTTTTAGGAAGTATTATGGTAGCATGTGGGGTTTGCAGTTGCACCTTTATACTAGCGAGAGCAAGAAGAACATCTAGGAGAGACAGAAATTAGCCAGCATTAGGAGACAAGTACATTCCTTCACCACAAAAGCAAGAGAAGATGTGAAACTTAGGGGAAATAAGCTAAGAAGTCAAGGGCGGAGGGTGACGGGAGGACACAGGGCTGAGCAGACTGATGCAGCCTGAGACAGCACGTGCCTGGGCTGGCTAGGCTGATGCTCCAGCTGCCATGGCAACATGGGAAGTAAGCTGCTCTCACAGAGTTAGAAGGCAGGCGTGTTCCTGACAGGCAGACCACATGACAGTGATTGTCACAGGTAATGTGTCTGGACGTGACCTTGATGGATTAGGCAAGTTGCCATGCAACTCCAAAACAAATCTTTTTTCAAGCTAAAGAACCAAGCAAACTCGAGATGACTAGAGGGAGCAAGAATGCCTAGGAGAGACAGAACTTAGTCAATCCCTTAGCTACAAAAGCGAGAGAAGATGTGAAACTCGAGGGAAATAAGCAGAGGGGTCAAGGACAGAGGACTGAGCAGACTAAAGCACCCTCGCTGGGGGGGCTGGCTCAATGCAGGGGTGGAGGGAGGCCTAGGGTCAGACACTCCTGGACTCCAGTCCCAGGTCTGCTGCTTCCTGTCTACACAGAATCCTTATCCTCACTCAGACTCAGGTCTCTCTGTGGTGAGATGACCTCCCTCACAAGTTTAGGGGATTGCCAAGGGACAGTATTTGTAAGCTTTTCCTCATAGGATCTGAGCAAACTCTCAACTAATAAAAATAATGACTAGAACCAGGAGATGACTCAGCCGGCAGAGTGCACACTTCACCATGTGCAAGGATCCAGGTTCCAGCCTATATGGAAGAACCAAGAACCTGATTTAGGAGCTATGAAGGGGTGCTTCAGTCTCTCCAGTCATGCATGTGCTCACTCTCTCCCTCCTTCCCCTAGCTCTCTTTCTCTCTCTTTAAAGATATATACAGATGTGTGCGTGTGCGTGAAAAAAGTCTGCTGGGAACAGAAGCATTGTGCAAACACAGAGTCCCAGAGGTAACCCTGGTAGCAAAATAAATTAATAATAGTAATTATAGCTATTTCAAATGAGCAGTCAAGTGTAAACTCAGAAACCTGGATGACAAAGAAATTAAAGTGATGTCATATAACAAACATTTTTTATTATGGACAGAACAGATTCAAGAGTTATCTGGCTGTGTGGTGGTTAGTCAGGTGGAGTGTGGCTTTCAGGGCATTTTGTATTCCTCAAACAGACAGATTTGAGGTGAAATGAAATGTAAAGGCAGATGAGTTGTTGCTCTCTGTAAAGACTTTCTGAAGCAGCTGCCTTGGTGAGGTGTATAAGTGGCCACAGGGTCCAGGCCTGGGATGAATACTTCTGAAGCTGCCTCACGTGAGAATCAGAGATCAGCTTTGTTTCCTCACTTACCATAAATATTGTCAAATATTTATTTTTAAGAAGATGCATTTGTTGATTAGTGACAGAACCAGAGCATCACTCTGGCACAGGGAGCACATGGAGATCAAAGTTGGAGCCTCATGCGTGTGTGTCCTGTGCTCTACCACTGAGCCACCTCCCTTTCCTGGAGGGGTAAGAGGAGAGAAAGGGAGTACAAAGCTGGAGAGAATTGTGAGTGTAGGAGGTTGCACAGTGGGTAGAGCACAGGACTTGCATGAGTGAGGCCCTGGGTTTGATCCCAGAGCCATGTGTTTTAGAGCAGTGCTCTGCTCTTCCCCCACACTCTTCCTCTGTTCTTCTCTCACAGACACATACACAGACAAACTTTCTCATGAAGTAAGTCTTTTAAACAAAATTTGAAGGCTGGCAAAACAGCTAACTTGCCTCTAAGGACAGAGACAACAAAAAATTTAATTAGAAAAAAAGAAAAGAAGAAAGGGCAGGGGGAGATAGCATAATGGTTATGCAAAGAGACTCTCATGCTTGAGGCTTCCAAATCTCAGGTTCAGTCCCCAGCACCACCATAAACCAGAGCTGAACAGTGCTCTGATCAGAAAAGCAAAAGCAAAAGCAGCAGCCTGGGAGGTGGCACAGTGGTAGAGCTCTGGACTTAGAAGCATGAGGCCCTGAGTTTAGATCCCTATAGCATCACATATTCTGGACTCCTGTCCCCCTATTCCCCCCAGATTCCCAAAGGTTGCAGGTTCAGTCCCTGGCATCACCACTGCCAGAGTTGAGTAGTATAGTGCTCACCCTCCTTACCTCTCATAAAAATAAGTAAAATCCTTTATAAGATAATGAAATAAGGAAAGATTAAAGTCTCTGTCTTTGAAATATGTATCATGTCCTTAGGTAAAGAAGACAGACAATTCATCTTAGTTCAGTGAATCTTTACGAGAGCTGACTTAGCAGTTAGGCCCATGCTTCTCGGCAGTTTAGAAGGAGGCTGGAGAGGCAGACTGCAGCACGTTACATGAGACAGCAGCATGGCGACTTGTCCAAGTTGCATGTGAATCACTCACATTCCGTTTTAAGCAGAACCATAGTGGACATATAAGAGCAATGGTCTGGAGAAAACCTGGTACACACAACTGTCCTGACCACTCCCAGGAAAAGGTGCTTGTATTTGATGTGAGGGCTGCTCCGAGCAGGGCTGGAGGACAGAAGACACAGGTGTTTGCCGGAACCGCTGACGCAAAGCAATGCTAAGTCCTCCGCCTCTCTGTAGTGACAGCAAAAGGAGGACTTTGGGAAAACAGAACATGAGCAAGACTAAAGATAAACAAAAACAATATCAATGACTTATTTTTTTCATTTTATTTGGTTTCTTTGTTATTATGTAGGTAGCTTAAAGATGACTCATCTTTTGGTAAATTCCTAGCACACCCAATTTGCCGGGATTCTGTCTTAACCCTTCCTCAACAAGATTTTCTGTCTTCCTTAGAGAGAGATGAAATGGATGCAAACAGAAGTGATTTTTTAAATACAAATTTATTTTATTTTTATTAGTGATTTAATAATGATTAACAAAATTATAAGAAAATAGAGGTACTGTTCCTAATGCCAGAGTTCCGTGTCTCATCCCTTCTGTTGGAGGCTTCCCTTTTCTTTATCCCTCTGTGAGTATGGACCAAAATTCTTTTTTTTTTTAATTTTCTTTATTGGGGAATTAATGTTTTACATTCAACGGTAAATACTATAGTTTGTACATGCATAACATTCCCCAGTTTCCCATATAACAATACTTTTTTTTTTTTGAGCCTCGGCATAGTATACTTTTTGCACTAGCCTCATATTCTTCTGAAATAATCATGAACATCACTAGCACCTGTGCTAAGTCAGGGCCGACACTGACACGCAAAGGTGTGAGTAACTTGTTCAAGGTAATGCAGTGGAGAGGGAAGAATTCAAGTTCTGACCTGGCACTATTTGTCCATTATTGATGATGACGATAAAGACGAGGAGGACATGGATTCCAGGAAACCGATGAGATCTGCAGAGTCATCATGCTCTCGTAGTCTTAGAGACAGTAACAAGACAATGTTAGCAGCCAACACAAGAGGGACCTGTTCCACCAGATTTCAGGGAAACAGCTCAGCTTCTGAGCTTCTGAAGAAAGCTTCTGTCCTTCCTATACTTAGCCTGGCGCAGAGCTTTCTTGGCCACATGCATGGTGGCCACCTCCAACTGAGTCAGTGTCTTAGTTTATGTTTGTTTGTTTGTTTGAGAAAGAGACAGAGAGAGAGACTACAGAGCACTGCTCAGCTGTGGTGTAAGGTGGTGTCAGGGATTGAGACTGGACCTGTAGGGGCCTGAGGCATGCACCCTGGTACTCTAACAGGCTGACTTGTCTCCCTGGCCCTTTGCTTTGATCATGAACTGATTTAAAAGTCAGCTAGCATCCTCTGCTCACATTTTTTTTTTTTAATTTCTTTATTGGGGAATTAATGTTTTACATTTAACAGTAAATACAATAGTTTGTACATGCATAACATTTCCCAGTTTTCCATATAACTATACAAACCCCACTAGATCCTCTGTCATCCTTCTTGGACCTGTATTCTACCCCCCACCCACCCCAGAGTCTTTTACAATTGGCAATATGCCAATTCCAGTTCAGGTTCTACTTGTGTTTTCACTTCTGATCTTGTTTTTCAACTTCTGCTTGAGAGTGAGATCATCCCATATTCATCCTTCTGTTTCTGACTTATTTCACATAACATGAATTTTTCAAGGTCCATCCAAGATCGGCTGAAAATGGTGAAGTCACCATTTTTTTATAGCAGAGTAGTATTCCATAATATATATATATATACCACAACTTGCTCAGCCACTCATCTGTTGTTGGATACCTGGGTTGCTTCCAGGTTTTGGCTATTACAAATTGTGCTGCCAAGAACATATGTGTACACAGATCTTTTTGGATGAGTGTGTTGGGTTCCTTAGGATATATCCCCAGGAGAAGAATTGCAGAATCATAGGGTAGGTCCATTTCTAGCCTTCCTAGAGTTCTCCAGACTGTTCTCCACAGAAGTTAGACCCATTTACATTCCCACCAGCAGTACAACCCCACAACACTCCAGCATTTGCTGCTGTTACCTTTTTTGATGTATGACATTCTCACAGGAGTGAAGTGATATATCATTGTTGTCTTTATTTGCATTTCTCTGACAATCAGAGACTTGGAGAATTTTTTCATGTGTTTCTCAGCCTTTTGGATCTCTTCTGTGGTGAGTATTCTGTCCATGTCCTCCCCCCCATTTTTGGATGGGGTTATTTGTTGTCTTGTTACTAAGATTTGCAAGTTCCTAATATATTCTGGTTATTAGCTTCTTTTTTAAAAAAAATTTATTTCTTTATTGGGGAATTAATGTTTTACATTCAACAGTAAATACAATAGTTTGTACATGCATAACATTCCCCAGTTTCCCATTTAACAATACAACACCCACTATGTCATTTATCATCCTTCATGGACCTGTATTCTCCCCACCTACCCACCCCAGAGTCTTTTACTTTGGTGCGATATGCCAATTACATTTCAGGTTCTACTTGTGTTTTCGTTTCTGATCTTGTTTTTTAACTCCTGCCTGAGAGTGAGATCATCCCATATTCATCCTTCTGTTTCTGACTTATTTCACATAACATGAATTTTTCAAGGTCCATCCAAGATCAGCTGAAAACAGTGAAGTTACCATTTTTTACAGCTGAGTAGTATTCCATTGTGTATATATACCACAACTTGCTCAGCCACTCATTCTCACAGGAGTGAAGTGGTATCTCATTGTTGTCTTTATTTGCATTTCTCTGACAATCAGAGACTTGGAGCATTTTTTTCATGTGTTTCTCAGCCTTTTGGATCTTTTCTCTGGTGGATATTCTGTCCATGTCCTCCCCCAATTTTTGGATGGGGTTATTTGTTGTCTTGTTGAAATTTGCAAGTTCTTTATATATTCTGGTTATTAGCCTCTTGTCTGATGTATGGCATGTAAAGATCTTCTCCCATTCTGTGAGCAGTCTCTTTGGTTAGTGGTTTCTTGCTGTGCAGAAGCTTTTTAATTTTATGTAGTCCCATAGGTTTATGCTTGTCTTAGTCTTCTTGTAATTGGATTCGTTTCATTGAAGATGTCTTTAAAATTTATGCGGAAAAGAGTTCTGCCAATACTTTCCTCCAAGTATCTGATAGTTTGTGGTCTAACATACAAGTCCTTGATCGACTTGGGATTTACTTTTGTATTTGGTGAAATACAGTGGTTCAGTTTCATTCTTCTGCATGTTTCAACCCAATTTTTCCAACACCATTTGTTGAAGAGACTCTGCTTTCCCCATATAATAGTCTGTGCCCCTTTGTCAAAGATTAGATGTCCATAGGTGTGGGGGCTTACTTCTGGGCTCTCAATTCTATTCCACTGGTCAGTGTATCTATTCATGTTCCAGTACTAAGCAGTTTTTGTGACAATGGCCCTATAATACAATTTGAGATCAGGGAGTGTGATGCCTCCGGTTCTGTTCTTTTTTTCTCAAGATTGTTTTGGCAATTCTAGGTCTTTTCTGGTTCCAGATAACCTCTGCTCACATTTAAGCATGTTGGTTAGCTAGATAATAAGACTGAGTTTGTGCATTGCCTGCCACCAGACTACATTTGAGTTAATTAGATGTGATTTTCTTCACTGTTGTTTCACTTTATTTAGATTGGTGTTTTAGGTTAAATAGAGAACTTCATTTTCATGAAAAAAAAAATTAAGTAAACATTGCAAGGCCCCCGTCATTTTGAGTGAGAACAAGAAATTATTTTGTTTAGTTCCAACAACAAACCCAACCTGCTCATTAAAGCAAAGGTAGTCAAGGTCACTGAGCTTCCAGCTGAGCGGTGTGTTCTCAGGGTGGGAGAGAGGAAGGAGGGAGAAATTAAAAAAAAAAAAAAAAAAAGTCCAGAGCACAGCAGAGAAATGGAATGAGAAACAGATGGTCTCCTATTTCTAAACCGGAAACTTTTTTTTTCTTTTGCCATTGTTGGTTGGTTGTTTACTGTTTGTAATCTGAACCAAAAACAGGAGGCAGATATAACAGCCTTAAAAAAAAGCTCACAAAATAAAAAGCAAACCAGAAATGCCCAGCAAACCAGGTGAGAGCCTGGAGCCCTGGAGCCCTGGAGCCCTGGAGCCCTGCAGCTCTGGAGCCCTGGAGCCCTGGAGCCGTGGAGCCCTGGAGCCCTGCAGCTCTGGAGCCCTGGGGCCCTGCAGCTCTGGAGCCCTGGAGCCCTGCAGCTCTGGAGCCCTGGGGCCCTGGGGCCCTGGAGCCCTGCAGCTCTGGAGCCCTGGGGCCCTGCAGCTCTGGAGCCCTGGAGCCCTGCAGCTCTGGAGCCCTGGGGCCCTGCAGCTCTGGAGCCCTGGGGCCCTGCAGCTCTGGAGCCCTGGGGCCATGGAGCCATGGAGCCCTGGAGCCCTGCAGCTCTGGAGCCCTGGAGCCCTGCAGCTCTGGAGCCCTGGGGCCATGGAGCCCTGGGGCGCTGAGCAGGGACTCACATGTGCTGTTGAATCAGGGTCCTGCCTTCAGGGGGCACCTCCCACCTTGGGTCTCATTCTGCTGATGGACCTCCAGTCTGGAGAACCTGTCTTGCTTGGAGCTCTGTCTGTGGTTCTCATTCAACCCAGTCCACGCTGTGCTAGTGGGGAAGCCATAGGTCCCGAATGTAGTAGGGTGGTGTCTTCTGTCTCTGAAGAAAGAATCAGTTATTTTCCAAGTTCCTGTTTCGTCTTTCCAGCCCACTGCCATTCTAAGTTGCTTTTTGAAAGCAACTTATCCACCATTAATTTTGCAAACCCTTTCTCCTTATGCCACCAAGTTGAGTTTCTCTTCTGGAGTTTCCAGTTTCTGAGAGTGGCATGTTCTTAGTCCTCTAGATTCAAATGCTTCTCGTTCACTTTCCAATCTTCCAGAAGTAGAATAACCTCTAAAATATCCCTTGCATCTAACTTCCCTTTTGCAACACATTGCCAGCTAATTGCCTCACCTGGTTTTTTCAAAAAAAATATTTTTTATTTATTTATTCATGAGAAAGATAGGAGGAGAGAGAGGATCAGACATTAGTCTGGTACATGTGCTGCCAGGGATTGAACTTCAGGACATCATGCTTGAGAGTCCAGTGCCTTATCTACTGTGCCACTTCCCAGACCACGTTACCTGGGTTCTTGGAACATCATGGTTAGTCTAAGGTGGAGCTGCTCATTTTGTGTTTCATTCATATCTTAACTGTATTCTTTTGATTTCACATGTGGTGGGCTGTTTTTTTTTTTTTCAGATCGTCTGAGTTCCTTTATTTTCTATTGTAGAAATATTAAGCACTCGCAAAAATTGGGAAAATAGCACAATGAATCTCTGAACGTCTCATGCATTTACAACAACCATCCGTTCCCTGACAACCTTATTTCAGCTATATTCTCACCCACACTCCTCTGCCTCTTTCCTCCAATTACGATTTTGAAGCAGATTTGTACCCCCCCCCCCCCCCCGTAAGTGCACGCACGTCATTGATGATGTCATCAAAGTGAGCCAGCCAGCACCTTCATCTCGGGCTTCCTGGCTCCAGAGCCAGGAGTAGTCAGCTTCTGCTGTTCTGTGATGTTTTGTCAGTTCAAGGTCCAGACAGGGGAGATGTGATCTCAGAATACCTGTCCTAGAGCTCAGGGTGGCTCTTTTTGCCATCCTCTGGAGGCCATGCTTCAGTGAACACACTGCTATCTGCTATCCCTTTCCTAATGGAACTGATGATGTGATGTCCCCACCCCTTTTTTTTGGGCCTCTAAGGTTATTGCTGGGGCTCGGTGCCTGCACTACGAATCCACTGCTCCTGGAGGCTATTTTTCCCATTTTGTTGCCTTTGTTGTGCTTGCTGTAGTTGTTACTGTTGTCATAGCTGTTGTTGTTGGATAGGACAGAGAGAAATGGAGAGAGGAGGGGAAGACAGAGAGGAGGAGAGAAAGATAGACACCTGCAGACCTGCTTCACCACTTGTGAAGTGACCTCCTGCAGGTGGGGAGCCGGGGGCTTGAACTCGGATCCCTACGCTGGCCCCTGTGTTTTGCGTTATGTGCGCTTACCCACTGTGGCCACTCCGGTGATGGCCCCTTTAACAAGCAAGTGCTAAGCCTTTTCTTGGATCCAGATAACATTCCCATTGTTTTACTAGGACCAAGTTTGGCTGCTGTGTTTTATCAGATTCTAAGTCACAAAATTTCATCCTCCAGTTCTGTCCTTCTATCTGGGAGTAAGGGAGACTGCCTGCTTTATACAGGACCCACAGATCTCTGTGCACCTCACATCTGGAGCCAGTGTGAAAGTCAGTCATGACCAGATTCATGAATCACTTTGAACCTCCTCCTTAAGCACCCAAAGCTCTGAATAATGCCGTGCAATTTTGTTTTTCCAACAATGCGATTCCAAAGAAACCAAATGCAGTGGGCAAGGCAAGGTTAGTGGAGGGTGGCTTGTAAAGGCACTGTCCCAAGAGTCTGCAGACAGCTCCTGCTCCCATCAGCCAGGGATGCACTTCACCCCAGGTCTGGCCCCCTTCCTCCACATGCTGCCCACTTCTCTGCAGAGACTCTGGCACAGAGGAGGGAAAAGGTCAAGGTTTTGAGTCAGAATGTGAGGGTGGAGCCCCAGTTCCAGCCCTTAGAGCAGAGGGGCTATGAGCAGTGTGCTCTCCTCACTGAACAGAGCCCCCCCATCTATAAGAAAGGGTGACAGTGGAAACCTTTCTGGAGATGCCCATGGAGTCAGGTGCAGAACAACCGTAGACTGACAGCAGGGTGGTGTCCACTGTGCCTCACAATGACTCGGAGAGAGAAGAGGAGAGAAGTGGGAGACGGTGGAGGACTAGGGGCACTGAGGCACTTCGTGATCCTGGACTCTGTCAGGGGGAGCAGAGGGGAGGCTGCATCAGGGTGAGCACAAAAGCAGCCCTTCCCCCTGGCCTGCCTCCCTCTATCCACCCTCTCCCAGCAGCCTCTGAGAAGAAGCCTCTCGGGCCCACAGCGTGAGGAGGAGCAGGCTAGCTGAGGAGGTGGAGTTAGGAGCACCGCAGGTTACCTGCCATCTGTGGACACCCCATAGGCTGATGTCCCTAAAGTGCTTCGGCACGCCATCAGAGTACAAGGGCTGTGTGGACTTGCAGGAGACCCTCTCCCACCATGGTGCCTTCTAGTCATTACTGGGAAACCCCTGGACTCGTTCACACATGTGTTTCAGTTGGCAAGGCATTGAATGTATTAGGAAACCATGAATGGCATTACTTCCACTTTGCATGTGAGAATAGGAGGCCCAAGGCCATGCAGCACGGAAGCAATACAGCCCCACCAAACAGCGAAGCAGTGTTTCAGACCTGGTGCAGGCAGGCACAAACCCTCAGTCCTGGGCTGAAACTCTGGCACTTATAAAGAAGGAAGTGGGCCTGACAGGGGACAGTCACCCTCATCCGCCACCCCCTCAGCCCTTTCTAGCTCTCTCCAGAGCCTTCCTCGCCCACGCCATCCCCCCTCCCAGCTGCAATTCTTCTTAAGACCACAAAACACTTCCCACTTCACATCCTGCCACAGACCTAGACTGCAGAAGCCACCACAACAAAGGAAACAGTTAAAAGAACCATCCCGCTGTCTCTCCTGACTTTCTGCCCTCTCTGCTCTCGCTGCCCTGCCCCTGAGTAAGGCAAGGCACTAACCCCCACACACAAGCTGCTCGCAGGTTTGAAGTGTCCAGGCATCTCAAGGCCTTCCTCTCAATTCAATCCTCTGGAGCCAGCTCTAGCTCCTGTTTGTGGTCACCCCAGGAAGATGAATGGCACACTCCAATCCTTGAGACTGAGCAGGGAAATGAGAGGTGGCTGTCTTTGCTGGAACCTGTTCTGTGTCCCCACTTCCTTCCCACTCTGCCATTTCAGTCCCAATAGGACTGACAGTCAGCAAGAAGGCTAGTTCCCCAGTGAGATGACTCCTCTCCGGGCATCCACGTGTGTGTGTGTGTGTGTGTGTGTGTGTGTGTGTGTGTGTGTGTGTGTGTTGTCAGGGTGATGTCACATTGATGGGCTGCTTCAGGCCTGGAAGATGCCACTGACTTCAGAAAGCACATATCAGGGGCTGGGCGGTAGCGCAGCAGGTTAAGTGCACATGGCTCAAAGCACAAGGACTGGCATAAAGATACCAGTTCAATCCCCCAGCTCCCCACTTGCAGGGGGGTCACTTCATGAGCGGTGTAGCAGGTCTGCAGGTGTCTATCCTTTCTCCCCCTCTCTGTCTTTCCCTCCTCTTTCCATTTCTTTCTGTCCCATCCAACAACAACAACAGCAACAACAATAACAACAACAAGAGGGGGGAATGAGAAAAATTAGCCTCCAGGAGCAGTGAACAGAGAACAGAGCAACAAGCTTCCTTCAGTGTGTGTGTATGGGGAGGGCTGGACTCAAACCTGGGTCACAGCAAAGCAGCCGCTATCCATCTGAGACAATTTGCATCCTAGACTTTCATTATTTAACGTAACACTTGCAACAGCTTTATGAAGTGAGATTGCTTTTATCTCCCCCCTTTACCTGTGTGAAAACTGCAGTTTATCAAGTTCAGGTGACTTTCAAGCTCTAAACATTAGTAGTAGAGAGGCTGGAAATGCAGTAGTTGAGCTGTTTGACTGCAGTGCTCACACTCAGACTTTGGCGCTAGTGTTTCCTCAAAGTACTGCAGAGCTACTGTTGAAGATGGAGTGTGTGTTGTTGCAGAGTGAATGCCTAACTTCTCTCTTCTATGCATTGTACTTCTTGCTGTTGTTGGGACCAAGGCCTTGCTCATATGTGATTTCACCCTTCCAAGTCACTGTTTTCATAGGAAGACAAAGAGGGAGCATGAGAGAAGGGGAGACAGCACTGGCCCTTGGGAGTGCAGGCTGTGAGCATGGCTGAGCACGTGCCCTCCCTGGTGAGCGTCCTCCCTCCCTCTCTCTGCTCCAACTTCTACATCTTCTTAAGGAAACTGGCTGCATCCTAGTATCTACCAACTTCAGGAGGGCTGAGAATCACTGAAATGGATGGTGGAGCTGGTGTGCAGCACACACTACTCCTTTTGAAAGCAATGGAAGGGAAGCAGCAGGGTGAGCTTCACTCATGTCTGGCTGGAAAACGTGTGCTTCTCTTCCTCCCCACGTCTGAAGATAGGCTCACCAAGATCACATGCAGACTGGTCCTGGGGGTGGGGGGGTGGGAGGTGGCCCAGATGTGTGTTAGCAATTAGCAATTTTAAACCCTCTGACCTACCATCTATCAAGCAGATACTAGAGTTGGCTATAAACTACTAAAATTGTAAGGAGAGCCTGGAATTTAGTTGCTGAAATGCCTAACTTGTTCTAGGGTAAGTCTCTTGGCTCTCTGAGTGTCGTATCGTTATGAATGTTATGAGGGTGACATTAAACAAACCACACTAAATACCTGATACATTTCTGTCGTTGGTTGGTAAGATTGTTTTATGAAGAACAGTTTCTCCCCCTCCCACATTTTAACCTCTTTAGCATTTAAAGCTTCACTGTGGATATTAAGGTTTAAAAAAAAAAAACTTCTAACATACAATGTCATCCTTTGAGAATAGGGATTGGACTTGGCTGTGGGAGCTCCTTCAAGCTTCTGCCTCCTTTGCCTGCCACCCCATATTCTGGGGGTAGAACCCTGCTCTTTGAGGCTCCAGGTCAGCCCTGTAGTTTCTCTGCCTCCAACCTTGAATCAGCATCTCTCCACAGGGTTCTGGATCTTTTCCACAGGAAATGGTGCCTAGAAACCAACATCTCTGTGCTAGGTGTGCTCCCAGTGCAGCTGTAAAGTGCAGCTATAAATGTCTGATTCCCAGGCTTCTGCTACCTGTGCAGGGAGACTTCAGAGAGGCTCTCCAGCCTGGACACCTTTCAGTGGACTCCACTGGGAAATTAGGTTCCACTGCTTTAAGGGATATGCCCTACTCTCAGGAGAGGGCCCTGTCATAAGAAGTGTTTGGACCCCCTCCAAGACAGGAAGTGCTTTCATTCCTGCTAATCCTGAGTTTAGACACCCTTTTACCTCCCCTACACCCTTGCATTCTCCCAGGGACAGAACATCGTGATTTTTCTGAACCTCAGTCTTTTTCTTTTGTCCCTAAGAAAAATGTACTTAATGAAACTTGCTCATATTGTTTTGTTTCCTTAGGAAGATGGTAATCAAGCAAGGTATTATGCCTGTCAGGGCTTGAAAAGTGTAAAGAGCTATGTAAACACCATTACTGAACAGAAACAAGCAGGTCACATTTGAGGATGATTAAAGCCCATGAACAGTGTAGCTTCCTAGTTCTTTAACTACAGTCTAGTTCACGGGCCAGTTTAGACTCACAATTCTTTTCTTTAATATTAATTATCTTTATTTATTTATTTGTTGACTAGAGACAGCCAGAGATCAAGAGGGAAGTGGGTTATAGAGAGGGAGAGAGGCAGAGGGACACCTGTAGCACTGCTTCACTATGTGGGGACTGGGGGCTTGAACCTGGGTCTTTGTGCACTGTAACATGTGCATTCAATCAGATGCATCACCACCTGGTCCCAACTTGCAATTCTTTTCATTCTCTCTGGAGCTCCCTTTAAAACAGGAGCTCTTGGACCCAAGAGGTAGTATAGTGGGTAAGAGACTAGACTTTCAAACATGAAGTCATGAGTTCAGTCCCCAAAGACCCACGTGCTAGAGTGATAGACTGCCCCCCCCCCGCCATAAGTAAGTAATTAACATAAAATCAGAGTGTGAGGAGATTTCTAGGAGTGGTCTGGGGGATCTGTTCACACTCCCTCTGGATTCCCAGCCCAGAACCAGCCTGGTGGATAGGCAGTGACTGGTGTAAAAGCCTGTCTGAAACCAGTTCCTTGTTACTTACAGACCCATGTTTCCCAAACCACACTTTGGCCGGAACTGGGGGTGTGCTTAGATAGCCCCTCTCTTCCTGGTTAAGACCGGTCCATTCAAGGAGGCCCACCATCTTTCTCCAGCCCACAAAGCTCCCAGTCACGGGTGCTGCCCTCCTGGTGTGGAGCTCCTAGACAAAGACTGCCCTAGGGTGCTGGGTGTTGGGGTTACTCACAGCACTCTGCATCAGAAGTGTATTCTGGGAACAGAGATCTGGCTAACCACTAAGGAAACAGCATCAGAGAGAAAGGGATTTGACAGGTGTTCTGAGCCAGGGCAGCTGGGGGTGGGGGGTATAGTGTAGGGGAGAAAGTTTCTTGGCCTCGGTATCAAAATCAAGGGTGGCCCCTCTCAGCCCAGATGGAAAGCAGTCCCAGTCAGAATTACAGAAACTGCTAGGCACCTGGGCACAGCTATGGGCACCTTCTGGGGCTGACAGTCTACTCAGGAGGTAGCACTGGGAACAGCACTCTCTCCACTATGGCAGGATTGCATCTCAGAAAACCCATCTCAAACTGAAAATATCTTTTTTTCCAAAATCCATTTAATTGGACTGGTGATATAGGTAAGTGGCACAGCAAAGGATTTGTAAACACAAGGCAACAGGTTCGATTCCTAGCACCTCATATGCCAGAGCTGAATAGTGCTCTGCTCTCTCTTTCCAAAATAAATAAGGGAGCTGGGGTGCTAGTGCACCTGGTTAAGTGCACATACCACCATGTGCATGGACCTGGGTTCGAGCCTCTGCTCCCTACCTACAGGGGGAAGCTTCATGAACGGTGAAGCAGGTCTGCAGATATTAATCTTCTCTCCTCCTCTGTCTCCCCTCCCCTCTCAATTTCTCTCTGTCCTGTCTCATAAAAATAGAAAGAAAAGTAAATAAAAGGAAAAAATGGCTGTCGGGAGTGGTGGATTCATACTGCTGGCACTGAACCCCAGCAATAACCCTGAAGGAAAAAAAATTGAAAGAGGGAGTCGGGCTGTAGCGCAGCAGGTTAAGCGCATGTGGTACAAAGCACAAGGACCGGCGCAAGGATCCCGGTTTGAGCCCCCGGCTCCTCACCTGCAGGGGAGTCGCTTCACAGGCGGTGAAGCAGGTCTGCAGGTGTCTTTCTCTCCCCCTCTGTCTTCCCCTCTTCTCTCCATTTCTCTCTGTCCTATCCAACAACAACGACAACAATAATAACTAAATAAAACAACAAGGGCAACAAAAGGGAACAAATAAATATTTAAAAAAAGAAAAAAATTGAAAGAAAGAAAAATAGTAATAAGTAAATCTAAAAATGCATTTAACCCACCTAAACTACCAAGCATGATAGTTTAACCTAGCCTAATTTACCCTTGCTTAGAACACCTACCTTAGCCTACAGTGAGACAGAAGCTTCCAACACTAAGACTCAGGCTGTCTATGGCAGGATGGTGAATACCTCTTGTGATGTATTGAAAGCTGCACTGAAAACCTACAGCAGAGAAGGTGGGATGTAAAATCATGAAACGGCACATCCTAGAACCTGGCAGGGGGAGCACTGTGGAGGGCCGGCTATAGACTCTCCTGACCACGCAGCTGCAAGTGTCACACATGGTATGAGCTGGGAGAAGAGCAAAAGCCAAGACTCACAGTCTGATTTCTACCAAATGCTTATCATTTTTGCATCATCATGAAATCAAGAAAATGGTCAAGCCAAGCCATCATAAATTGGAGATCATTGTACATAAAGTGTAAATACATCTATGCCACATGGACAAGGAGGGGTGGTGACACTTAGGTCAGGAGAAGGAGGAATTCCAGGTTTTACGGGAATAGCACTGAGGAACGTGACCTTTTCCATGAGAATTGGAAGAACAAGATTTACGTACTCATTTCCTGCCTCTCCCCAAATCTGTCTTCTCCGCTTAGCCCAAAGCATGAGGTTGGAAAAACTTATGTCTTGAAATCCATCCAGCTTCAGTAGTAATTGCTCTAAGCAGTACTAGAGTAGGCTAAAGAATGACCACCCAAGGACATCAAGTTCAAATTGCTGGAAACTAAGTGTTGCCTTACAAAGAAAATAGAACTTCTGCAGATGCAATAAAATGAAGGATTTTGAGATGGAGGGTTTGTCCAGTGTGGGCTCTGAATGCAACCCCAAGTATCTTTTTAACTGAGAGGCAAAAGGAAATTTCAGAGGAACACACAGGGAAGAAGGTAGCAAAAAGGAGAGAAATTGACAGTGCTGTTTAGCCCCAGGTAACTAACACAAAGGCAGCTCTGATGCTGCTGCTGGGAATATAAGTTGGCATGACCACTTTTGAAAGCATTTCTGCATTATTTTATTTAAAAAAAGATTTATTTTACTTATCACATATAGTGCAGACAGAGAGAGAGAGGTCAGAGCAGCACTATGGACCATGTGATGCCAGGAGAGAACTGGGAACCTTAGTCATAAAAGTTTGATGCTCTACCAGCTGAGCTATCTCCCAGCTACATTTTTTATTATTTATTTATTTATTTATTTATTGCCTCCAAGGTTACCGCTGGGGCTTAGTGTCTGCACTACAAATCCACTACTCTTGGTGGCTTTTTTCCATTGTTGTTGTTGTTATTGTTCTTGCTGTTGCTGCTGTTGTTACTGGATAGGACAGAGAGAAATTGAGAAAGGAGGGGAAGATAGAGTGGGGAGAGAAAGACAAACACTTGCAGATCTGCTTCATTGCTTGTGAAGTGAACCCCCTGCAGGTGAGGAGCCAGGGGTTTGAACTGGGATCCTTGCACCAGTCCTTGTGCTTCACACTGTGTGCTTAACCTGGTACATCACTGCCCGGCCCCCCAGCTGCATTTTTGCATTGCTTTCTGAGCTGAAGATAGCCTTTCCCAACTAGCTCCGTGCTATTAGTGCACTGAATATTGTCTCTACCAATAACATGGAGTTTCACATGGGAGGTAAAAAGGAGATCCTGACTGGGGAGGCAACTCAGTGATTCTACTCCCAGGAATGTATGTATCCAAGCATGATTAATTATTTGTTAGTAAGAGGGAGAGAACCAGAGCATTACTTTGGCACATGTAATGGCCAGGGATCAAACTGGGGCTTCATGCTTGCAAGTCCTGGAGTCTATCAGCTGTTTCCCAGGCATGAGGATACTTTATTTATTTATTACTTATTTGTTTTTCCAGATTACTGCTCAGCTCTGACTTTTAGTGGTATAGGGGATTGAACCTGGTCCCTCTGGTGCCTCAGACATGGAAGTCTTTGGCATAACAGTCATGCTGTCTCCACAGTCTGGCCCAAGAATATTTCCTGCCTACATAATGCTGGACTTAAACAAAGAATGGTTGGCTGGGCAGTGGCATACCCAGTTAAGTGCAAATATCACCATTCCAAAGGACCTGGCTCCCTACCTGCAGAGGGAACACTTCACAAGTGAAGCAGGTCTGCAGGTTTTTCTCTTTCTCTCTCCCCTCCCAATTTCTCTCTGTCCTTCTGAGTATACTAGAAAGAAAGAAAAAAAATAGGAAAAAAATGCCTGCCTGGAGTGGTGGGTTTGTAGTGCTGGCACTGAGCCCCAGTGATAATCCTGGTGGCAATAAAAAATAAATACATACATACAGAATGGTCATAGCAGCAGAGCCATAAACACAACAGAGTCATAAACACAACAACTTGGAAATAATCTAAGCATGAGCTAGCGGGAAAGTGAACTATGATGTAACAATCACACCAATATTCAGTAGTGTGAATATCCCATATCCCATACAGACACTCTTAACCAAAAAAGGAAAATAAAATAAAAGTAGATCCCAAAAGGACACTAACAGCATTATGTCCTTTTATGACTCATAAAAATTAAATACACCTTAAGGACTATTTATAGTGAATAAAATTATATAAAAAGGAAAGGTGCTAGCAGGGTGGAGATTCCTGAGATAAGAGGTGGCAGGGGAAGGGTGTTGGAGGAACTAGCTGGGTGATGGTCTTGTTTTAGGTGAAGGGTTTGTGGGTGCTTATTGCATTTCTATTCTATTTTCATTTTACTTATTATCATTTATTGAATATAGAGAGATAAATAGAGGGAAGGGGAGTTAGGGAGAGAGAGAGAGAGAGAGAGAAACCTGCAGTAGCACTGCTTTACCACTTGTGAAGCTTTCCCCCTGCAGGTAGGGACCAGGGGCTTGAACCTGGGCCCTTGCACATGGTAACATGGGTGCACTACCACCTGGCCCCACATATTGTATATTAATATGAACTGACTGAATCACTAAACTGCTTATTGATCCTCTCTATGGACTGTAGATTAGGATAACTCTGACTCCACGTCCCAGATCTCACTGCACAGAGAGCCAGCGCACCTGTCAGAAGGGCAGGCAAGCAAGTGCATAAGGAAAAGCCAGCTTCATTAAGCCCCTGGCAGGCATGTCGCACCTTGTTTGGGTCTTATTTGTAATTCAGTTATCATAGCATCTCTGTGAAATGAGTATCATAGTTTCTGCTTTAAAAGTGAGGAAGCTAGCGTAAATTATTTTGTGTACTTTCCCAGAGGCCTATAATACAGTCCATATATGGAACATACCACAAGCTGTAACACTTTTTTAGGGTGGTTTGGGTAGAGGCAGTGGAGGGGAAGTAGCAACTGGCAATTTTCATATTTAAATGTTCAGAATAGGAGGGAAGAGAAATATCACTGCTCAGAGCACTGTTCTACTTATGGAAATAGGGAAATGTTGTTTCCCTATTTTTATAGGTCATAAGTTATTTATGTTTGCATTAGTATCATTCAAGTATTGGAAAGCTATGTCTAATAGCAATGTACACAGTTCCACAAAAATTCATTTTTGAATGCATCTTATAGAATGTAAAAATAAGTACCATGGGGGGCAGGAATCTTGCAATCTCTGAAAGCAGCCTGGAGTCTCAAGGGGCAGAAAGTGCTCCAGGTTGCTTCCTGTCACGTCCACTCTTAACCCAAGGGCACTCTTGCTTCATACCTAGGATTTCACAGCAACTTAATTTTACTTTATCTCTTACATTTCCTTTTGTATATAAGAAAGAAATTGTGTGAGAAAAGAAAGACTTTTATGTATTTTTTAGATTGTGCTATATATTTCACAACACTTGTATTGCTGTGTGGCAAATCAAGGATGCAGACTCTGGAGCAGAGACATTTGAAATGAGGCCTTTCCAAGGAGGAAACCTGGACAATGGACTGTCTCCTAGGGAGGTTCCAGCATCGACTCACTGGGACTTCTGTCCAGAGATTAGGGGAGGGGGGACAGAAGTAGACTCCCTCCCCAGTCTTCCTTTTATAAATGAGGGTGACATCTTAATTTTTTTTTCAAAGTGTAAGAACACATTAGCTTCTTACTGCTTTTACACATGATCTTCCAAGCTTTAGCTCTTTCCCAGCTGTGTGAGACAGCTTCCGCAGATAAAATCAGTCTTGGAGATGGTGCAGGTTCTGCTGCAGGCTGTCTGTGTTCTGAGTCCTGGAGTCAAACTCAGTGCGAATAGTTGCCTTGGGTCTCTTGTAACTGCCTCAGCACCCAGTGGGGTGGACAGGACATTTTAAATTGTATTCTGTTTGTTTTAGAGAGAGGCAGAGAGTGAAAGAGACCACAGCAACAGAGCTCTCTTCAGTATGGTGGGTGCTGGGACCCAAGCTGGGTTGTGTACATGACAAAGCAGAACACCATTCCTGTGAGCTAAGTCACTGACCCTGGACATGGCTTTTTTTTTTGCCCCCAGGGTTATTGCTAGGCTCAGTGCCTGCAACATGAATCCACTGCTCCTGGAGGCTATTTTTTCCCCTTTTGTTGCCCTTGTTGTTGTAGCCTTGTTGTGGTTATTATTGTTGTTGTTGATATTGTTCATTGTTAGATAGGAAAGAGAGAAATTGAGAGAGGAGGGGAAGACAGAGAAGGGGAGAGAAAGATACCTGCAGACCTGCTTCATCATCCCTGAAGCGACCCCCCTGCAGGTGGGGAGCTGGGTACTCGAACCGGGATCTTTATGCCAGTCCTTGCACTTCGTGCCACGTGCGCTTAAACCGCTGCGCTACCACTCGACCCCCTGAACAGGGCTTTTTAAGGCCTATTTCATGTTAAATTTCTACTTGTGTGAAGCCTGCCCACCCCCAACCCCTAGCCCCAGCAACCTCTTTCCTATCTCAACCATCTCTCTCTGTTCTATTACCTGTACCTCCTTTTTATTAAGTTATGGTCTCTATCAGAACTGAACTGGGCATTACAGATCCTTTAGTATTTTTCAAAATATTTTAATTCCCTAGGCCATATTCCCACAGAAGATTCCCCCCTCAACCCAGCATTGACAAGTGTTCCCACTCTGAAGAGAGGATTGTGCAGTCATGTGCCAGTCAGCAGTGGAGTACTGCCAACTGCTATCCTCCAAGGTGTCCCTGTGCATCCCTGGGCAAAGCCCTAGGGGTCCCCAGTCTGAGACACCCCCTTCCATGTAAACGGGGAGGAAATGAAGGCCCATCGAGGGGCAGAGAACATGTCCAGTCATGGTCAATACTTAGTTGACTAGTTCCCAACTCTAGAACAGACCTCCTCTATGCTCCTCCCTTTCTTTTCCTCACTGCAAACTTTTAAAACTTTCTGTCCTGGAAACCCCCCCTTCTCCCGCAGTGGCTGAAGGGCCCTGGGGGCTGGAGACTTTCTCCAGACTGCTGCCTGCTCTCAGTGCAGGCAGGCACTTGACCTTTTGTGCTCTCAGTGGCACAGAGAAGATGTTCATGTAGGGAGTTAGAGAGCAGCTGGCTAGGCCCAGCCCGGGCACCTCATGGCATCCCATTTCAGAGAAGCTACCACACTGAGAGAGGCCAGGGCTGTGGCAGTGGACTGAAACCATGCTCATAGGCATGGAGACGGGTCCAGGGTGGGGCCTGATATGACCCACCATGCCACATGGGATATGGCATCATGTCATGTGCAAGGGGACAGGAAAACTGATTCTCCTTCAGAGTTTAATGACACATGTCATCTTGGCCCCTGAGCCAGGCCCCAGTGCCTCCTCCCAACCACTATCTCTATCCTGTCAGATGAATAGGCATTCCTCTTCCCTTTGTCATCTAACAATATGGACATTTATACAACTTCCCCTTTCCTTTCAAAGTCAATACAACTAAAGCACAATGCATCTTAATTGTCTGCCCTCTCCCCCTGGCAGCCAGACAGCAGCAGTGCTAAACAAAACCAGAGCTGGCACAGGCTGCCAAAGAGTGAGGAAGCCAGGCTGGCATTTCTGTAAAAGTGCCCCAGAGAAGACAGGTCACATCTAAGAGGGCTGGCTTTCCAAAGTGCTTTTCTCTGGGCTACATCAAACTATTTTTATATCCATCATTTTCTATCACTTCTTGCCAAGAGGTAAGGAGAAAGGCAATCCAATTTTTCTGGAGAAACAGAAAGCCAGCAATTCTGTATTAGGGGCATAAGAGAAGTATAAAAGATGGCCCTGTTATTTTATTTTATTATTTTACATTTGCCTCCAGGGTTTTTGCTGGGTTATTGCCTGCACTACAATCCACTGCTCCTGGAGGCTATTTTTTCCCTTTTGTTGCCCTTGTTGTTTATTGTTGTTGTTGCCATTGCTGTTGCTGTTGTTGGATAGGACAGAGAGAAACCGAGAGAGGAGGGGAAGACAGAGAAGGAAGAGAAAAACACATGCAGACCTGCTTCATTGCCTGCGAATCGACCCCCCTGCAGGTGGGGAGACAGGGGCTCAAACTGAGGTCCTTAGGCTGGTTCTTGAGCTTTGCACTATGTGTGCTTAACCTGATGCACCACCACCCAGCCCCAGGCCCTGTTATTTTAATGGCTGGTCCACTAGATTTTTATTTCAAATCCTAGTCCTGCTTTTTACTAACCATGGCCTTGGACAAAGTGCCCACCTCTGTCATCATCATTTGTAAAGTACCCGACAATAGTGAGCTAGTACTTATTACTTCAGAACTCCGTGTTGAGAGATTAAAAGAGTTACAAGTGTAAGACCCTGAGAAGAGCAGCGGCATGTAGTAAGTCCTCAATAAATTTGAGCTGTTTTTGAAATAGTGCTTATGATGTACAAAGTGCTCCCATACATTGTATTGTCTACTGACTAGACTCCGGGTCTTTTGACCATTAGCCTAGGCATTTGAAAGAAATGCCAGTATCTCTAACTGAGCACATCCCAAGGAGAGTAGCCTGCTTGGTCTGGCTCTGCCTGCCCAGAACTGCCCCTTTGCTCTGTGCCCTGGAGTAGCACTCAGCCGGACTCCAGGACACTTCCTCTGCTCTGCAGAAGTTCCCACCCAGGAAGTGTGAACGCCTTCCTCAGAGAAGCAGAATGCACACTGTTGCTCAAGTCCCATTCGTCCTTCTCCACTTCCAGCCTCTGCAGGATGGATACTGTGTAGAAAACCCATTCTGGGCAAAGGGAACTAAGCTGTGTCATACCCTGTAGTAAGACTTGTCACTGCCTCATAAAGCAATTTCAAAGCATCGCCCCAGGGGTGTTGGTTGCTGTCCCTCCCCCACAGAGCAGGCTGAGAGAGGAGCTGAGAGTTTTGAGGACCCCACTTAGTAACATTACCTGGAAAAGGAAGCAGCTCATTTTTTACTGGGCCTTTTTCCATAACTCCAGATGGGGTCCTTGTCCTTGACTAAGGACAGTAAGCTTGCTTCAAGTGAAAGAGCTCTAACAGCCCCAAGTCAAGTCCATGATGCCTGCCTGAACAGAGGATAGTAGGACTTCCCCCTTCCTTGAGGTGGGAGTAGCCTTTCCAGCTGTGGGCATGATATTCTCTACTGAGCAGTCAGCATCCAGTCATTCTTAGAATCCTTTCATTGTCAGGGTATGCATCCCTTATGAGAATCAAACCATTAAAGATGTATTACAGAGAGATAGGGAGAGAGAAGCAGATCATCACTCTGACTCATGTGATGCCAGGGATCAAACTTGAGACCGTATGCTTGAAAGTCTAATGCTTCATCCACCAACCGCCTGGGCCACTCACTCCATTTTTAATGCAGTGCCAGGGTTCAGATCCAGAGACCTGAGCACATGCTGTTGAACCATTGCCCTGGCCCAGTCTATCCTTTAAATATTTATATGAGAGAGAGACAGACACAGAGAGAGATGGAGAGAGTGTCACACCAAAGCACCACTGGACGACCCATAGAACTTCATATTTGTCTGTCCTGGGTGCTATAGCCAAACCCAGGACCTCATGCGTGGAAGGTCAAGGAACTTCCTGGTCCATTTTGTTTCTCCTTGCCACCAAGGCTGCATTGGGCCTTCCTGCCTGGGCAATTCCACAGCTCCCTAAGTATTTGTTGACTACTTTGTTATTGTTTAGCTTTCCTTCCCCCGCCCCCCTTCCAGACATAGGGTGAAAGGCAGAGACACACACATACATACACACACACATACACACTGAGGCAGTGAGACACCAAGCACTACTTCACAGCTTGTGAAGTTCTCCCTGTTCACAGTGCTTCCATGTGGTGAGGTGGGCTTGAGGGTGAGTTCTTCCATGTTGTAAAGTGTGTGCTCTAAGGCATGAGCCATCTCTGGCCCTCCACCCCAGTCCTTCTTCAAATACCTGTTATAGTTAGAAAGTGTTCTTTGTCTTGCTTCTCTACTTCCCTTTTAACCCCCTCCTCCCTCCTTTTATCTTCCATTCCTTCTTCTGCTTCAAGGCCAGGTCCTCTTCCCCCTTCCCTCTTTGCTCCAAGCCATAAGAGCTTGACCCCCGCACCCAGCCTAACGCCATGACGCCATGACATGGCTGTTTCACTGTAGTAAACACTTGGAGGTGGGCGGGGAGACCAGAGACGGGAGCTAGCTCTCCAAGTGCTGGAGCAGTCTTCTGAGTTTTGCAGCCCTTTAGGGAGCAAACCCTTTTTTATCTGAACCCTGACTTGACTTTCCTTAATGCTATGTGGCCCAGTTGCCAGGATGAACCCCATCTAGAACCGCCACGAAACTTGGCATGGCTTGACCCGATGTTTGGAGGCCAAGCTGGCGTGGTATGCAAATCTCGAGAAGGGTGGGCAGCCTTCGGGGAGGGAGGGTTCGAACCCTGTGGCTGGAAGCTCCAGAGGCGGCCCTGCACGGCCGCTTTAAGAGAGGGGCGGGGCCGACGCGGCCGGGCTGGGCCAGCCCACAGGCTCCCTTTCCTCTCAAATCCATTCAAAAATTACTCCGTGCAAATTCCCGCATCGCTCGGAAGGCTCAGAGTCTGGGTGCTGGGCGCCGCGCGGGGCAGCGGGTGCGGAGCTGACGGCGCTCGGGCGCGCGGCCGGGGCCTCCAGGAAGCGGTGTCGGCGGCCGGGGAAGCGACCCCCTCCCGGGCCCGGCCCGGCCCGGCCCGGCTCCCGGGCGCCCTCCACGGCGATGGCCGGCCGCTGAGCCGCGGCCCCGCCCGCCCCCGCCGCCCGGCATGGCCGCGAGAGAAGAGCTGTACAGCAAAGTGACCCCGCGGAGGGCCCGCCAGCAGCGCCCCGGCACCATCAAGCATGGCTCGCCGCTGGACGTGCTGCTCTCCATGGGCTTCCCCCGCGCGCGCGCGTAAGTGCCGGGCCCCCAAGCCCCCACCCCCGGCGGGGACAGCCGTGGCTCCCGGCCCCCCGGCCCCCTGGCCTCCTACCCCCGGCGGGGAGAGGAGCGGCTCCGGGGCACCCGGCCGGCCGGGAGAGGGCGCGGAGCCAGGCGCGCAGCTCCGGATGTCGCTCCAGGGCAGCTCTCTCCGCGGAGGGGCGGGAGCGGGGGTGTCGCTGCGCGCCCATTGATCGCGACGGTGGAGCGGGGAGGAGAAGCGGCTCCTCGGGAGGGAACCTGGGCGCTCGTCGGCGCTGACGGCAGCGCAGGAATCTGTGGGTGCCCGGGATTAAGGAGGGGGGGGCTGCCCTCCCCAGTCCTCTGTTCCGCGCTCCCGGGGAGGGCGGGGTGGCGCGCAAGTGGCTAGGTCCTGGTGGGGGCGGCCGGCCGGAACCCTGCGGGGGAGGCGCGTCCCACCTGGGTCAGCTTCTCAAGGGTGGCTATCTCGGGTCGGGGCGCAGGCCGGGGAGAGGGGGACAGCCCCCGCACCTGAGCCTGAGAGTTGGGCAAACTTGATGAGGAAGCACCGAAAGTTTTGTTTTTCCTTTGCCTCCCTTTCTAGGTGCTAATTCCAGGCTTCCCGCCTCAGTTCCTAGGCCAGCTCAGCTGTAAACTCTTAAAGCAGAAGCCCGATTTTATTTTCTGACCTAGCCTGCTGGGACAGGTTAGAGTGGCCTTGCTATGTCACAAAGTGGACTAATGCTTCTATCCCTAGACTGCCCAGCTATGCTCCCCCCCCCCCAGGTGGCAGTTATAGGAAGAAGATGGGGGGGGGGTGTCTCTGCATGGGTGTGTCAGTGTCACTCCCCCCCCACCCCCTTCCTGTGACAATGGCCTTCTGCAAGGCTCTCCTTAAGAGCTGGAGGTATAGGCCATGAAGTCTACTGGGCAGCGTTGCAGAATTAGCACAGTCCCTGTATCTGAGTTTTCTGAAATGAGGCCAGCGATAACCTACATCGCTTAATTCATGGGAAGAAGTACTTAACTCTTAGTGCTGTCATTCTTGCTTGTCAAGCAAACTGGCTTTCAAGAAACACCACCCCCCAAACACCACAACAACCACTGCAACACACATACACACACACACACACACACACACACACACACACACACACATACTAGTTCTTGTCCTGACTGATAGGGATGGTCTAATTTTCACTTGTGTGACCTAGGAGATTTCTTAACAGCTAGCACTTCTTGAGTACTTACTATTCCTGCTGTAAGCACTTTACTTTTATTTAAGCTCCTGGAAATGCCATGAGAAAGTTAACTATATGCCCATTTTGTGAAGCTCTTGTTCCAAACTGAAACAGTAAACCATGAATCTGGATGCAAACCCAGGCAGTGCTTGTGCTCAGCAGCTCAGGACTCCCATGCAGAACCAGTCTGTAATGAGTTATGTGGGTAAATGCTTAGAGCAATGCTTGGTCATGGTTAGCTCCTGTCTTCATTTCTGGGGATGCTTTAGCATATTACCACAGACTGAGTAGCTTAAAACAGCAGAATTGTATTCTCTCACACTTCTGGAAGGCAGAAGTCAAAAAACATTGTCCCTGGGCTAAAATCAGCTATGTGTTCTCCAGTGGTTCTTGAGAAATCTGTTCCCTGCCTCAGGTTTTTGGTGGTGGTTGGCACTCCTTGGCTTGTAGCCACCTCACTCATTTCTATTCTGTCTGTCTACAGGGACACTTGTGCTTGCATCTGCCCATCTCAAAACCAATCCTTAAGTGACATCTATAACCCTCCTCTCCTTTTTTCTTTCTTTCTCTTTTTCAGTAAGGTAACACTTACAGGTTCCAGGGATTAGGATGTCTTTGTGGGAGACTAGATTCCACTGGTGATTGTTAGCAGTGATTCTCTTGTAGGTGTGTGTGTGGAGTGGGAGACTCAAGCTTGCTGTTCTGTCTTCCTGAGATTCTCTTCCTGGTACAAAAAGCCCTTGGGGAGACTCCTGGGCTAGTTCCACTCTCCACTCAGACTTACATCTCATCTACCTCAACCCCAAAAGGGGCTGGTATGATCAGTCTTTCCCTTAATAACTCCACAGAACAAACTCTTAACTACCTTTTGGAGAGTGAGAAGAGAGATGAAGGGTATGAGACTGAGCTCCTGAGAAGTCACTTTCTTACACCTTAGGTGTGGAGGGGGCTTGAGACACTCCAAAGCAGAGAAAGCAGTGGTGGTTTCCTGAATCTGGGAAGACTTGGGGGTGACATCTCTGGAAGGGTTGAGAAAGACTGGACATCTGGAACATGTCCCTTTGGGGAGAACAGTGGTAGCTGGGCTGACAGCTCTTATTCTCCCTTTGGGTATAATGGGTCTGGTTCCATCCCAACCTGTGCTACTTTGTGGTGTTGGATAAATTACTTAGCCCCTTAGGGCTTTTCTGGGTCCCTCTGAGGGGAACAACATTAAATAAATGCAGGTTTGTTAAGTGCCTGACAGAAGAGTGCTGAGCAAGCAGGCAGGGCCAGCTCAGGGTATGTGCTCTCACCCACTGCTGCCACAAGCTGGGCCAGGTTTTTTCCAGCTTATCCCAGGATTTTGGGTGCTGGTTGGGAAAGATCCTGCCACACAGATGGGATTGAAAAAAACTGAGATGTGTATTGGGTGTATAAGGAAGGAAACTTTTAGGTTGCTAAATAGCCTGTCCTTTCCGTTATCTATTTCTGTGTCTATTAGCTAGATCTTCTCTGTTGCAAAAGTTCTAAAAGTACAGGTCTAGCTTCCCCAAGACCAGAATGAGGTTGGTGAGAAGGGAGAGGAAGAGTGTGTGTACCAAGCAAAGGCAAGAGAAGAGGGAGCAGGCTGGGTGTGTCTGGGGGGAGCTGCCTGCCTGGAGCTGGGACTGAGTCCTTCCTCCCCCCTGGGCAGTAATCCTGCTGGAACTGTGGTTTCCAGGGGAAGAGGTTCTTATCTCTGCTGCAGCTCCAGGCCAACTAAACTAATTGAATTTGAGGAGTCCTTGCTGATAGAACTCTGGCCTCTTGGTTTGGTTTGGTTTGTTTGAGGTTGCCTGTGGCTGGAACTTCAGTCCACAGCAAATGTTTCCACTGTTTCCTAATGACTGAGAGAGAGAGATAATATTGCAAAAGGACAAAGTGGCTGGAGCCAAAGGTCCAGTTCTGACCTTTGGAGCCTTTGACTTGAGCCCCTTCCTCTCCCCTCCCACCTTTCCCCAGAGTCCTGATCAAACCAGTATATGGCCAAACCTTGAGGAACATGCAGCAAGATAATGGGCAGAGAACAAAATGCAGCCTGGACACAAGAAAAGTGTGACTATGTGTTATTGTGCTGGGTTGGCAAGGGAAGGGGGAGAAGTGTGGTTGAGATCTCTGCCTTTTGCTGTTGGGTTGTACTCCCCCCCCCCCATTATTCTATAGGTCTGTCTAAAAGTGGGAGGGTGACAGGAGGAAAGAACAGGGGTGAGTTTGCTTCTTGCTGTGGACAGTCAGCTGTGTCAGTCATGCCTCTGGCCAAAGAAAAAGCAGCTCAAGGCGTCCCACAAAGTCCATGAATGAAAGTGTCCTGTTTCTCTGGCCTGCCCAGGCTTACCTGGAGGTTGCCATTCAATCCTCTGTGAGTAACAGCATCTCTGATTCTGGGTGAGAGCTATGGCTGCTGGCTCAGGGCCTTGGGAAGGACAGAGAAGAGTGGCCCTTAAGGACTGCAGGGATCTTATAGGTACGTGGGACAGGAAAGTGTCAGATCTACTCATTGGGGCATCCATGTGGCACTCCTTTGAACTGGGATGTTATTTAAAAGAAATTTTTTATTATCTTTATTTATTTATTGGATAGAAACAGCCAGACATTGAGAAAGAAGGGGGAGATAGAGAGGGAGAGAGACAGATACCAGAAGACTTTCTTCATCATTCACAAAGCTTCCCCCCTACAGGTGGGGACCAGGGTCCTTGTACACTATAACATGTGCACTCAACCAGATGCATCATCCCCTGACCCTCTTGTGCTGGGATGTTATTGTGCAGTTTAAATATTGTTCTCACTTGCACTAAATATCTTTTTTTTTTTTTGTACTAAATATCTCTTGATCAACACAGTAGCTTGTGAGGTAAAGCCCACGATAAAAGCCTGGGTTTGTGAATGACAAGTTGGGCCCCAGAGTCACTTGGGGACTTTCCCCACATGGGGCCAGGTCCTCACAACAGCCTCAGGGGAAACCACAAGTCCAGGAACCTGTCCAGACTGGATCAGGAGGAAAGGCTTCTGTTTTCACTTTATTGAGGTTGACATTATGTGCACTCAGTGAAGCCTCTGCCATGACTGATCCCTTCTGACAAGTGTGTGCATCACAGAATCATGTCCATAAGACACAGCGCGTGCCTGCCCCCCCCCATAACTTTCCTCTTGTGTCCTTGCAATCAGCCCCTTCTCCATACCCACAGTCTGCTAGCTGTCACTATAGGTTAGTTTGCATTTCACAGACTTTCTAAATGGAAGCAGACAGTGCATGCCCTGAGCCCAGCTCCCTTCCCTTCTTTCCTGGAGCGCACTCTTCTCCAGACCTCTGAGGTTTGCCTCCTCACTGTGCTGAGCAGACCTTGATTGGAAGGTGCTAAGAGTGGCATTAAACCCTTTCACACAGCTCCTTTGAAGGCTTCCAAGGCACTTCACCCCGCCCTCGCCCCACTCCACCCCGCTCCCCTCCCTTGGGTCCCTAGATCACTTCAGAGGTGAGACACAGATTGGTACATGCTCACTTTTAAGTCCCAGACGCAGCTCTCGCAGGGAAGTGCCTCTGAGAGCAAGGAGCCTTCTGCCTCTTTTCCCAGGATCTCCTCACAGCCTGCACCTGCCCTCAGCTGCCCTAAGTCTTACCACTTCTTGCTTGCCATGGGGATGATGGTTCTGAGCCCAAGTGCTCCTTTGTGTCCTGCAAGCCCTGCTTCTGCAGGTGATGGTAGAAGTGGGGCCATCTGCTTGTGCAGCCTGGAACTGTGGATGCCGACACTCCCTGATAGACAGAATCTGACCTTGGCAATTGAGGCCTCTGCCTCCTGGGTGACCTTGGGCAATTTACTGACTGCTTTAGGCCTCCGGTTCCTTGTTTGACATATATGCTTATATGTACACATATATGCTGTGTACTGGGTTTAGGTGTCATTGGTGCAAACAGGGAGCCAGTAAGGGAAAGGGTGACTGAGTGCTGCTCCAGGGCTGACTGCTCTCTGCAGGAATCCCTGCTTCTGGCCCAGGGCTCCCATTGCCCCATTCTCGCTGAGCTGTGGGCGTAAGGTAGTGAGCCGGGAGCCGGTGCTTCAGCCATGTCCTTGTGGAGTGCCAAGCCCAGGGAACATAGACCTGGGGCAAGCCCAGTGCTGGTCCAACTACTGAGTGGAGAGTTGGGGGGTTGGAAGGCATGACCTGTGGTTGTCTTCTGATTCGCCACAAACTACTTCTCTCTGCCAGGACAGCATTATCAGGCAGGACAGAGCCCTCCCTGCACTAGCCCTCAGGATGGAAAGCCCTTGTCTGACTTGTTGAAAGGTTCTCCTGGGGGCCACTGGTTGTGCCCAAGGCAGATGGGAGAGCCTTTGCTTTCCTTTTCTTGGAAGATGGCAGAGTGGCTGGCTGGCTGAGTGGAACAGAACTGCCAGTCACCCAGGCTCTGTGATGGATGACTCTGCTTTCATTATTGATTACCATTTTGCTAGTGATCAAAACTGAGTTTTTAATATCTACTTATTTATTCTTTGTTGTTGCCCTTGTTGTTTTATTGTTGTTGTTATTGATGTTGACATTGTTAGATAGGACAGAGAGAAATGGAGAGAGGAGGGGAAGACAGAGAGGGGGAGAGAAAGACAGACACCTGCAGACCTGCTTCACCACCTGTGAAGTGACTCCCCTGCAGGCGGGGAGCCGGGGACTCGAACTGGGATCCTTATGCCGGTCCTTGTGCTTTGCGCCACGTGCACTTAACCCACTGCGCCACCTCCCTGTCCCCTGCTATTTATGGGGATGAGGTCTGTAGGCAAGAGGCTTCAATAAATATCATGCAGCCATCCTAGTCCTCACAGGACGAGCAGTGTTCTGCTGAATCCTGTGCGGTTCTCAGGAGAAAAGTCGCATGCTAGGTCCAGGAGACAATGCAGCAGACTTTCATACCTGAGACTCTTGAGTTCAGTCCCCAACATCATCTTAAGCCAGAGCTGAGTGGTGTCCTAGTCCCTCTCCCTCTTTTTCTGTCTCATTAACAATCAACATATGTAAATATAGATGTATTTTTAAATGAAGAGTGTTGAATTCAGCCCCTCTCACTTGTTGGCTGTTTTGACTATTTATTCTTTCCTTTTTCCAAACCTCAGTGTTCGCAACACTGTGATAGGGTTTGATTCTAGCCATTCCTTTCTATCTCTCTCCCTCCCTCCTTCTCTCTCTCTTTTTTGAGGTATAATTCTTTTATTTTTATTTAATTTTTTCTTTTGCCTCCAGGGTTATCGCTGGGGCTCAGTGCCTACACTATGAATCTACTGCTCCTGGAAGCCATTCCCCCCCTTTTGTTTTCTTTGTTGCCTCTATTGTTATTGTTGTTATTGTTCTTGTTATTATTATTGTACAGGACAGAGAGAAATGGAGAGAGGAAGGAAAGACAGAGAGGGGGAGAGAAAGACAGACATCTGCAGACCTGCCTTACCACCTGTGAAGCAACCCCCCTGCAGGTGGGGAGCCGGGGCTTGAACCAGGATCCTTACGCCAGTCCTTGCGCTTTGAACCATGTGCACTTAACCCACTGTGCTACTGCCCAGCCCCCTATGTTTACTTAGTTTTATTTTTAACTTGTGATTTAATATTGATTTACGGAAATATGAGCTAACTGGGGTATAATTCCACACTGTTCCCATCACCAGAGTTCTGTGTCCCCATTTCCTCCATCGGAAACAGCAGTAGTTCTCCCAAGGTCACAGATACGGGTTGACTATTATTTCTATAATGATATCTATTTTATATATTTGTCCATTTTTTCTATATTACTGCCTTCTCTTCCTTTTTAAGTCATACCTACATCATATCTTCTGAATGTCCTTCCTTTTTTCCTCTTCTCTCTCTGGGTCCTGATGGAATCAGAGTTCAGAGCCCTCTGGTCATCTTCTCCTAGCATTTATCTGTCCAGGGATATGGACCAAAATTCTTAACCAAGTGCAGAAGGAGGAAGGTCTGCTTCTGCCAAATTCTCTTCTGTCTTTAAAGAAACTCATTTGGGCTGTTGATTTTCTAGAGAGTAAATAAGCAAAAAAGAAAGAAAGATATGAGGCAATTATAGCAGTCGGGAGTCCTTTAGCGAGTATGCAGTAGTATAATTTTCAAATTGGTATATAATGTGCTTCGTTGCGAAATACAGTCACAGTGCTGGTGGAATGAGAGAGGAGGTGAGCACCTGAGCCGGGGTCCCGGGGGATGCAGTTGTCCACAGGCACCTTCTTAATTAAAGGACAGCTTCCTTTCTGCAGTGTCACCAGCTGTCTCGCTAGCAGTTCCATTGCGTTCAGTTGCCCCGGGGGAGACATAAACATTCTTGTACATAGAGCAGCAGTGGCACTGAACTCCACCAGGACCAGAGGGTGATGCTCTCACCACTCTGGATGAGCTCACCACCACAGCGGGAGCTGACAGCAGTGCCTCCATCACAGCTGGTCCGGTTTGGGAAATGCCAAGGGGAAGCCATGGCACAGACACCAGAGGCAGCATTTGTTGGCCAAACCTTCCCTGCAAATCAGGTAGCAGGACTGTTTAGAGCATTGCTTCCATCCTGGCTGAGCCTCTCGTTCAGAAATATTTACTGTGAGCCTTCACTCTCTAAATGTTTATTCTTTTATCTCTGACAGGAAACACTTAGGAAGAAAGGAATCAGCCGCCAAGGACTGCTTTTGTGTAGAACGCATTTAACTGTGTGTGTGTGTGTGTGTGTGTGCAGACATGTATACACACACACACACACACACACACACACACACACACACACACACGAGCACACAGCATGCACAGTGGAGCCATGCACTTCATCACCATGACCTTGATAGCTGCTGGCCTGTCCCCTTCCTCCTCTTCATTATCAGATTTCGCCCATCCTGGAGAGCTCAATCAGCCTTAACACATGCAGCTTCCCTTTGATTTGCTTTCTTTCCTCCCCCAGCCCTTTCCTCTCCTGTCTCCTCTTCTCTTCTTTCCTCCCTCAAGCCTCATAGGGCATTTCCTGGGTGTCTACTCCATGCCAAGCACTTGGTAGGGTTTTGACTATCATCTCTCTTCTGCAGGAGCCCAGTTTTCCCCGAGACAGATGTCTCTTGACTGGGCACAGGGACTCTGCATGTGTGCAGCCCCAGGATAGACCTCTAGCACCACTTGTACCAGAGTGGTGATGTGGACTCCCTCATGCCTTCACTCACATAAAATAAATAAAGTGGCATTTTTTTTTAAAGATGCATAACAGGGCTGGGAAGATAGCATCATGGTTATGCCCCCCAGTTTTTTTTTCATGCCTGAGGCACCAAAGGTCCCCCATTCAATCCCTAGCACCACCATAAGCCAAAGCTGAGCAGTACTGTGGTCAAAGCAAAGCAACCCACAAACAGTCAATATGCTATCACGGAGCAATTAGTAGAGGTCACAGAAAACCTGCGTGGCGCTTCATGAGAAGCTATTAGTGCCCTTGCCGAGGCTGTGGTAAGCAGAGGCTGGCCTGAGACAGTGAATGAACGCAGGGTGAGATATTAATGGGCTCTGCTCTACTGCAGCAGACCCTAAGACTCTGAAAGGGGTTGGAAGAGGGCTACAGACCTAGTGTCTGATGGTAGAGGAAGAAAATAAGTTGGACCTTCTGCACCCCATAATGACCCTGGGTCCACACTCCCACGGGGTTAAAGAATAGGAAAGCTATGAGGAGAGGGGAGAGGATACAGATGGGATACAGAGCTCTGGTGGTGGGGAATTGTACCCCTTTTATCCTATGGTCTTGTCAGTGTTTCCATTTTTAAAAAATTTTTTTTCAGTGTTTCCATTTTATAAATAAATTAATTTAAAAAAAAAAAGAAGTTGGTGGCATGTGTGGTGTGCTGACACTTACTCCGGGCAGATATGAAATTGTACACCTGTGACAACAACAGTGGTGTGAATCAACATTTCCTTAATACAGTGGTCATTTAAAAATGAATGAATAAGGACTCTTTATACCTAGGTGAGGAAGAGCACTGCAGTTGGAGAGAACAGTACAAAGCAGCAGGGCAGACTCACAGGGAGGGTATGACATCTGGGGGAGGAAACTGAAGAGGAGTGAGAGAGAAGAGGAGAGGAGTAGCTTGGGTGGGGCCAGATAGCTTCCGGGAGGTTGTGGAAAATACTGTCTGACAGTAGAGAAGTTGAAGGTACAGAGAATGCAATGGAGTTGAGAGGCATGGAGGCCAGTTAGGAGGTGGTTGTAGCAGTCTGGGGGGGAAGCTCACAGGGCTGGGAGTAAGAATAGGAGCCAGATCGCAGAGAGGCTTTATGACCTACTGGCTGTAAAGATTTGGGAAGCCAAAAGATAGCTCAAGGTTTACAGCTTGGGGAAACTAGAAAGGTGGAGAGAAAGGCTGTACAGAGGCTGGGGAGGGGGAAATACAGACAGGGGAGTCAATGGTGCTAGAATACATGGGAGTATATGTCACAGAACAGGCAGAATGTAAACAGAAGGAAGGAAGTCTCAAATACAAGAATTCTGGGGCACTAGCTAGTGAAAAAGAAACAGGTGAAGGTTAAGGGGAAGGTACCAGAAGCAGGAAAGGAACATGGGCGGTGCCCTAGAAGGAGGCAGGGAAGTAGAGCTCCCTAAGAAAGATTCAGGCAAACCACAGGTTTTGTTGCCTTCGTATTTCCAAAGCGAGTAAAATCTTTAGTTGTGAATGAGATGTTCTCAAGCCTCTCTCTAGGGTTTCTGGTAATCCTCTCTAGCTGCCCCAGTAGCTCCTGAGGATCCCAGTGCTGGGATCCAGCTTAGCTCTTGAACAGTGCTTGCCTCAGAGAGTTGGGATCTTCTCTCAGATACTGTGGTCTGACTGTGAAAGGCAGATTATCAGCCATCTCTGTTGTAAGAACCATCATCCTTTCAACACTTAAAGGTTTTACCTGCCCCCCTCCCTGATTTGGTGTACCCTCCCACCCCCATCCTAGTCCTCAGTAGACATCTGCTGAGGTCATCTGGTTATCTTTGCTGGAAGAACACTTCATTCACCTCTTTATTCAGTCAGACTTTCCTAATCTTCAGTACTTGCCAGTAAGTATATGAAATGCCGTGGATAAAGCTTCGAGGGCCTCTGCCGGGAGGCCTCAGGAGGCTAAAGTTCTTGGACCTCCTTGCACTAAAGTCCGCTCATCATTTCAGCCCCGGCCACTGCTGCCTCTGGCCAGAGGTAGCTCATCCAGGAAAGCCAGGGACCTGAGCTCAGTGACACATGGTGATTCCTGAGGTGGCCGTGACCAGGGCCTGGAGAAACCTGTCTCCTCAAGAAAAGGGCTTCTCCTGTCTTCTAAATCACTGCAGTTTGCACCATACACATGGGTCTGTCTGCACCCACGACAGCTGGGAGATGAGTGGGGCATGTGTGACATAAACAGTGGTTCATTTACTGAGTGTTCTTGCAGGAAGAGGAAAAATGCAGGAGGAAACAAGTGGAGACCTTGAGCTGGGGGTGCCTGGATCAAGGCTGGAGAAAATACATTTATCACCCAGAAAGGGAAGTTGTGCTTGACCTGATAGGTGATGTGTTTCTGGGAAATTTCTGAGAGTTGGTAATACTGAAAATAAAAACACAGACTTTGTTGAGTGGTGATTCTTTTTTTTTTTTATTATTCTATTTATTTATTGGATAGAGACAGCCAGAAATCGAGAAGGAAGGGAGTGATAGAGAGGAAGAGAGACAGAGAGACACCTGCAGACCTGCTTCACCACTTGCACAACTTTCCCCCTGCAGGTGGGGGAGTGGTGATTCTTTGTTTTTTCATGATTTTCTTTTTTAAAAATATTTATTTATTCCCTTTTGTTGCCCTTGTTTTATTGTTGTTGTTGTTATTGATATGGTTATTGTTGGCTAGGACAGAGAGAAATGGAAGGGAAGACAGAGAGGGGGAGAGAAAGACAGACACCTGCAGACCTGCTTCACCGCCTGTGAAGCGACTCCCCTGCAGGTGGGGAGCCGGGGGGGGGGATGGGTACTCGAATCCAGATCCTTACGCCCGTCCTTGAGCTTTGTGCCACCTGTGCTTAACCCGCTGCACTACCACCCGACTCCCAAGGGGTGATGATTCTTTATGAGTTCTCAAAGGATGTGACATGAACAATGCCCTGAATACAGTACTCTGTGGAAAACTGTAGATGATAGCAAGGGCAGATGGATATATTTCTTAGATAAGCTCTTAATATTCTTGATATTTAATTGTGTAATAATAATTGTTCTCTTATGATTTGAGACTCATTTGTAATGCAAGGGAGATCTTAGGCTAAGCACATATCCATGCTGAAATCAAGTAGTCCTGCTTGGAAGAAACTTGCAGAGACAGAATTGCAGAAATGTGTAGTTAGAATTGCCAGTAGTGCTTATCTACTCCAGCCCCCTGTCTGTATACAGGAGTCGAATGAGACAAGCAAACGTTTTCAGGATGAACAATTAGCTCGTTTGTGACAGAGCCAGAGCTCTGCCCCTGCCTCCCAGTCCAGCCCATGCCTTCTGTTTTCTTCATTAAGCGTCTTCCTTCACTCCAGACTTGGCCTCTGAGAAATAGATTTCTAGCAATGTTTAGACTCTATTTTCCAGAGGAATGGACTGTGTCCACATCAGCCTTTTAATCTTGTTTCTCTGTCTTTTCTTTCCCTTCTTTGTCTGTCCTTTGTTGCACTTCAGCCTATCAAAGATGGAGCCAACTTGGTGATAGGCCAGCTGGAATAGCTTCCTGTTGTAAAGAAGGTGGGACGAAAGATGAGGAAGTGTGAGCTGTAGCAGAGCAGATGCTGGAGGGGATCCATCAATGTCTCTGTCACCCTCCGTCACTGTAAGAACAAAAGATGGTAGAAAAGGACCTAAGTTGGGGGTGAGAGTGTTTTGCAGACACCTATCACGGGGAGATGGGAAATTGCACACATATGTCAACAACTGGACTGTAAGTCACCAACCCCCAATAAAATGATAAGAAAACACAAACTTTATAAAAGAACAAAAGATATTTTTTATTATGAGGGAAAAGAAAGAGAGTGGATTCAAACTCTGGATCTGGTACTTGCTGAGGATGATTCCTTCTCTAGGCTGAATGAATCTAGGTAAGGTGATGCAGATAAAAGAAATGCAAGTCACAAAAGTGCCGTTGCTTATTGGAACAGTGCTGGACCAGGCTCCTTTGAGACTCTTCCTGCAAGTCTGACTTGCTGCTGTGTTTGCTAGATTCTTCTGGTCTTCCCTAGGCTCCATGGCTTCAGAGGTTGATTCTGTCAGAGTGTGGAAAAGGAGGAACTAGTCCTACTAAAGTAAATACTTCCTTCAGGAAGCTTATATTTTCACTTCTGCTCTTTTTGAGAAGTCGGGGCATGAGTCATAGTGAGTCAGTCGTGAGCACCTTTATAAAATACAAGAGGTTTTGTGAAACGCAGTGCATGTGACTGAAGTCATGCACGTAGTTCTCTAGAATCACTGTGGCAAACTTGTGGATTTTGAACAGCACAGGTGTGTTCCCTGGAGGTCAGAGGTCAGAAATCCAAAATGGGAGTTAGGGTATAAGACCAAGATGCCAACATAATTGTGTTCTCCCTCAGAGGTTCCAGGAGAGAATCTGTTTCCTTGACTCCTCCATATTCTAGAGTTCACCCACATACCTTGGCTAGTGACCCCTTCCAACTTGAACATACATCATTCCAACTTCTATTCTCATGTCTCCTGTTTCTAACCCTCTTGTCCCAGTTTCCCTTACAGGGACACTTATGATTACATCTCTCCAACTCACAGTCCTCAGTTTAATCACACCTGCAAAGATCCTTTGACCAGGGAAAGTAATTGTTTGTAGGTTCTGGGGACTAGGATGTGGTCATCTTTGGGGGTGGGGGGCAGCATTCTGTGGGAGTTTGATCACTTACCTGTCTTTCTCCTTAGCTCATTCTGTTTCTCAGAGATTAGGGTCTGTCAAGCTCCTCATCTGCCTTTCCTATGGCTAATTCCTCATTTCTTATCTGATCATCCATATTCCCAATCTCAGCACCAGATATCTTTAGCTTAACTTCCCTGAGGACCCACTGTGTGCAGGGATATGTTTTATAAACACTTCACACATGTACGATTTTGTTGACTCTTCACAACAACTCTATGAGATAGGAATGGTGTCACTTGCTTTTGTAGATGACAATACTGAGACTCAGAGACTTCCCACTTGCCTATGATCACATAGCCAGTGAGTGGTGAAGCAGGGTGCAAACCCCAGTCAGGTGTCTAACTCCCAAGCCTGAACTCTCACCCAGCTCCTACCATATTGATGTATAGCCAGCATCTGGGAAAGTCTGATAACTAGAAGGAAGGAAACTTGAGGTCTAAAGAAATGATGTGTTGTCCCTAGATTACACAAAACTGGGGTCAAGAGGACACTGGCCTTGCCCATGGTCGAGTCTGCACACCCCAGTGAACTGCAGTGTGGCTGGCCATCTACTGATGTGGTTTGGGGTTGTATGATGGTATCGCCCCTTCTGAAAAATGTGTGTGTGTGTGTGTGTGTGTTGCCCACCTCAGCTCTGAGCCAAGAGAAGACCAGCATAGGCTTGGACTCAGATGCTATAAGTCCAAGGCCCCTGGGCCTCCACCAGCTGCTGCATGTGGTAGGTTCACACCAGGACCAGGAAAGACCCTTCTGCTCACACAGCCTTGGCTAGAGGCTGCCTGGACATTGTAGAGCAGTGTGTGCTCACAGCGATACACTCAGGTTCCAGTTCTGCTTTGGGCAAGTTACTAAACCCTCTGAGTCCCGAGTTTCCTCTTCTTTGAAGTGAGAGTCGTGATGGCTGCCTCAGAGGGTGACACAGGGGTTCAGTAAGGTTATGCATAGAAGGGGTTAGTGCCACACCTGATTCTGATGCGCACAGAAAGTGGCTGAGAAGGGGGTCCGTGTGGTAGCATATGTGACTGCCTGAGGCCCACATCACTCGTGCTAGAATCGACTGATGCCTTGGTGGCTCTCTTTTTCTCTCTCTCTCTCTCGCCCTCTCCCTCCCCCCTTCTCTAAACAAGTACTTATTTCAAAAAGTAAGCAGTGGCTTTAGAACCTCAGCCTCATGTGATGCACAGAAGGAGCCCCTGAGTGTAAAAGCCTGTTCTCTTCTGCCTGGAGTGCCCCTGAATCCTCTCCCAGCAGCTCTGAGACCTGGCGCTTGTAGGCCATTTGAACAGTGACTGTCCAGGAGGGGCAGGCAGGGAACAGATAGTGTGGATGGCCCTGCTATCAGTGCAGGACCCCGACCGTACCCAGGCCCGGGCCCAATGTCTGCCCAGCTCACCAGTACCCCGACCACCTTTTTATCTAGAAGGGCCCCAGACACATCAGCAGTTCAGGGGTGGTGACAAGGAGTCCTGAGAGAGTTGGCTCGCTGGCCTGTCTTGAGAATCAGTGAATCAGTCAGGTTGAGCCTGCTGGGGGCCCCAAGACCCCACTGGATCAGGCCCTGTGCTGCAGGACTGAGGGAAGCTCTGCCCCACTCCCCCTCCGTGTGTGTGTGTGTGTGTGTGTGTGTGTGTGAGAGAGAGAGAGAGAGAGAGAGAGAGAGAGATCACAGGTGCCGCCATACAGCTGAGCAGACAGCCCTGCGCCATGTACCTCATCCCCCATGTCACTTTATCCATCACAGCTTGCAGCCCACGGCAGTGAACCTCCGGAAGGGAGGCCAGCACAGGAAGAGGGACCCCGGTGATGGGCCTGTGCTCTGCATGACTGCACTAGGCTTTTGGGAGGAATGACCCTCTGGGGACCTTGAGTCAACTAAGAAGCTTGCTGTGTGCAAGGCAGCTGGGTCAGAGAGAAGTAGAGAGCCAGGGGAGAGTCGGCTTTCCTTCCAGTCCCATTCAGTCTGGGAAACTCGCCCTGGCCTTTCTGAGTTCCCCTAGGGAACAGGTAGCAATCGGCTGAGGATGTCTATTCTGTTTGAAGGGACAGGAAATTGTTGCGGCTGGGCAGGAAGAGCCTATTTATTCAGCAAAAAGTGAAGGAGTGATGGCTTTGTTCTGCTTCCCCCCGCCCCACCCTCCCCCCGGCCTGGGCTGCAGGTGCAGACATGGGTTGACACAGTGTCCACGCACAGGCATGCTGGGGTCCCCTGGGAGCAGACGTGCCAAAGCAGGTGACTCACAGGGAGGGACCAAAGGCTTTGGGTGCAAAGAGGACACTGATGTCATGTCATGGGCTCCGGGGCTTGGTTCTAACGGAGCACTAATTTCTCTTCAGGAAGGACAGCTTTGGGGAAGCAGCACCTCCACTCTTCTCTAGGGATAGTTTTCTCTCTTGAGTTCTAATTGATTGACTCAAGAGTGGGAGTCCGGAACATATCTGCAACCCCTGAAACATTAGGCTGGCTGGGCCTGCCTGGGCCCCTAGGCCTGCTGGGAAAGATGTGGAGTGTGGAGGTGTCTTTGGTGGTGAGGCTTCTGGGTGGAGGCTTTCCAAGACCTGACTCTCCCCATAACCAGGGGCAGTCAAGCAGAACATTTCCTCTCCTTAGGAAGATGGGAAAGAAACAAGGCTCATGGAAGTAGAATGCAGACAGAAATCAGTACAGCTGGCAGTCCTGGGGCCAGGAGGCTTTAAACAGGGGCCTTATCAGGTCCCTGAGCCACTGAATACCCAAGTCAGCCCCCCCCCCCCCAGGGGACTAGGAACTTCCCTCCATGCCCACTTCTGTGAGAGTGTCTTGGTGCCAAGTCTCCAGGGAATCTCTGGACGTTGATTCCCAAGCCGTGTCTGAGGGTGGCCCTCTCAGGGTTGAGTAGCAGTAGTCTAGCCCACAGGAGCCTAAGGGATGTGCAAAGTTGGGCTGAGAGGTGAGCGGGAGTGGGGAGCCATAGCTTTCCCCTGTTTGGCAGTTCTCCCTGTTGTGTGCAGGCCATAGGCTGGGCTCTGCGCATGTGCCAGTGAGGCATAGCCAGTGTTTGGGACAGAGGGAAGGGGAGGAGGCCCAGAGAAGCAGGAGTGAAGAAGCACATGATACATGAGGCCATTATCACCAGGCCAGGGCAGAACAGCAGCCCTCAGGAGGGGGACTAGGAGCTGTTAGGCCAGAGAGGAAGGGGGTAAAGATGGCTTCAAGCTTCTAATAGGCATAGGAGGCTGAACTCTTCAGCACCAAGAGGAATAACCTTAGGGCAGTGATGGCTCTTGATGTGAGAAAATTGTAGTAGGGTTGACATTTTTTTATTATTTCTGTCATCACTGCAATTTCTGATGATGGAAAAAAAAAGTGTATATTGTAACACTTTGCCTAAAGTATTCAAGGCTATTTCCTTGTTTGGTCTTCTTTGCTCTGGAATTGTTTTTTTTCTACAGAGATTTTTTTTTTTTTTTTTTTTTTTTTAGAAAAAGAAGAGGATAGTGATGGAGGAAGTACTGTCGTGTTTCTTCAGCCTTTCTCAGCTTTCTCTGGACTCCTGCCAAGATATTGGACTAGGCTTTTAGAGCACTGTGTCAGGGAGGTCAGGACTCTGTCTCCTTCTCCCACTCATTTCCTGTTAGACTTTTTTTTTTTTTTAACACACATATATGGTGTCCAGACTCTGCTAGGATCAAAAGAGATGAGTGTGGGTGAGGAATGGCCGCTGTCGGCGCTTCTGATCTAATAGTAGAGAAGGAGAAGTGATGGAAGGATTGTCTACAGGTGTGGGTGCTATGTGGGAGCACGTAGGAAGGAGCCCCTGGAGCTACGTATGGGTACCCTTAACTCCTGCCACAATCTCGACACTGTGGGGTCCTCAAAGGCATTGGAGACAGGCTTTGTCCATGTCCCTTGCCGGGTGGGGGTGGGAACAGGGCTTTGGTCTCCACGGATGAATCTGCATCATGCACCATAACTCCCCCAAAGCCTATGGCTCATCTTGGCGTTCACTCTTGCTGATGTGCTTTCTATGGGCCAGGAAGATGTAGAATGCCTTGTGTCTATCCTTATATTGGGCTGTCGGAAAAGTCATGACATATGTTTCTGGTTTTCTATGCCAAAAGGCGTCATGACTTTTCCAACAACCCAGTGGTAAGGTACAGAGTGTTTTCACTGCCCTGAAGATCCCCTGAGCTCCAGGGCTGTTCATTCTCTTCCCCCAACACCTGGCAACCACCAACCTTTTTGGTATCTACCTACAAAGTTTTGCTTTTCCCAGAATTCCACATGCAGCAACTGGGGAGGTGGCTCTGTGGTAGAGAGCAGGACTTGCACACGTCCCATTGTGGCATCACGCAGTCCGTAGTGTGTGTCACACTGGCTTCTTTGACACAGCAGTCTGTGTTGAAGGCTTCCCCGTGCCTTCACGGTTTGCAGTGCTGAGCAGTGTTCCATCACCTGCATGCACCAGTGTTTGTCCAGCCACTAAGAGCCGTCTTGGCTGCTTTCAGGTTTGGGTAAATAGGAGTCAGGTTGCTATAAACATCCATGTGAACATTTTTTTGTATGGACCCAAATTTGCTCATTTTACTATGTTGGTCCCATATAGTGGCCAGGACAATTTTTAATTTAAAATAATATAAATTTGTTTTAAATTTTTAAAACTTATTAATGTGAGAATGAACTAAAATATCACTCATGGGCATATGCAGTATCATGATTGACCTCAGAACATTATGTTCACAAGTCCTGCACTCTACCTGCTACACCTCTACCCAGGTCACTAAAGGCCGTTTCTACTAATCTTGTATGTGGGGGTCACCAACCTGGGCATCTTCCAAGTGTGACCTCACTTGCTCTGCTCTGAAAGCTTATACAGCTCCTGTTAGCAGAGTTACCTGCAAACAGTGGAGGCTGGAGAGGTCACCCAGCATGCTGGTGAGGAGGGCCAGAGAGGGCTGTCCAGGCCCTGTTTTTCCGACTGCAGAGGCTTCTCATGGCCCCTGTAGTCAGGGTGCCTCTCTCTGTCTTCCTGGATCTTAGCATTGAGCTCTCTCTCTCTCTCTCTCTCTGCACTCTGGCACGCTGGCAGCCCCATCAGCTCCTGTCCTGGGCTTACAGGCCACACTGCACCAAAGTGTTTTACGAGCTGTTGCCAGTGTTGTGTCTGTTCCTCCTCGCAGAAGTACAGATGAGAGAGGACGGTGACACGGGTGCTGGGTGTTGAGTGGTCATTCCCATGGCAGGGACTTGGAAAGCAGTTTTCACTGGATGAGGTCAGTCTTTCTTCTGTTGGGTCTGAGGCCAGGCAGTCTCAAAAATCATTGGACCACAAGGTCAAAGTTCTCACACAAGCTCCACCACCAGGCTGTCCTGTGTCTCGAGCTACGATAGTTTATGTCTGCTCTGCCAGGGTGTGCATGCAGGTCCCTGCAGCCACAGGAAGCATCTCTGGAGCCCCATGTGGAGCAGGGCAGGATAAACAGGAAGCCTTCCTGGTGCCCGCAGAACCCTAACACAGCAGAGAACTGCCACACCACAGGAGCAGCCTGTGGAGTTGTGCTGACTACAAGTTGGAAGGGACCATGTTGGAGCCACAGGGTGTTCATTGTATGGTTATCATTATTGTTGTTGTTATTAATAAGATTAATGGTGCTATTTTTACCAGAGCACTGCTTAGTTCTGGGTTACAGGGGTGCTGGGCATTGAGACTGGGACCTCCAAGCCTCAGGGATGTAAGTCTGTTGCAGAAACTGTTGTGCTGTTCTGCTCAGTGTGTCCAGATGATTCCTTATGGAGCTGCAGGGAGCTGGTTTATGTGACACAGACAGCTAACAAGGCCTTATATTTGTAGGGATACTGTTATGGCTCATATTACTCTTGAAAAATAAAAACCCCAAGATGTACTTATTGTGAGAAAGTGAGACTGAGAGAGGAAAGAGATAGATAAGAAACAGATTCCTCTGCTCTCTGTCTCTGGAGCCTTCAGCATGCAGGCTGGTGCTCTAACAGGCCGATCTGTCTCCTGGCCTGTTTTTTTTCACTCTTTTCTCAATCCTGTGGAGATTAATACATAGTTGTTTTTTGGGGTTTTTTTTTGCCTCCAAGGCTATTGATGGGGCTCGGTACCTGCACTATGTATCTACTACTCCTGAACGCCATTTTTTCCCACTTTGTTGCCCTTGTTGTTGTCATTATTGTTGTTGTTGTTGTCATTGCTGTTGTTGTTGGATAGGACAGAGAGAAATGGAGAGAGGATGGGAGACAGAGGGGGAGAGAAAGATAGACACCTGCAGACCTGCTTCACCGCTCATGAAGTGACCCCCTGCAGGTGCAGAACCAAGATCCTTATGGGGAGCCTTGCTCTTTGTGCCATGTCCTTTTAACCCTCTGTGCTACCGCTTGACCCCCAATACATAGCATTTTAAATTAACAAATCAGAAAATCAATGCAGATCAATGAAAGAGTTTACCCAGTACAGCTGGATTAGTCTGACCTCAGAGTCTGCTGCTGTTTGACCTTACCCTAACCGTCCTTAGAAAACTTTATATTAGTTTCCAGATACCCAGAGTCCAGCATTCCCCCATTATTGAAAAGGCTTTCAGTGGTCCGGGAGGTGGCACAGTAGATAAAGTGTTGGACTCTCAAGCATGAGGTCCTGAGTTCAGTCCCCGGCAACACATGTACCAGAGTGATGTCTAGTTCTTTCTGTCTCCTTCTATCTTTCTCATAGATAAATACATAAATCTATAAATACATAAAAAAGAAATAAATACATAAAATAAATACATAAGAAAGGAAGGTAAGAAAGAAAAGGCTTCTGTTCCTTTCCCTTCCACCCCTTCTGTGTGTTCCAGATAGCACTGTCTGTCCAGATGCTATGCTGTCTCTGCTTACACAGGCCCCTGCCTGCTGAACCCCTCTGGGTCTTGCTCAGGTTTGTTAAGGAATCTGTGAATCCACAAATGCCTTCTTCCCAGGCACATTTTCCTCTAAGGTGAAATCACACACCCCTCTTCCAAATCAGCACTCCTGGGAGAGGATTTCTTGGCTCCCACACCCCATTTGTCACTTCTCCACCCAGCTTTCTCCACTCCCATGTCTGTGTATGTTTACATGAGCATGTGGACGTGTACATGCACTGCCCCAGCCCACTGGAGGTCCCCTCCGCCTGCGCCAAGGCCCTTTTCCTACCACATCAGCGCAGTCGAGATCATCATCATCATGTTGTCTTGCCCTGGGCTGTGGCTCTGTGCAGTGAGAGTGTGGTAACCTTCGCTGCCTTTCTTTATTTCTCCTTCCTTTTTTCCTTCCTACCCTCCCTCCCTCCCTCCTTCCTTGCTTTTCTTTTCTTTTCTTTCTTTTTTTTCTTTTTACCAGAACACTGCCTAGCTCTAGTTTATGGTGGTGCAGGGGACTGAGTCTGGGACTTTAATGCCTAAGGCATAGAATCTCTCTGCATAACCATTATGCTATCTACCCCCCCTTGCTGCCTTTCTAGCACTTTGCACAGTGCCACACAGTTTAAAGAGGTGAACTTCGAAGCATGTGGTCTCAAGATCAATCCCCAGCTCCCCATGTATCAGAGTGATGCTCTGGCTCTCTTTCCTGTTCTTTCATAAATAAATAAATAAATAAATAAATAATAAATTCATCTAGTAGGGGGCTGGGCGGTAGTGCAGCGGGTTAAGCACACAGGACCAGCATAAGGATCCCAGTTCGAACCCCAGCTCCCCACCTGCAGGGGAGTCGCTCCACAAGCAGTGAAGCAGGTCTGCAGGTGTCTCTCTTTCTCTCCCCCTCTCTGTGTTCCCCTCCTCTCTTGATTTCTCTCTGTCCTATCCAACAACAACATCAGTAACAACAATAATAATAACCACAACAACGATTAAACAACAAGAGCAACAAAAGGGAAAAAATAGCCTCCAGGAGCAGTGGATTCGTGGTGCAGGCACCGAGCCTCAGCAATAACCTTGGAGGCAGAAATTAATTAATTAGTTAATTAATTCATTAAAAAACCACATTTTTAAAAAGAGAGTCAGGGAGAGAGATGCTACAACAACAAACAGAGCTTCCTCTAGGTGGTGGGGGCCAGGTTGAAAGCTGGGTCATGCACTTGACAAAGCAGGTGCATTTTATTCATATATGTATTCATATATGTTCATGAGCCCTGGGGTAGGTGTTAAGAAGACGATGAACAAAACTGGACTTGTCTCTGCCTCCATGGGCTTGCATAAAGGTTTGCTGGAGGAAATTAGAATTGATCAGCTTGCCTGTGAAAGAAGATTGTTGTTAAGTACTCAGGCTACTGTGCCAGAAGTGCCTAGGTGGGGTGACTTAAGCAACTGACATTTATCTTCTCTCCGTTCTAGAAGCTGGGAGCCCAGAGTCAAGGCCCAGCAGGATTAGGGTACCAGTGAGGAGCTCGCTCCTGGCTCCTAGGGGGCGGCTTTCTGCTCAGTCTTTGCTCGACACTCCCTGAGTGGGTATCTATAGGAGGCGGGGACAGAGATCTCGGATGTCTCTTAGCACAGCGTGGTGGAGGCAGAGTTTCATTGTAGCGATTTGTTGTGGAGCAAGCACTGCTGAGTTCTGTCCACAGCAGCTCTCCCTGAGGGGGACCTCAGCCAGGTTGGGGAGTGGGAAGATGGTATATCAGCAGCGGGATCCTGGCTCCCGCCCTGCCCGGCCCTCGCAGTAGTGGGGCAGAGAGGGGACCACAGTAGCCTCTTTCTCTCGGTGGTTCTGCACTCGGCCTACAACTAGCTGGCTGACCCACATTCTTCTGGGTTCAGGTGTCCAGTAAGGAAGAGGAAGAAGCCACAAGAGTGGTCGGAAAATGCCCGCAGGCACCGGATGAGATGTACCCACAGGCCTAATCTCTTTTCTAGACCTTCTCACTAACCACCTGTCAGGCTGGTCCCAGCAGCTATGATTAATCTGTGTGTTCTCGGGTGCTGGCCCTGCTGCCTGGGGATCAGAAGGAGTGTTTTTAGGAACTGTTCTCCAGATTGCACATAGTGGCCAGCATTGGGCAGGGCTGTCAGATTTCAGAGCACTGGCTGATCTCCCTCTGAAACGTGATAGAGCTGCTTCCTGCATCAGTTGGAACAGAACAGAGTCCATTTTTAGAAAAGATCGCTATCATGAAAGTTCAGAGTGCTGCTCTAGTTGGCATATGGTGGTGCTGGAGATTGAACTAGGGGATTCAAGTATACAAGTCCTGTGCTCGGGCTGCTGAGTCACCTCCCCAGGCTGCCCAGAGAATCCACTTCTGACACTGACTTAAGACAAAGACAGTACGCACGAGGACCAGAAGATGTGAGTGCTAGTCCTGGTTTGCCACTCGCTGTGCTGCGTGACCCTTGGCAATTCATTTGCTCCAGTACAAATAGCACACCTCATCCTTACCATGTACTAAGGCCTGTGTTGGGACTTGGGCATGTGGTCGGGTGGGAATAAACTGGTGTTGGAGCTGCAGCAGGACAGGAGGCATGTGAGGCAGGCAGAGAAGAGGGCCTGGGACTGCATAGCTCTGCCTCTTTGAAAAGCAGGCGCAGGCGCCACTTGCACCAGGGCACAAAGGACATCTGAGCGTGTTGAGGGTGGAGGGATGAGGTAAGAAGGGGACATTTAGGCAGAGGTAGCCAGTGTGCTAGGATTTTGGATCAACCTGTCAACACCCATGTTCAGCTGAGGAGCAATTACAGAAGCCAGAACTCCTACCTTCTGCTCCCCTAAAACAACCTTGATCCATACTCCTAGCAGGGGAGAAATGATAAGAGGAAGGTAAGAGGGTTCTGAACTCCAGCTCCATCAGCACCCAGAGAGAGAGGAGGAAAAGGAGAGGGACAGATGGAGGTCGTTATGTTGTCATGAGTGGTTTGGAGGGGAAGAGAGGATTGGATCAGAGAAAAACAAAAGGGGCCAATTATGTATAAATGTAGTCAGATAGTTGTAGAGATAGTGGTTGGCCCATGTCTACAACCTCAGTGGAACTGTGGTGGATTGCGGTGGGGAGACTGAAGATTCAGAACTCTGGTGGTGGGAATGGTGTGGATTCAAACCCCTGTCTACATGGGATTCTGTAATATAAAAATAAATTTAAAAAAGAGAGAGAGGTAGTCTGTGTGCATTGGTGCATAGATGAGAAAGTGGGCGTTGTGGGGCACATGTCCGGGTGTGTCTGTGATGCATGAAGGTGGAATCATCCCCAGAAGTCAGAGTTTATTCTAGGGGCTCAGAAGAGGGACCAGACAGAAGGGTTTTTCTGATCTGGCCTCTTCTTGATACCCCCAGTGTCACCTCCAAACTAGCGGCTTTGGTACCAACCAGGAGCTACGTTGGAATCTGCACCTTAGTGAGGGTCCTAGGTGATCAAAGTGGACATTAACACTGGAAACAATCTGGTCTGTGGTCAGGGTCAGCACACTTTGTGGAGACCCAGAGAGTAAATGGTTTTGTAGGCCACCTGTCTCTGTGGCAACTACTTAACTCTTGCCAGCGTAGTGCAAAAGCAGAAAAATAGGCTGTGTTCCAATAACGGTTTCTTTTTGAACACTGAAATGTGAATTCCATGGAATTTTCACCAGTAACAAATATTCTTTTGCATCTTTTCTTGCAGTCATTTAAAAATGTGAAAAGTAAAAAGACAATCTTAATGTGCGGGTTATACAAAGTAAGTGGAGGGTCAGGGAGATAGCTCAGACAGAGAGCACAGAATATGAATGCCTGAGACTCCAGAGGCCCCATTTCAGTTCCTCACACCACCATATGCCTGAACAGACTGGTGCTCCAATTCCCCGCCACCCCCCATAAAAGATAATTCTAAGACCTTAATAACGTGTCCATGGAAGACTGGATTTGACCCACCATCTGCAGGATTCTGATCCTGTGCTTCCAGATGGTACCCCCTGGCCTTCGTGCTGGATGGGGCACTAGATGCTCTGGGAACGACCTCCAAACCAAGCTCTGATTTTTCAGGTGAGGAAGTGGAGGCCCAGAGTGGGAACATGACATGTCCCATAGCTACTATTTAGAATGCAAGCATAGAATGAATTTTTATGGGTGGGCAAGTTACAGTTGTTTTAAAAATATTTATTTATTTTCTTTTATTGCCCTTGTTGTTTTATTGTTGTAGTTATTATTGTTGTTGTTGGGTAGGACAGAGAGAAATGGAGAGAGATGGGGAAGACAGAAAAGGGGAGAGAAAGACACCTGCATACTTGCTTCACCACCTGTGAAGCAACTGCCCTGCAGGTGGGGAGCCGGGGGCTAGAACCCGGATCCTTGCTCAGGTCCTTGCACTTTGCGCCACCTGCGCTTAACCTACTGCACTACCACCCAAATCCCACAAACAGTTTTTTAGGGTCACAGCCAAAAGCTGTGGAGCCTGTCCTGGGAGAGTGTGTCATTCAGAGCAAGACCCAGGGTTTTCAACACCTGGCTAAGAAGACCTCAGAGCTCATGACTGAACACAATGAAAGTTAGATTCGGTGAATTCAGTGGACAGGTGAATTCAGCCAAAAATCTCACTTATCCCTATTTGCCTTATTTAAACAGTGGACCTTCATTGTAATGGATGGACTGTTCGTTATAATAGTTTTTTCCTTTTTTTTCTTTTTTGGCACAGTAGGTTAGATTGGGCTTTATACTTGTCTTATCCAAAAATGGGAGGGGGCCTCAGGACTATTACAGCAAATATCTAAAACATTCTAGACTAAAATAAAATCCACACAGTGCGTGCCCTTCTTGCTAGCTTGCTCCCTGCAGAGTTGGGAAAAAATGTTTGTCTACTCAGAGCCTGGAGGAGCCTGTGAGGTTGCTGAGCACTGCAGGGGTGGCTGGGCACAAAAAGAGTTGTATAACCCATCACACAACAACACATCACACAAGCAATGCCTCGGTCTGTGTCCTCAAAGCTCTGCCTCCTTAGCAAGCCTTGTGTGCCGGGTGTGAGTGTGGGCCAGCAGAGCTGATTCATCGCTGCTACCCGGGGGCCCAGCTGTCAGCTCAAGATTATCCCATCTCTTCCTTCTGGTCTCTGCACTGTCAGAGGAGCCACCACCACCGGCTGTGCCTCAGCTGCCCCGAGAGAGCCAGAGGGAGCTGGCAGGGGTGGTGGGGGGACAGTGGGTGGACAGTCCTCCTCTGAGCAGTGACCTACTGACTCACACTGAGGCCTTCTTGGCACAAGTTGCTTTTAAAATAATAATAATAATTGACTATATAATAGTTTCCATTTATTTAGTACTAGATGGCGTGGTTGGCACAACAGAGCCACTGTTCAGCCTCATCAGTACCCACTTTAGCCTGCTGCCTCTCACCTTCCCACTGGCCCTCCCAGCAATGGACGGTGGGCACATTCCCACTTGACAGACCAGGTTACAGAGGCACTGAGAATGTGCCACTTGTGACACAAGGGGTAAATCCACACTCTATGCATATTCTGACCCCAAAGTCCATATTCATTTCCACCTGCCTTTCCCAAACTGTTATTGCTCCATGGAGAAGGCGGGGGGAAGACCTGTTTCTGCTGGAGTCTTCCTGGAGGAGGAGACATCTGAAGGATGACACTTGAGCAGCTTTAGAACTAAAAGTATTGGATTTAGTCTCCTGCATTTGGAAATGTTACAGGAAAATCCCAGTGACACCAGCCACCCACCACTGGAGCCAGCCATGCAAGGGGAGCGGAGCCCACCCCAGCAGTGACGTGCTGTGCTATCTCTCCTTCTGCTGTCTCCCTCCCCCCCCCCCCGTCTTTTGCCCTCTGTCTGGAAATAAAAAATGTCTGCTGGGCTGGGAGCAAGCATGAAGCCCCACAAACTCTTTTTGTGACAAAAGAGGAAAATGAAGACAGATTCCCAGTAAGCATTCTACGCAGAAGCTAGAAACCCCCGTGTACCTGGAACATCATCTGTCTGATGATTGTCCTTTAGCTTTGCGGGCATGTCAACATTGCAATATGCTATCACGGCAGAAGTGCAAAGAACCAGCCTATCTCCAGATGCCCCACAGCTGAAGCTGTGTGCAGTCTCACCACAAGGAAAGGTTCTGGCTCTTCTTGGATTAATAGTCATTAATAGTCATTAATGCTGCTAAGCCAGCATTCCTGCAGCCTGGGAACTGAAAATGGAAGAGGTGAAAGTCCACTTGAGCCTACACTGGGGGGGGGGGGGGGGGCGACTTACCTCATTTGTTTTTGTTTGCTTGTTTGCTTGCTTTTTCTCTGCTTCTAGAACATAGCTACTTGAGACTTTGGACTCTCCCAGTCATTCACCCCCCTGATCCTCCTATCTAGAAGAGTTACAAAGCAGGTGTTTCGTGTGCATTGTAAGCTCATGAGTGGACCTATCAGTCTACTCCCTACTGCTCACATATTTCAGGATTTGTTTATTTACGAGAGAAAGAGCAAACCAGAGCATCACTCTGCCATACTTGGTGTCCCAGACTGAAGTCAGGATGTTGTGCTTTTTTAAAGTCCAGTTCTCTAGTCATGCACCACCCCCTGAGATGTTACCTGCTTTTCTTACCTGGGTGTTTCCCTCTGAGTCCTGTAAGAACTTTAGCTCATAGGCAGGAATGGGATTCTTAGTGAGCCCACCTGTCATTGTCACAGCCTTGGACAGTTTAGAGTGTTTCCATTTCTCTTGTCTTACTGAGCTTCACAGCGGTCCCCACGAGGGTTAAGACTAAGCAGTTACTGTCCTCACCATCATTTGTCTTGGTGAGGAATCTGCAGCTCTGAGAGGCTGTGAGTTGCCCAAGGTCACCCAGCAGGGAGCAGCACAGTGGGCTATAAAAGCATTTCTTGTACTTTCTTCCGCACTTTCTTCTGGACAGACCACCAGTCATCAGCATACAGCAGGTTTCACCCCAGGCCACCCAGAATGCACACTGAGGCACTCTGGGGCGCTTCAGCCTGGGACTAAACTCAGCACCTCATGTTTTCAAGTCCTTAAGTGGCTTGGGCTGCATAAGTGCCCAGCGGGAAGTCTGCCAAGAGAAATCTAAGGGCACTCGGGAGCCCTCAGAGACCCAGCCAGTGAGAGACAGAAGCCCAGGAAACAAGAGTGGGTGAGCAGGCTGCACAGTGCGAGAGCAGTGGGACTCTTGCCCACTTGGGTAAGGAAGCCCGGGCCCTGCTCACCCTGGGCTCAGCCACACCCCATCTCTGCCTGGGGAAGGCACTTGACTGCCGAGCTATGAATTTATGGCAAAGAATAAAACGGTGCTGAGCCAGTCTTACTGGTTAAGAAAACAACTGTAAAGCATTTGGGGGTCTGGGCCCATGCAGAGTCAGTTGGGCCTGGCATTCCCTAATCTCTAGCAGTGCCAGTGAAGTGAAGAGCATAGAGAAGTCAGGGCTCACCTGCTAGAACACATACGTTATCATGCATGAGGACCTGGGTTTGAGTCCCTGTCACACCTGGAAGGGCCTACGAGAGGGAAGCTTTATGAACAGTGGAGCAGTGCTGTGATGCCTCTCCTCTATCTCTTTGTCTCTCACCTCTGTCTAACAAGAAAAATGGCTGGTGGGTGCAGTGTTTAAGCATAGTGCCTCAGCAATAACCCTGGTGTCAAAACAAGCAAACAGAAGATGCCGAATGTGGATTGTAAGCCTCACAGATGGTAGATGCTTTGGACATTTTAAAACCTATATTCTGGGACCCAGCAGTGGTGCACATGTTACCACAAGCAAGGACCTGGGTTCAAGCCATCACTCCCCCTGCAGGGGGGACACTTCACAAGCAGTGAAGCAGGTCTGCAGGTATCTATCTTTCTCTCTCCCTCTCTGTATCCCTGCCTCCCCTCTCAATTTCTCTCTGTCCTAATTAAAAGAAAGAATAAAAAAGGAAAAAGATGGTTGCCAGGAATGATAACCCTGGTGGAAATTTTTATATATATATATACATATATATATATTCTATATTTTCTTTGAGACACACACACACCCTAACTAGAGCACTGCTCAGCTCTGGCTTATGCTGGTTCTGGGGGTTGAACCTGGGGCCTTAGAGTCTCAGGCATAAGAATCTTTTGCATAAACATTATGCTATCCTCCTGGCCTTGGGCTGTGCATTTTAGGAGTGTCTGACATATAAGGTCAGGCAGTGGTATACCCAGATATGCATATGATGGCAGTCAGCCTGGTATTTGCGAAAGTGCTGGAGTCCTATTTGGCATCAAGAACTGATGGGTGGCTTAGCGCTTGGATTCAAGCTTTCTATTTGATTGTTTTTCCCTTTTAAAGATGAGTTATTTATTTTATTTTAATGAGAGAGACAGAGACAGACACCAGAGTACCTGGCAGCTTTGGCTTATGGTGGTGCTGGGGAATGTATATGGGACTTGGGCCTCAGGCATAAGGCATACACACAACCACGGAGCTATCCCTCTTTCCAACCATACTTTCTTTTAGAAATGGTCCCTCACCACAGTGGTTTTCAGATGTCTTGTTTGTTTGTTTGTTTGTTTTTTCTTCATTATCCCCTAAGGGGGAGATATTAGAACTTGAGAATGGGGAGAGTCAGGCGGTAGCACGGTAGGTTAAGCGCAAGTGGCCCAAAGCGCAAGGACCAGCATAAGGATCCTTGTTCGAGCCCCTAGCTCCCCACCTGCAGGGGAGTCGCTTCACAGGCGGTGAAGCAGGTCTGCAGGTGTCTATCTTTCTCTTCCCCTCTCTGTCTTCCTGTCCTCTCTCCATTTCTCTCTGTTCTATCCAACAATGATGACAATAACTACAACAATAAAACAATAAGGACAACAAAAGGGAATAAATAAATATTTTTAGAAAATGAACTTGAAGATGGTAGAGAACAGGTTTGTGCTGAGGAAAACCTGGGTGAGGAGGGATGGACTTGGAGGCAAATACAAAGCCCTTTCTTTACACCCCTAAGACGTGTTTCACACGCCATCTTTATCCATTCCAGTAGTCCCTTTAAACCTGTTTTACAGAGGAAATGGTTCTGAATGTTCCCACTGTGACTCCTTTAGTAAACAGCATCTAGATTCTGACCCACATCTGCCTGAGTGCAAAGCCCATCTTCTTTCCCCCAGCCTCAGTCATGACCATCTTCTCAGCAACCTCAGGTCTCCAGACAGACTCTCCTGAGTCATGAAGACACGTCTGCATTGTCTGTCCCTCCTGGCCCAACATGAACATCTCCTTTAAGTCCTGCAGCTGTCACTGATGATGACGGTGGCGAGGACACCAGGTGGCTTCATTTTGGGCTCTGCACCTGACTCGAAGGCACAGTGGTCTTGGGCCAGGTGGCATAGCAGGAGTCCCAGCCTTGGGAAGGGAACTACTCATTAGCCTTTCATTCTACTCAGTCCCTCACCTATGCACCTCTCAGGCTTAAAGAGGACAGTTGAGGCCATCTCTTGGTTCCGACTGGGGAGATGTTCACTGTGCAGAAACTGCTTCTGGTAGAGGGTCTCTAAGATCTCAGCTCCTAGAGGGGTGGGGAGTGACTCTTGGTTATTTCTCAGGGGTGGGGAGGGGTTGAAAAGATCTCCATTCACCGTGTATATTTTGGAAATATAGAAAGATAAAAAGAAAAGACACACCACATTACATATCACACACAATTATACATCAGTTAAATTGGGATTGTTGCTTAGCAAATTGTTGTGAACATATTTCTAAGCCATTAATTATTCTAACATGATTTTTCCTCTTTTCTGGTATATGCCCTTAGATGAAGATAGCATTTAATCAATTTCCTATTTTTGGAAATCGGGGTCATTTTGTTGTGATCAGCATTCTTACACATAATTTTCTGTATCCTGAATAGAAGAGCACAATTAAAAAAAAAACCCTTGACTTTGTGAAGTAGAGATAATAACACCCATTTCAAAGCTCTGTCATAAGGGTTGTATAAAGTCAGACATAAGCCGCACACAGCACAGGACCAGGCACAGAGCTGCTCTCTAAATAGTAGCTATTGAGCTTAGCTTGCGATATCTGACCGTCATCTTTAGTTGAAAGCCTAGAAGTGGTACTACATTCTCAAGGCTTTTCAGGAGTATGTGGCTTAGTTGCACTATTAATTTCACTACCTGAAAGTGAGTGGGAAGGTCAGATGGAACAGACCTCAGGGCATGCTGAGCCATGTCAGCCCATCAGGTGAAGCAACCACTGGGTGCTGCCCCAGCATCCTGGGCATCTGGGCATATAACTCACTGGCATATTGTATGACCCAACTAAAGTTACCTTACATCTTCTCTCCTTCCTTTCCTCATTTCTTTCTTTTCCTCCCTTCCTCCCCCCACCTTCTTCTTCCTTCTTCCGCTTCATCTTCTTCCTCTTCCTTTCTTTCATTTTTTTTTTTTTTTTCGTTTTTACTGGGTTGTTGAAAAAGTCATGGTGCATCTTTGCATAGAAAAAATACATCATGACTTCTCCAACAACCTGATCAACCTGATATTTATTTCTACGAGAGAGCGAGAGACCAGAGCACTGCTCACTTCAGTTCCAGGACCTCAAGCATGTAAATTCTCTGTTCCAGTGAAGAGCTACTTCCCTGGCTCCAGTTGGAGTTTAAATTCATGCTCAAGAGTGCCAGTGAGAGCCATGTAAAGCCATCTCTCCTCTAAAACTCATCCAGCCCTCTTTGTTTACACGTGGGTGCCTTAGTGGTAGCAAGTGGTGTTCAGTGGTGCTGTATCAGCCTCCATGGAATTAGTGCAGCTGCTAGAGGAGGGCTTGCCTTAGGGCATGGTGACCCCAGATTGGATCATACACCTTAGATTGTTCCATGGGGCCGACTAGGGACTAGCCTAGAATCTCTTAACAGAAGCTTGATGATGGCAAGGCCTGATCCTCTCACTTCTGTGAAAGGCTGGAGTCTGGTGCCTTTAAATGATAAATAAGGTCATAAAACAAATCGGTGACAAAGCCAGAACCAAACCCCAGGTCTTCCGGATGCCTCCTTGATCCAATCCAGAATTTCTCTCCAGCAAATGAAAAGGAACCCAGGATTCGAGACTGTGGCTAACTTGCTACCCAGATATGTTAGCCTCTTTCCAAGTCAAAGCGTTTTCTCCTGAGAGGTTCATCCTGGAAAAATGAAACCACATGGTTATATGTGTGTGTGCTCTATGCTATGTAAGTCTTGGCTGACAAGAATGCTGTGAACCTCATCAAGAAGCAGCAAGGAGCTTTTACAATCTTACTTCTTCTCTCCCTTTCTAAGTTCCATACAAATGTTTGGAGCTGGCGTTTGCAGTGTTTTCTCTATACAAACTTCTGCAGCCAAGCAGCACTTCCCTTTCCTCCATGAGTGCAAACCAGAGGAAACTGGCCTTGTTATCTCATGGGCTTTCAGTACAGGCGGAGCATGGAGCAAGCCCCGAGTGGCCCCTGGACTCATGCAGAGAAGGCAGCTGTGCCTCACACACCACTTAACCCTCTGGGGTGCAGCTGGATCCTCACTTAACTTCTCAGTCTCCTTGGAGTTTAAAGTCTTTATTAGAAAGATGTTTTTATTGAGCTTTCCAAGACAGCAGTTCACTGATTTTGTAGTGACCACTCAATGCTTGCAGGAAGTCCCCCAAATGTCAAGTTGTGGGACATTTTACACGTGAAAAAGAGACACCTTCTGGTGAGTTTGTTGAGCTTCTCCACCTGGGTAGGAGGCCACCATGACACTCCTGGGGCTCGCAGCCTCGTGCTTTGGGCCCAGCCCACCTGCTGGCCTGTGTGTCTTTGAAAAGGGCCAGCCAGAGTCAGCCACAGGCAGGTCCGGATTAGCCTGCCACCACCTGACTCCTGATCATGGAGGACGAGAACAGTAGGTCAGACACTGTGGGGTCACAGATCTGGCCAGAGTGGTCACCAATAACATTGGGGTTTTCTGACTCTGCCACTTAGATAATCATGAACCAGGCGTTGAACTCCTTGCAGGCCAATTTGCCTCGCCTGCAAGTGGGCCTGATGGAAGCACCCACCTCATGAGGCTTTAGGGCAGCTAAGCGAGAGGATGCTGGCACAGTGCTTGGTGGGCAGTAAGCTCTCTGTAAATGCCAGGGATCAGTTTAATAGTTCTGTGCTTCTACTGACCTCACTTTTAGATTCTTTGGCAATTGATGTGGATAGAGGTGAACAGGAAGATCTTTTCCTCCTGGAGTTTTCTTCCTATGCATAGAAAGGCTGCTAGCTACTCTCTAGGCCCCGGGGACACAGAAAGAAGCTATAGGCTGATGTGTCATCATGACACAGACAAGAGGAATTGCCCTGAGAGTGCTGTGGGCATAGGAAGGAAGGAACATGGGCAGTGCCCAGAGAAGCTTTCATCCCACATCAGAGATACAGTGCCCACTCCTCCTCTCAGGGAGTCTGGAGGCTGGAAAAGAAAGACAAGAAAGCAAGTGCCTATCAAGTGATGCTCCAATAATCAAGGTGCTCTGCTGGTCGGAAGACCTATGATGGGAGAAGCAGCAATCAAAGACTTGAGGACTTAACCATTTGGAGGAAAGTGGGGACAAGGGGAAGCCTTCCGTGAAGGCAGGGGGTGCAGAAGGACATGGAGGGCTAGGAAGCAGCACAGCAGTTTATGCAACAGAGTCTAATGCATCAAGCACCAGAGGTCTCAAGTTCAACCCCGGCACTACCGTCAGCCAGAACTGAGCCGTGCAATAATTTTAAAAAGGCGATGGAAGTGTAAGAGAGGCTATGGATCCTGTAAGTTAAAAACAAAGAAAAACCTCTAGGCATGTCAGGAATGTATTTATTTAACAATATGTTGAGTTCTGGACTCTTAGGATGCCAAGAAAGAAGCTCTGATGTGAACCTGCATCTGATTTTGATGATAGGCATCAACGGGATTTTGAAAATGGTGAAGAGAACAATGACTCCTTCAGTTCTGAGTACAAGGGGGAATCCGCAGCTCAAAGCCAGTTGAACTTTAATACCTTGCCAATATATACCCATCTCTCATTTAACAGAGAGCTCTAAGTCCTGGGCTTAGGCCACAGACAAGCAAGAGGATAGCAGTAGAGTTTATAGTAAGACTATTTTGGTTCATGTCATGTACTTGTTTGCTGAGAGAGAGCAAGACCAGAACTCCACTCTGGCGAATGCAGAGCCTGGAGCCTGGGGCCTCACACATGCATGCCCTGTGCTGGTAGCCCTGTGCAGGCAACCAGCCTCCCTGGCAGCTCCATTGCTGTTAGTTGTTAGATGCTTTCTGTTTATGGCCAGTGATGCTGGTTTTCCATTTATAGTGATCATGTACACTTTCCACCATGATCCATTTGAGTCAAAGTTCTGGAGTCATGTTGGGGCTAGTCGTGTAGCTCTGCAGTAAGAGTGCACGTCTTTGGATCAGATCCTCCCCCACTCCCCAGTCAGTGAGTCATTTTCAGGAAACACGTTGGGCTGTTGGAGAAGTCATGATAGATTTTTGCACAGAGGAACATAGAAAAAATACTTGAAGACTTTTCTAATAACCCAGTGTGTGTGTGTGTGTGTGTGTGTGTATTTTTTTTTTGCCTCTAGGGTTATTACTGGGGCTCGGTGCTTGCACCATGAATCCACTGTTCCTAGAGGCAATTTTTTCCCCTTTTGTTGCCCTTGTTGTTTATCGTTGCCGTTGTTCTTATTGTTGTTAATGCTGTCGTTGTTGGATAGGACAGAGAGAAATGGAGAGAGGAGGGGAAGACAGGGAGGGGCAGAGAAAGATAGACATCTGCAGACCTGCTTCACTACTTGTGAAGCAACCCCCCTGCAGGTGGGGAGCCAGGGGCTCAAACCGGGATCCTTACGCCAGTCCTTATGCTTTGCGCCATGTCCGCTTAACCCGCTGTGCTACCACCTAACCCCCAATAACCCAGTATTTAACTACAGCAGGTTGATTGGGAAATGACTGGAGTCTAGGCAGAAGGGCAGTGCTGATAGAGAGTGGTGTGTGCACAGGAAGAAATCCAGAAGGAGGTTTGTTTGGATGGGGTGCTGTGGAGTGCCAAAATTAAGTGTGCCAGGTTGGCCTTGAGGTCCTAGCTCCTAGCGTTGAACCAGAGAGCAAGGTTGACACTTACATATATTTACTGTGGAGTTTCCTATGGCGTGCTTTAAAATCTCAGAAATGGTCTGCTTTAAAAATCACAGGCTAGCATTGTTTCTTTCTATCCCATTCATCCTCATCATAGCCCACGTGCAAAGATGCTTGGAGGAGCTGGAAGCTGTGGAAGTTCCTGTCCCTGACCAGCAGACTGGAGTGCATGGGCCCCCAGGCCCTCCTCTGCAAACCTGCTAAGTCCTCCTGACTTTGCTATGATGACACTTCTCCCCACCCTGTGTCTCTCTCCTTGGCACTATTGGAAATCACCATTTCATCAGAAAGATGACCACCCACTGGAGATCATATATGCCAATAAGTGTCTCATACAGCTGCTATTTCAGTCACACTAAAAAGCTGTGATTGCTTTCTTTTCCCTTACATTTGAAAAATTATATCTCCCAAAGCATTTTTTATTTATAAAATGGAAACATCGACAAGACCATAGAATAAAAAGGGTACATTTCCACACAATGCCCACCCCCAGAGCTCCATATCCAATCTCCATATCCAATCTTGATAGCTTCCCTACTCTTTATCCCTCTGGGAGCATGGAGCCAGGATCATTGTGGGATGCAGAAGGTGGAAGGTCAGGCTTCTGTAACCACTTCTCCGCTGAACATGGGTGTTGGCAGGTGGATCCATACTCCCAGCCTGTCTCTCTCTTTCCCTAGGAGGTCTGGGCTCTGGAGAGAAGGCGCTCCAAGACCTTTCTCAGGGGAAAAGCTGCCTTGCAGCATGTTGGCATTATTTCCTCAGTTCCTGTAGCCCAGCCTTTCCCAAGTGGGTGTAAGATGCACTTTCCAAAGGCATCATGTGGAGTGGTAGGGAAGACTGGCCAGACACGAGCTCATGTTCCTAGCCCACTGGCCAGTTGTAAATCCCTCTGTTCCGGGCAGACAGGCAGGGCTTTAGCCACAGTGGCTTCGACAAAGCATCCTGCCACTCAGCCTACCTTTTAAAAGACAGCAAAGGCTGGCAGGAGTGAGCTGCCCCAGCCCCTCCAAGGCTGTAGTTGCAGGTGATGGCACAGCCTCTGGCTTCCCGAGTACAGAGCACACAGAAAGCAGCCCTACAGGAGGGGAGCCCATGTCTGTTGACAGATGTTTCTCTTTATCTTGTTTTCACATCAGTTGCAACACTGTGTCTGTGCAGAACAAGCGTGGGTGGGGGGTTCCTCCTGCCCTGGTCCTGTGCTTGCTGTTAAAACAAGAGGGTGGTTTGTTGTGTTGTTTTCAAATACAGATGAGGCCACCAGTTGTAGGTGTCACACTGGGTCACAGGAGGGATGTGCTGATGGCATGGAAAAGCCAGCCCTGCTCTTCCCAGTGGACATACCAGCAATCCATGTAGCCTCCATTTGGCACTCAAGATTGGGTTTGGGAGAAGTTTGAAGTTTTGCTTGAGTTCTCAGGGGCATTAGGTAACTCAAAACACTAAACTTTGTTGTTGTTGTTGTCATTGCTGGGACTTTACCACTCCAAGCCAACATTTTTCAGATAGAGACAGAATGATAAACCACAGCACCAAAACTTCTTCCAGTGTGGTGGGGGGCAGGCTGAAACCAGGGTTGTGTGCATGACAAAGCAGGTGCATTAGGTGAGCTACCTCCCCCCCTTTTTTTGTTAAAAGTTAGTAAAAGAAAATATTCATGTCTCTATACACTTTGTCTTCCTGGTAGGTATCTCAGTAAGTTCATAGGATCTTTTGCACTGTTTGGTGATGGGGGTGGTGATATGTACCTAGTTCTACTTCTCCTGTCCACTTATTCCAGACACACACACACACACACACAACATAGCACTGGAGCTTCCCCGAGTGTCATGGTTCTCCCATGTGGTGCCAGGATCTGAACCGAGGTGGAACACATGGCAAGGCATCAGCCCCGCCAGCGAGCTATCTCCAGGCCCAACTACATTTTCAAACGAAAGTTTTTAGACAGTGTTTTTCTGACCAGTCACCAGAAGTCATGGCATGTGATTGACCACCGTCATTCTGCTTGCACCCCCCATCCACCAAGAACTTTCACCGACAGGAGTATTCATTCTTATTACATCTCAGGGGAAAACTGGAACTCAGAAGTACAAGGAAAACGTTGAGCAAAGTTGTGTTTTGTGGCTAGTGATGCAGGGCGCTAGAAACCAAGTCCAGGGCCATGGCTCCCAGCTGCGGACGCCCTTCCTCCACCCTCTCACCTTACATTTACTTCTCTCTTGTCTGCTTGCTGCTTCAGTAGACAGCACCTCAGTGCCTGGGTGGGTGAGGCTAGAGGTCAGGTAGCCATAGATTGATTCACCAGCTTACAGCGGCCTAGAGATAGAATCAAGGAGAGCGAGTAGCATGTGCTGAGCACGCTGTCTCTGTGCTGGGAGTTGCACGGCCTTGTCATGGTGACCAAGGGTACACAGTCATAAGCCTCTTCTCTTGGTCCTCCAGCAGCTTCTGGAAAGGGCTTCTCTGGCCTCCATCTGTCAACTGAGAGCACTGGCCCAAGTTGCATCATAGTTTAAACGTATGTGTGTCTGTTTCTAGCCCCCACATTAGTGAGTGAGAAACCCCCAGGAGTGACTGCTAAGGTCTCCTAGCAAGCGCAGGGCAAGCTGGGTCCCAGCATGATCCCATCCTCGTCCCACTACCTCTGCAGACTCTCTCTCCCCCTCTATCCCATCATCATCATCAGGACTTTGTCACCTCAGATCAACTTTTTTCAGAGAGAGAGAACTAAAGCTTCCTCCAGTGCAGTTGGGGTTGGACTTGAACCTAAGCTGTGCACCTAGCAAAGCACCAACAGTAGCCAGGTGAGCTATTTTGCAGGCCCCAGGTGTATCGGGATTCTGCTCTGTCCTATCAGATGAGCTGTCAGCACTGCAGTGGCCCCCTCTGCTTCAGAGGCCCTGGTCATAAGAACTTTCTGGTGGCGTTCACACTAGTCATTGCTCCTCTGTTGCTCCCTACTTCTGGAATGCTCTGCACCTCTCATCCAGATGCTGACAAAAAAGCTGTTCATTCAACCACCCGCACTTGACCATTTGAGCCGTGCATCTCTCCCTGCCTTGCCCACAGGTAGAAGCAATGGCTTGTGAACAGGAGAGCATAGAGCTGAAGCTGAGGATGTAGAGGGGTGTGCCACCCAGTGGAAACAGCACCCCACCCAGAGGACGTAAGCGCCTGCAGTGCATAGAAGGTTGCCTGCTTTGAGAGTACCAGAAACCAGGCCCTGGGCTCCTTGTGTTGCTTTGAAGGCCAGAACCTAAAACCCATCTGTGGGTCCTCTAACCCAGGCTGACACAGACCCCCCTATCACACACACACACACACACACACACACACACACACACACACACACACCTTATACCTGTGCACCACACCCCCATGGAAATCACCTTCAGGCTGTCATGGCTGTTCATTTGAACTGTAGCTGGGTGTCAGGTGTGGGACTGGATGCTGGGACTGGTGTTCTGGGATTGGGTGCTGAGGTTGGTTCTGAACCTCTTGGGCTCCATCAGGCCTCAGGGGAAGGGGAACTAGTATCATTAGCTGCTTCTACCCAAGTTATTTCACTTGACCCTCACAGCAGCTCTATGAGAGGACCCTTCCATTTCACAGAGAAGCCCGAGAGGCCGACAGTGGGTAGGCAGTGCAGGCCTCCCCACAGAGCTGGGGTCAGCATCCAGCTGTCTCTCCGGACTCCATGCCCTTCCACTTGTCCATGCATCTGCGCCATGTGTGGCCTCGGCCCCTGAACACTGCACAGCTCCACAGAACGTGGCTTGGGTGTCTCAAAATGGGGCTGGAATCCTGGCCGGGCAGCTTCCTGAGTGTGCCAGCATTTCCTCCTGTCCCTCTGTGCTGTTTTCCTCTCTGACCAGTGTGTGCACAGCCACATCCACCTTCAAGAACAATCGTGAGGTACACACCATGGCAGACTTCTTTATTTTATATGTTTTTGGTATTTTTTTTTTTTTTTGCCTTCAGGGTTATTGCTGGGGCTGGGTGCCTGTACTACAAGTCCACTGCTCCTGGAGGCTATTTTTCCCATTTTTGTTGCTCTTGTTGTCGTTGTTATTATTATTGTTTTTATTGCTGTTGTCGTTGCCGGGTAGGTCAGAGAGAAATGGAGAGAGAAGGGGAAGACAGAGAGGGGGAGAGAAAGACACCTGCAGACCTGCTTCACCGCTTATGAAGCGACTCCCCTGCAGGTGGGGACCTAGGGTCTCAAATCAGGATCCTTATGTGGGTCCTTGCACTTTGTGCCATGTGCACTTAACCCTCTGCACTTCCGCCGGCTCCCCAGTATATATCTATTTATTTATTTTTAAGATTACTTTATTGGGGAAATGATATACGAGACTGTTGTGGCATGACAGATTGGTAAATGTGTTCTACATGGTCAAGCTCTACATACTTGGCTTTATTTTGGGGGCTGGGGAGATGGTGTAATGGTTATACAAAACAGTGTTCATGCCTGAGGCTCTGAGGTCCCAGGTTCAATCCCCAGCAGCACCATAAGCTGGGGCTGAGCAGTGCCCTGGTAATAAAATAAACAGAAACAACAACAGCAATATAACATAAAATTAAATTGGGAAAGGAGAGAAAACGAGAAGAGGAATTGAGCGCAACAAGCAGTGCGTGTGGTTCCCAGGAGTCTGGGAACCACACGCCTGCCGGTGGGCGCAGGTGTGTGTGGGTGAGCAGGCCCAGGTGCGCCAGAGCCCAAATGAGACTCTGCGCCGCCATCTTGGCCTGGCACGGCCCTGCCTTTGGGCTGAGAGACGTCGCCCCCAGCCTGGCGGTGGGGACCCAGAAACGACTCTTCTGCCTGTGGTTCGAGACCCAGCTGCTCCAGGCTCTCCCTCCCTCCCACAGTGAGTGGCCAGTGGCCTGGTTGGATTGTTGATTCGCGTTGCTGTTGCTGGGGCGGAGGGCTGCCTGTGGGGGTGCTGAACTGGCACCCGCACCCCTTTGTGGGTTGTTGTTTCATTTGTTGATTTCCAGCCCCAAGGGTCCACGAGTCTCTCTTCCCTGAGCTCACGACTCAGTCCCAAAGCGATTTGGTATGCACACTTTGAGACGGACTTGGAAGTGGCTTGCTACCCGGAGTGGGCCAGGAGCCCCTCAAAACCCCCTGGCTCAGGAAGGCTGTGGCTCTAGTGGAAGTCAAGTCTCCCCCTAGAAAGCCAGGACCATGGTCTCCTGTGTGTGTGTGTGTGTGTGTGTGTGTGTTGGGGGGTGACTAGCTCAGCCAGTGAGATCCCCACACCCCCATTCAGGTGCTGTTGACCCTCCCCCAGCCCCCATGCTAGCCTGGCTCCCAGGGTTGTGCTGCTGCATCTGTTTTTCCCCCACTTCTTGTGAATAACAGATCTGGTTACTTGTTGGGAAGGCCTGAGAACCTCCTGGCTTACTTCTGGGATGGCAAGGAAACAAAGACAATTAGTGGGAAGTGGCCTAGATGGTCTTTGTATTGTGCACTGCAGCCCAGGTTCCCCTGGGGCGCTCACCACGGAGAGCAGAGGGCTGGGTGTCTTGTTTGCTAGGCAGTGGGAGCAGTTTCATAGGCGGAAATAAAATTAGTCTCATGACCAGAGCGAGAGACTTCAGGGGCATGGGCTTCTCCCCTGCGATAATTTTGGGCTAACACTCACAGTTTCCAGCATGTGTGTGGGCTTTCCCCAAGGAGCTTGTTCTTTCCCTGAATGAAAGGGAGGTGAAGAGGTTTCCCCCACCCTACCCCAAGACACAGGGCTGCCTATGCAGATGGAGCACCGCCCTGCCTCCAGGTGGGACTAAGGGTGTGCAGGGAAGAAGGGGCAGAGGGCTAAGGCTGGGACCACATCTTTCCATTTGACTCCCCCCTGGCAGTGACTCTGCCTCACTGAAAACCTCATACCTCTTGGCCACAGCAAACCATCTCCTTCCTCTACCTCTTTTGACCTCCCTGCCTACCCACTGCCCATCCTGAACTGCCCTCTATTGATGGTGTTATTTATTTTTCCCGGTTTTTAAAAAATATTTATTTATTCTCTTTTTGTTGCCCTTGTTTTTTATTGTAGTGGTTATTGATGTCGTTGTTGTTGGATAGGACAGACAGAAATGGAGAGAGGAGGGAAAGACAGAGGGGGAGAGAAAGAGAGACACCTGCAGACCTGCTTCAGACCTGCTTCACCACCTGTGAAACGACTCCCCTGCAGGTGGGGAGCCGGGGGCTCGAACCAGGATCCTTACGCCGGTCCTTGTGTTTTGTGCCACCTGCGCTTAACCCGCTGTGCTACCGCCCGATTCCTGATGTTATTTATTTCACACCTTCTCCCTCCTCTGTAGGACACTGACCTCACCAGGCTCCCTCTTTCCCCCCTTGAGCACCCCCATATCTGTTGATGTAAAACTCAAGTTGATTAATGTTTCACCCTGTACCTTCTCTGGTTTTTAAATCCCACATGTGGGTGACATTATCCACTACCCGCCTTTCTCTGTTTGGCTTTTTATTTCACTTAGCAAGACCCCTTCTAGATCCATCCATGTTGCAAAGGAGGATCTCACCTCTCCTTACCGCAGAATAAAGTTCCATTTGTACGTAGACCACAGCTTCCTTATCCACTCACCTGGCGCACTGGGTTCTTCCCAGATCTTGGCTGAGTCACTGGTGAAGTAGGTCCCATGTTCTCTCAGCTTTGCCCCAGTGGAATCTAGTCTCTGTCCTCCTTTTCTTTGCCTCCTTTGGCCCTGGTGCGTGGCCTGCAAGTGTTTTATAGGGTATGTTCAGCAGAACGGGGTGATCAGCAAGTACCCCATGAGAAAAGGTGGCATTTATTACTTAAGACACAATAATTTGCTTTAGTAACTGTTTCAACTTCAGTGTAGTTGTGTGCAAGCAAACATTTCATCAGAACACTAATGACATCAACCTGAAGAGAGAGATAAGACTAAAATAGACTTTTTTTTAAATAAGTGAGAGTAGAGACTATAACACACAAAGTAAAATCAGGACTCCATCCACAATAGGCATGACAACCATTTGCCTCCTCGTCTGAACTCTGATTGTAGACTTAGGAGAACCCTAACTGCAAGAGATTCTAGTCACCAAAAATGTTTTGGCATTTGGAAGGAACAGGTAAAAAGTTAAGTGGGAAGAAGCGTCAGGTTCTAAGTGGGGAAGAATGTGCATTCCTTCCTCTTCCTGTGAATATTTTAGTCCAATTAAGTGCAGCAGAATCACTGTAAAAGTCATTACTGGTCCTGCTTGGCTGTTCCTGGACTCACTTATCTTTGAAGCACATCACATGCTCCCTGCGGATGGGTGCTTTGTCTGACTCAGTTTGGGAATGTCCTTTCTGCTCCTTTCCCTCACCTTGACCCCCAGCAGGTACTTAGTACTAGGTTTTAGAGTTAAGTTGTTTGTAGACAATGCCAAGTTCTCCAGTAACCCCTTTAGCAGCACAGGTTTGAATTGTGTGGGTCTGCTTACAGGTTTGTTTTTTTTTTTCCAGTGAGGATAAAATGCACTTTCCTTGTGATTTTCTCAAGCTTACATTGTTGCAAGATGCAGTATTCAATAGGCACAGCATACACAATATATGTTGTTATTGCTCTGACTTCCAGTCAACAGTAGGCTGTTAGTATTACATTTTGGGGGGAGGTCAAAACTTGTGTGGGTTTTTAACTGCACAGTGATCGATACTCCCTATCTCCCACATTACTCATGGATTAACTGTGCTTTTTGTTTTTATTCTTATTATTTTAAGATTTATTTTAAAATGAGAGTTATATATGAGGAGAGATACAAAATATCACCACTTGGGTACATGCAGTGCCATGACAGTCTGATGCTCTACCAGGTCAGCTAACTCCCCAGCTGCTCTGGTGTGCTTTAAAATTCTTTTTATTTTGCAAAGCCAGTATCAGTCAAATGATGCTCAGAAACATGGAAATACTTTAACTGAAATTAAATGTTTGTTTTTATACAACTTTTAGTATTTTTACTGGATACAGAGAAATCAAGAGAGGAGGAGAAGGGAGAGACAGAGAGACCTGCAACACTGCTTCACCACTTGCAAAGCTTCTTGCCTGCTGGTGGGGGCTGGGGGCTTGAACCTGGACCTTTGCGAAGATTATAGTTTATAGTTCTACCCTCCCAACAATAACCACCCCAGTTCTTACAAAGTCTTAGAGACAGTCTGTTTACTTGTTGTTGTTTTTCTCACAAATTCATGTTTCAGAAATAGAAATGTTTAGAAATTGAGAATAAGTGGGGGCCATCTGCCACACCAGGGTTTTTGGCATAAATGTAAAGTATTGTTTTGCTGTACCCTGGAGCCCCTCACTTTGTGAGGGTAAGCATCCTGCCTCTCAGGACACAGGAAGTGACAGAGGTTCTAAAAGAGGACGTGGAGACCCAGTATTGGCAGAAGGAAAGTTTATTTGCTATGACCCAGGCCCTAGGACGTGCCCTGCTTGCTTTGTAGAGCTTGTTCCTCTCTGGGTGGGTGAGAGGGTCTCTTTTAAGTTGGGCCCGGCAGTCGCAGCCTCAAGATTGACGCACATGGGTTCAGAACCCAACCCTACGTACTCAAGGAGCTGTGGCTCCTCAGCTTCTGAGGAGACTCCAGTATTACCTGCAGGAGCTAAGTGTGAACTCAGAGACACCCATGCTGGCTGACCTTTAATGGGGTGGGGGGTCAGTCCGGAAGTCTGCCAGCAAAACGCCTAATTTGACCAAAATGGAGCCACTGAATCACACCCTTGGCAAGGTCTTCCTCTGAGACGGCAGCTGGAAGGAGTTCACACCTTCAGCTTGAAAACACCTGCTGCTCTTTGCCCTGGTTAAAGACTGCTTTGTGAAAGGTCAGGCAGGCCAGTGGGCAAGGCCGTGAGTCATTTCCAGTGGGGCATGACAAGGAAACTGCCCAGTTCTAAGACTGGTGGGACATTAGAGAGACCAGTCTCCTTATAGAGGTTATAGGCAGATGTCTCTGGAAACTTGTTTTATTCCAGGGTTTCCTTAGGGCTACACTTTGTAGAGGTGACAGCAGGTAGAATGAGGCGAGCTTTTGTATGTTAGGGGAGGGGCAGGGTAGAAGAAAGGAAAAGGCTACCCAGATGAAAGGCCCATGTATAGCCAAGGCAGGGTTTGCGTGGGGGCGCCGGGTCTGGTTGGTAAAACATCGGGAGGGAGCAGGTGCTAACTGCCAAGCCAGCCCAGATTCTGTCATGTCCTGGCCCCTTGGCCTCATGGACAGTGACCACTCCCCATGCCAGAATCCAGCCAGACTCATGATCCCAGAGGGGAGGGGCTTTGCTGGTGCAGCTGAAACCCTCTCTCCTGCTGATGGTCAATCAGAGTGCTCTCAGGACCAATGACCTCTCTTCGCTCTCCAAGCCATGGTGTGTTCTCTTACAAGCTATGGGTGCAAGGCCTGTACCCTAGTTCTCTTCACGGGGCCAGGGCCCAGGGGGAGCTGTTTCCCCAGGAGCTGCTCATGTGATCCCTGGGCTTTGCCAAAGACCTGAGTCTCACCAGCTCAGTGGGGCATCCCTGCCACCCAGAGGCTCCCTCATATGATTAGTTAATATGGAGCCTGGGAGGCCTTGTGAGAAGCCAAGTGGAGAAAGAACAGCTGCAAATGGTGGGCTGAGTTTCCCTCACGCAGCACCCAGCAGATCATGGGGCCTGGTACTCACCACTGTTTGGCCTAAGGCAGTCCTCAGGCTGGTATCCTGGTTGATGAAGGCAGCTGACCGGCTGGAATCCTGTGGTTGGTCCCAGGAGTCACCGGTCTACATGTTCACACTGACTAGGTCTGGAGCTTAGGCCACCAGCTGCCCAGTAGCTGTTGCTGAGGAGGCAAAATATTCATCATGACCTAAGGGAGCAGCATTCCTTCCTTGTTTGCCAGAGTTCTTGTTCTTCATACCATCCTCAGGGTTAGGACTGGGCCCTGGGACTTTGCAAAGTGTGAGTGGTTTGGAAAAATCCATTCATGCCCTTCTGAACAAAGTCAAAAGAATGAACCTACAAAAAATGAGCAGTGGCTTACCCCATGGGCACTTCAGGAGTAGTGCTGTGGTGTCTCTCCTCTCTCCTCCTATCTCTCTTGTTTCTCACCATCTAGTGCTAAGAAAAATATGTCTGCTGGGAGCAGTGTACTTTTGTTCATGTGACAAGCCCTGGTGGTAAACAAAACAAAACAAAAATAAGTAAATAAGTAACTGATTTGATAATCTCCTCAGCCCCATTAGTGTTTCCTATAGCCTGAGCTCTCAGAGGTCATCAGACCAGCAGTGGGAACATTTCTCCCATAAAGGCCTGGAGAAGTGGTGACACACATGGAACATGCATGTGTTGCCATGTGTGAAGATCTGGGTTTAAGCCCCAGGTCGCCATCTGCAAGGAGGGTGGGCCATAAGTGGTAGGACAGTGCTGTGGCCATCTCTTCTTCTCTGTGTCTCTGTCTCTCTTTAGTCAAGAAAAAAGCCAGGGACAGTGAGATCTGTACAGGGACTGAGCCCCAGTAATAACCTTGTGGCAAATAAATAAAATAAAAAACAAACAAACAAACAAAAAGCAAACTGTGAAGTGGCTTGTTACCAATGACATGTTACTAACATAAAGCATGCATTCTGCTTTTTACTTGCTACCCTGGATGCCAGATTCTGTGAAGAATTATCAGTCCTCCTAACTGCGTGTTGGGCCACCTGGGGATAATCTTTCTCCTAGAGATCTAGAAGTTAGCACTAGGTTTCAGATGCCGGAGCCCTAAGCAGTTATTTGTCGATGTGTTTGTTCATATATTCAGTTCCCTGGAATCACAGCCACACTCTCAGTTACAGATTTAAGACCATGGATAATAAGCAACCTGGGAACCTTTGAGGCCCCCCACAACAGGAGACAGATGAGCCCAGCAGAATTGAAATGAGGAGTCCAGGTAGATGCATGAAGGAAAGGCATTCTGGAGCAGGAGTATGGCAGTGCTTGGGCTTGGGGGGACGAGGGGATCAGCTGTCAGTGAACATGCCTGTCACATGCCAGCCAGGGCCCCATCCTTCCCAACACCACCTCACAGCACCACAACTGCTCTGCTACACTGCCCAGTTCCTCCTTTTTAATTTTTATTTATTTATTTATTTATTTATTTATTTATTTATTTATTTTCTTTTCCTCCTCCAGGGTTATTGCTGGGCTCGGTGCCTGCACCATGAATCCACCGCTCCTGGAGGCCATTTTTTCCCCCTTTCGTTGCCCTTGTTGTAGCTTCGTTGTGGCTATTATTATTGCCCTTGTTGACGCAATTCGTTGTTGGATAGGACAGAGAGAAATGGAGAGAGGAGGGGAAGACAGAGAGGGGGGGAGAGAAAGACAGACACCTGCAGACCTGCTTCACCGCCTGTGAAGCGACTCCCCTGCAGGTGGGGAGCCAGGGGCTCGAACCGGGATCCTTACGCTGGTCCCTGTGCTTTGCGCCACATGCGCTTAACCCACTGCGCCACCACCCGACCCCCCCTCCTTTTTATTTTTTTGCAGCCAGGGTTATTGGTGGGGCTCTACCTGAATGACAGTTCTACAGCTGCCATTCCTTTTCTTTCCTTTTTTTTTTTTTTAAAAAAATATTTGTTTTTGTTGCCCTTGTTTTATTGTTGTAGTTATTATAGTTATTATTGTTAGTGATGTTGTTGCTGTTAGATAGGACAGAGAGAAATGGAGAGAGGAGGGGAAGACAGGGGAAGAGAAAGATAAAGATAGTCACTTGTGAAGCGACTTCCCTGCAGGTGGGGAGCCGGGGCTCGAACCGGGATCCTTACACCAGTCCTTGTGCTTTGCGCCACTTGCACTTAACCTGCTGCGCTACCGCCCGACTCCCTTCTTTCCCTTTTGAACAGGACAAAGGGGAGGGGAGACTAAGAGGGACACCTGTGGCACTGCCCTGGCTCTCATGAAACATCCCTCTGCAGGTGGGAACCAAGCCCTTGCTCCTTGCCCATGGTGACTTAGGTGCTCTGCCGGGGGCATCACTACATGGCCCGCTGTTTCTTACCCATTGTTTCAAGAAAGGTCAGGTGCTACATCCCCCATCTGGAAAGTGGTGGATCCATGAGTGAAGCCCTTGTCTACTGGCTGCAGTGTCCCCAACTCCACCATGACAGACACGTGATCTTGAGCTGTATGTTAAATGGCATCCAACCCTGACACCACCCAAAATAGCAAGATGAAGGTGCTGAAGCAGAGGTGGTAGCAGGGCTGGGGCTTGTCCCCAGAGAGTGTCTAAGGAGACCTGGGGGCTATAACTGATGGCTGTGGAAACCTAGGAAGCTGATACAGCACACCGCCTTTCTAGAGTTTCTGTGCTCTTTCCACGGGGAAAGGAAGCCCAGGGGAGGCTTTTAGGAGGGTTGATGGGAGAGGTCACGGGAACATCTCAGCATAGGTGGGGGTGGGGGGCAGTTCTGGGACAGTCTTAATTTTGAAATCTGCTTGTTAACAGTGGACAAAGCACTGATCTCGCCTTCCGGTAGTGACATTTGTCACAAAGGTCACAGGGTTGGGAAGTGTGGGGGCCTTGTCGCCGGAGGACAGTTGCAGACAAGATTCCAGGGAAAGAAAGCAAGCAGCCTTACTGTGTGCCTCTGTGTCCAGGCAGGGTGCCCCCGCCAGCTCCCCAAAAGGAGCTGTACGCATTCTCTTTAATATCTCTTAAGGAAATATTAAAGGAGCCATCACTGCCTTGCAGTCCCAGGCTCCAAATGTCCCCACAGTGGATTAGGGAGTGGGGGAAGGGGACCCTCATCCTCAGTCCAAGTCTTGGAACTCTTTCCAGTGCTTGGAGGAAAAGAGAGAAGAGGTAACTGGATCCTGCTCAAACCCTTCCTTCCTTCCTTCCTTCCTTCCTTCCTTCCTTCCTTCCTTCCTTCCTTCTTTCTTTCCTTTCTTCCTTCCTTCCTTCCCTCCCTTTTCCTGGCCCTTGCTCCAGCTAAGTGGGTCCCATCCCAAGGTCAATGACAGAACTGCTGTCCTTGCATCCTGGGCAGGCTCCCAAGACTCAGGCAGGGAAAGCTGAACTCAGGCCAGGATGTGGGGCTGGCGAGCAGGTCTGCCCATGAGCGCCTTGCCAGGACCCGTCCCAGAGGACACATGCCTGTGAGCCTCCCAGCCTCTCAGCCTGACCTTGGCCTTGTTGCTTTCTCATTTCACACTGCAGGTGAAAAGAGAACCAAGGTTTTCTCTCAGGCTCACTCCTGCTACTTAATTTTGAACAAATGCCTATTTTCCTTGGACCTTGCCCCTCCTCCTCTAAAAAGGAGGTGCTGACCCTACCCCCTCACACCTGCTCACCCCAGCAAGAACGGGTAGAGAGCAGTGGGGAAGAGCAAAGACTCCCTGGCTAGAAAGCACCCCAGGGGCTCCTTCATCCATTCATCCATTCTCTACCTCCTGCCAAGTCCCCCACACAGCAGTGGCCCCTCAGACAAAGGGCTGTGTCAGTGCAGGAAGACCCCCAGTAGGAGGAGCCCACAGTGCCCCCCTGGGTGGGAGCCAAGTTGGAGGTTGTCATGCCGGCCTTTTTGTTGTTGTTGCATTACTGTTGCTCATTAAGTGATTCAGGCCACTTGGGGGTTGGGGGATACTTGTTTCAAAATAAGGGAGTGATTTGCAGCATCCGTCACTTCCTTTTAATTGAGTCTGTTCTTGGATACTGGGAGCAAGTGCCAGAGTCAGCAGTGGGGTTCAGCTGCACACACCCCGGGAAGTGCTGGGAGGGGAACCTTGCAGCTCACCCACAACCAGATGGCCAGGCGTGCTCTAGGGCTTCTGAAGGTAGTGGTCCGCTGAGGCGCCAGGGTGAGGAGCAGGGACCTTTAAAGGGCCACAGAGCCCCCCCTGCCACCACCTCTCCCCACTCCTCGGCATCTCATGCATCTTGGTTCTCCAGTCTCTGAACACTGGGAGGGCCCCTGGGGGACAGCAGCTGCTCTCAAATCTAGGTGCTGGGAGGCAGGGGAAGGAGAGAGATGCCCTAGGCCCCTCCCTCCCCCTTGGTGTTCAACACCAGCACAGCACTGCAGCAGCCTTGCCACAGCACTGTTCCTAGACGGATCCCACCCCAGAATAAGAGGCTTGTGGAGCTGTGTTGGGTGCAGGGGACCCTGAGCCAAGCCTAGAAAGCTGGCTGGCTGCTCACCCCCTTCCCCAGAGCACCCGCCTTCTGAGCCACCTCGGTTTAGAGGTGGCGGCACACCCACCTTCTGTCCCCTCGCCCTGAGACACAACAGACTGGGTCCATGCTGGTGTCCCTGTTTCAGGTGGGGAAGTTGAGGCTCAGAATTGGTCCCGTTAGGGGATGGAGGGAGGCCTGGGGGAGGGAAGTCAAAAGCCTTGCATTGGATCTTGGCTTGGGAAGAAGACGTGCACAGTCTCCCAGTGGGGTGGGGGGCTGTGAGGGTGTGTGTCTCACTGAGAGGATGCTGGAAAGTCCTAGGGAGGAGTAGTTGTGGCCGTGGAAGGAGCACCCTGGTGCTCCTTCATCTCTGGTGGGGAGAGGCTGTTGCCTCACCTAGGAGGTAAGCCCCTAGTTAGCAGTGTCAATGGACCAGCACGTTCTGCACTGTTCTGAGAGTCACACCCAATTTCTTGTCAAGTGTTTTTCAGAGAATCATAACCTTTTTCTTTCCCTTCCTTCCTTCCTTCCTTCCTTCCTTTCTCTTTCTTTCTTTCTTTCTCTCTCTTTCTTTCTCTCTTTCTTTCTTTCTTTCTTTCTTTCTTTCTTTCTTTCTTTCTTACTTTCTTCTTCTTTTTTTTTTGCTAGCCGAACATGAACATGTGCAGTGTCCACACTTGACTCTTTTCTTCCTTCCTTTACTGGGGTGGAGTTGGTTCCAAGGATCCACCTCCCAGTGCTGACTTTCTCAGACGTAAAGATCAAGCTTGGGGGGGGGGGTGAGTCAAGTGGTGGTGCACCTGGCTAAGCACACACATGACAGTGCACAGGGACCAGATTCAAGCTCCAAGTCCCCACCTGCAGGTGGGGAAGCTTCACCAATGGTGAAGCAAGTCTGCTGGTGTCTGTCTCCTTCCTCTCTCTCTCTCTCCCCCTTCCTCTCAATTTCTTGCTGTCTCTATCCAATAACTAAATAAAGCTAATAAAAAATTAACCAAAAAAAGTGACCCAGAGCACACCTGGTTAAGTGCACACATTACAGTGCACAAGAACCCAGGTTCAAGTCCCTGGTCCCCACCTGCAGGGGGAAAGCTTCACAAGTGGTGAAGCAGGGCTGTAGGTGTCTCTCTGTTTCTCTTCCTCTCTCCCTCTCCCTCCTTTCTCAACTTCTCATTGTCTCTATCCAATAATAAATAAAATAAAAATAAAAAAATGTTTAAAAGTAACCCAGAGTGTAGAGGTGGTGACAAGGGTCCAGCTCACTAACACAGAGGGAATCAGAAGCCCTGCTTCACCAGTCGCAAAGCTTCCCCCCCGCCGTTGGGGACAGGGGACTTGAACCCAGGTCCTTGTGCATCGTAAATTGTGCACTCAACCAGGTACACCACCACCCAGATGCTGGATCACTTTAATGCTCCAAGTCCTCAGAGGAAGCCGCTGAAAGCCTCTGAGTAGGCCAGTCTCCCGGTGGGTGAAAGAGGACTCGGGCCCCACCAGCTTGCAGAGTGGGACTCTGCTCATTGGTGTGGGGTATTCAGATGCTGGGCAGCAGCCAGAGCAGCTCCCTGCATCCTCTGTAGTAGAACTCCTCTACAGCAGTCCTCATACATTCACTCCAGCATGGGAGTGAGTCCAGTCCTAGCTCCAGATCCTGGCTCTGATGCTTATTAGTTGTGTGACTTTGGGCCAGTGACTTGACCCCCGGTTCCCTTCTCCAGGAAACTGGAGGTATTCTGGAGGTGCTTGTAGTGTGGATTTCACTGAAACCCTTGGCAGATGTGTGTCTCCCTAGCTTGAGTTGGAACGCAAGTTGCGCTCAGGAATTAATACACTGTCATGGTGTGTTTGAACCGCCTTCTTCTCTGTCCACAGTAATAATAATAGTAGCATCGGAAGAGTGGCCACATCCTAGACTTGTTCTGAAGAGATAAATGTCACAGGCCACCATAGTGCTTAGTCCCTAAATAACCCCGAGGACTCATTTCTTATTGCTGATTGCTGGCTGGGGGTGTGACTCACTGATCCAGAAGACTGCATCTCAGCCTTGTGGCTGGGGTTGGCTACCTCCTTCAGCATTCATGTGCCTGTGCTGTCTTGCAGGAATGAGAGCTCACAGGCACCTTCCCTGTGCTCCCGCAGAGACCTTGTGACTGGTGTCACTCCACCTTAGCCATCATCTTATGGGGCCATTTCCGCATCTGTCGCCAGAGAGACACAGTGGAACTTGCTAGAGAAGAAGCACTCACTGGAGAGACCATACAGTCTTCTTTGGGCACCCTCTCTCCATCCTGTTTCTGCCCACCCCCCACCTCCCCTTCGAAACACACGCAAACACACCCCTTCCCAACTGTCTCAAAATAGGGAATCATTAAAAAACCCAAATCCAAACATTCAGCAGAAGTTTATGCTTGAGTCTAGAACACAACATATGTCCTCCCAGCACTGCCAGGCTCCACAAGCCACACAGAGATGGGAGAAGGCTTCCTTTCATCTCTGCCACTGCATCCCCTTCCACTTTGGAGCCTTTTCTTTTTTTTTTTTTTTTTTTTTTGAGAGGAATAAAACTTAAAAAAAAAAGTCTCCAAAGTGGAATTTGACCTCAGAGGTGTTAGTCAAAACTGTCTTCTCCTTTCTTGAAATCACTCCAAGAATGGAAGGAAGGAATTCAGACGCTTCTCTTTCTCCCCAGCGTTGGGTTGAGAGGTGCTGGGCCCCAAGGGTGGGGTTTCTGATCTGTCCCCTGCCCCTCTGCAAGGGCAGGAAATCTGTGTGATGGCAGCAGGTGGGGGGTCTGGCAAGAACCCCTAGAGGAAAGGGCCTCCTGGAAGCTGAGCCAGGGTTCTCTGTCCACCTGGAGGCAGGAGATAGCAGGACACCTTGGTCCTCTGGCCTCTGCCTGGTAGCATTTGCTTGGAGCAATCTGCTGTGGCTTGCTCCGAGGAGGTCTGCACCCTGGGCTGACAGCAATGGCAACACTGCCCCAGTGGATGAGATTCTGGTTCTTTCTTTAAAAACCAGCACTGTTCAGCCTCAGCGCTGGCTTACGGTGCTGCCAGGGAGTAAGCCTGAGACTTGATGCCTCGGGCATGAAAGTCTTTTGTATAACCAGTATGCTATCTCCCCTACGCTAAGATGAGATTCTTGTCATGGAAGTCATGTCCGGTTTTCCACAGCTTGGGCAAGGGAGAGGGGTGCAGAGGGGAGCCCTCAAAAGGTTCGCCACCAGGGAGATGGGATGGCCCTCTCCTTTCCTACCTGGGGGAGACTGGGCCAGGACGCCCTCATCTCCTAATTGTAGCTGCCATGGGAGCCTGGGGGCAGCACTCTGCTCTCCTGGTGTTAACCCACAGGCATGCCTCAATGTCCCCTGCACAGCAGAGGACACAATGAGCAAGATGTGTCTAGTGGCTCAGCATCAGGGCTTCTCTTGGGACTGGCCATCTCACGGGAGTTCCCTCAAGGCCACCCCTTGGCCTGGACTGCATGGCAGAGACCCTTCCCCTCCTTCCCAGCTCCCCGAACAGTCTGCAGATGTAGGCCAACTTCCTGGAGCACAGGAGAGCCAGGCCAGAGATGGGGCCATTCTGCTTCCTGTTGTAGGCCTGCCTTCCACATCCTCAGCCCTCCTTCACCCCAGGGGACGTGACCATACTGGTGTCCTGCAGATCACTGCGTCCCAGCTGATAGAACTCGCCATGGTGCAGGATGGCCTGGCAGAGGCTGGAAATGGCTAGGGGCTGGGGTGTCCTCTCCTCACCCAGGTGGCCGGGCTCCTGTGACAACCCTCTCCCACCCCACAGCCCTCATCCCTGGCAGCAGGCGTGGCCATGGCTGCAGAGGCTCAGAGAGGCAGTGTGAGTGTCAGTGGTCTCTGGGGGCTGGGCAAGTGTGGCTATAATTAGCTTCACTGGTGCCCTGTTCATGGGGGAACTACCCCTTGAAGACAGCAGAGTTTCCACCGCAGTACCCCATGATGTCACCACAGGTGCCTGCTGGCTGACCCCAAGGCTCTCATTCTCCAGGAACTGCTGTGACTGTTGGTGGCAGTTCTGTAACTCTGAGAACTCACAGGGGCTCTGGTCAACCACCAGCAAATGATTTCCTGTTCCCTCCCCTGCTCACCCCAACAGCCCTGCCCCCAAGACAATCCCCAGTAGAATGAATCCAACCATTAAGGACATTTCTCACCCAGGTTTTGAGCACCTCCAAGAAAGTAAATGTATGCCTACCTGTCTGACAGGTAAAATACATTTCAGAGCTGGTTTTTTTTTCCTCCCCAAATTTAGCTCAGCGAAAGTCCTGTAGTGGTGGGTGAGTGGAGACCATTCAGTGGGGTGGTGGGGGGATTGTGTGTGAGGTCACATCCGGCAGAGCCGGCAGTTGTGTGGTGGTGGAGGGAAACTGGACTGGGGCAGAGATGTCAGGCTAGTGTGCTGTGCACCTGAAACATAGAGTTCTGACCAGTGGTTCTTCAATCAAGGAGAAACAGACTGTCGGGCAGAAGTTGAAAAACAAGATCAGAAGAGAAAACACAAGTAGAACCTGAACTGGAGTTGGCGTATTACACCAAAATAAAAGACTCTGGGGTGGGTGGTGGGAGAATACAGCTCCAAAAAGGGTGACAGAGGACCTAGTGGGAGTTGTATTGTTATGTGGAAAACAGAAATGTTATGCATGTACGAACTATTGTATTTGCTGTTGAATGTAAACATTAATCCCTCAATAAAGAAATTAAAAAATATATATAATAAAAAGTAAGACTATCACAAATGTAAAACGAAAGAAAAAGAAAGCATCTTGGCAAGTCCATCCTGTGGCAGGAAGGCTAAGACTACATCAGGATTGGTGTCGGAGTGGAGTGGGAAGGATGGTTCCACCTCATCATCTTGCTGCAGAGATGAACACTTCCTGAGCTTTTACCACGTGCCAGGCACTGTGACTCTTACGTGTAAGGAGGATCTCGGTCCCTGTGACAACCTGAGGTGGTGGGTATTGGTCTAACTGTCCACTGACAGGTGGCCTAACACACTGAGGTTAAAAGTCACTGTCTGGACTCTGTGTACAGCCAGTTACTGCCCACCTCTTGTGTCATTGTCCTCATCGTGTGGCTGGTCTTAGTACTCATTAACACCCCAAATTCCGTGTCAGTGTGAAATTGTTCTGGTAGACATGTCTGTGCCTGTCAGGTGCTTCATTAACTCATCAGAATCAGGTATCCATGTCATCACACAAATGACAGAATCTCTGGGCAGAGGAAGCTTTGAGAGATCATTGCAGCTGTTTCCTTGTAGAACCAGAAGCAGATTCTCTAAGAATTGAAGCTTTCAGTGAGCTGGGAGATGCTTGATGGGTTGAGCCAGGACTTGTGTGTGAGGTGCCAAGTTCAGGTGCAGCACCTCATATGCATCTATGTCTTGCTCATCAAGAAGCACATTTTGAGGGGCTGGGTGGTGGTGTGCCTGGTTGAGTGCACATGTTACAATGCACAAGGACTGGCTTCAAGACCCCTGTCCCCACCTGTAGGGGGAAAGCTTTGCAAGTGGTGAAGCAGGGCTGCAGGTGTCTCTCCTTCTTCCCATTTCCTCCCAGTTTCTGGCTATCTCTAGCCAACAAACAAAGACAATAAAGAAATGAAAAAGAAATGCATTTTAAAATCTGAGTGTCACACCCAGGGAGACTGGAGAGATAGCTCAACTGGGTAGGGTGCCAGCATTATCGCCATGTGGGCACGGTCCAGGTTTAAGCCCCACCTCAAACCCACATGGCAGGAGCTCCAAAGATGTGTATTTCTTCATCTCTGTCTCTCAGTGTGAATGACAAAGTGTCCTGGAGTGATGAAATAGCACATGCAGGAAAACCTCGTTCACAAGATAAGAGGAGACAGGGCTTGGAGATTGCTTGCCTGGTAGGCTGAGTTTGAGACCCCCGGGTTTGAACCCCTGCACTAGGACCTCAGGGGAAGACCCATGGATGGTGGGTTGGTGCTGTGGTGATTCTTGCTGCACCTATCCGTCTCTCTCTCTCTGTCTGAAATAAGGAGTGAGGACAAGTCAGCCTAGGGAGCAATGGAGTCAGGAGTCCATGAAGAGCCAGCAATAAAAAAAAAGTAAAGGAGAATAGTAATCCTACCAACGGCATCCCTCTGTCTAGTCAGGCTTTGTGCCACACCTCATCACAACTGCGCTTCCCAAGGTCACCAGTGACCTGCATCACCCCAACCACATACTGGGGTTCTCTCTTCACCCCGGTGCCCATCCTCGCCTCTGGTGACTCCTCCTCCTTCCTGACACGCCTTTCGACAGCTGACTGCTCAGAGCCTCTGCTTGAGTCCTGCGTCTGTTGCTTCTGCTCTGCCCCCTTGCTGGGTTTCTCTCCTCATCTTTCAGTGTTGCACGGCCTTGGCCTCAACCACAGACCTCTGCCCATCTCTGACCACGTCTCTCCTTTGAGGTCTCACCCAGCCCCCACCTGTGCCACCACAGCTCCTGAGCATGCATGTCACAGAGTCCTCTCAGCTAGTCTCCTCAGCACCAGCTATCTCAAGATGGCTTCCCGGAAAGGATCCTTGTTGGAACACCATCCCTTTCAAAGTCCTTCCTCCAGACTGCCTTTCTGGAGACAATCTCAGATGCATTATTTAAAGTTATTTCCAGTGTTGTGTAGGCGGGAGGTGGGAGCTATATGTGTTACTTAGTGGTTTTGAAAAGCCTTCCAGGATCTCTTTGCTTTTTACCCCAATGAGTTTGCTCATTTTCAACCCTTCTTCACCATGTCACCTCACCTGACCCCTTGGAGTACAACTCCTCAGCACACACCTTCATTCCATACTGGGGTGAACCTCAGGACACCTCACTCCCTCGTGATGGGATATCTCCTGGGAAGGTGAGGCTCTGTTTCCCCAGGGAGTCAAAAATACACTGTAGAGGGTACTTGTGAGGAAATGAGCCCACTGTCGACTTTTAACTGTGTGGAGACTCTTCTATGTTCACGGCACAATGTCTTAGTCACAAGGAGAGTAAGAATCAAGCGTTGTACTTGCATACTTTCCGTGGTGCTCTGCAGCCCTTCACTCTACTTTTGTGAAGCCTCCTATAGTGAATGGATGAGTTGTGTTCATACTGTGCAGATGAGAAAGCCACCGCTTAGTGGCTTGCTCAAGATGGCTCTTGGTGGGTGTCGCTTGGACTCTCTCACCCCCAAGCCAGGCATGGCTTTCCTTCAACCTTTGACCTCCCCCCCAAATATTGACAGATGTCGCTGTCTGTCCCCAGCATGCTGGAAGTTCAAGTCCCCTCCCAAATGCTTGGTGGCCGCCTTCCTCACTTATCTCACCCTCCTGTGGCTGATTCTTCAGCGGTAGGAAAGCGTCTGTGTGTCTCTTTATCTCTGTATAAGGAGACTGTTCTTTCCTTAGAAGAATGCTCTGTGGTGAAAGAAGCCATCATACATCTCTAAAGAGGCCCCCCCTCCCCAAGTTTATGGGTATCCAAGCCCCAGCTCAGTAGAGAGCTGGCTACCACTCTGCGCCTTCATCATGATTCCCCATCCATCAGAACCCACCACCCCACCACCCTTACAAGGAGACCATTGCAGTGTGATAGTCAGACCTGTTGCTTCCCTGTAGAAATTTAGCACCGCCACTCTCTGTAGGGCACTTTAGAACTGAGGCCGTGCTTGGAAACACACACTCCGGCCCCTCCTCCAGAGATTCTAATTCAGTAGGTTTGAGAAGGATCCAGAACTCTGTAATTAAAAACTCCTTGGTGAGCCTGACAATTAACCAGCCTTGGAAACCACTGTTAGATTACAAAGTCCTTTTGTATATAATATTTCATTTGTTCCTTCCAGCACATGAGGAAACTGTTAACTTCCTTAGCAGATGTGGCTCAAATATGGTAAATTACTTGTTTCAAGTTGGGGAATGGCAGAGCCAAGCCCCCAGCCCTTGTCTCCAAACCTGCTTCTCTTCCTGCCCCGCCTCCCTGAGGTGGCTCCTCACCCAGCTCTGCTCCCCAGGCCTGGCCTCCAAAGAGCAACTGTCAGCAGGCTTGAAGAGTGAAAGGATAGGCGGAAGCTGGGGAAAACTGGGGACCTTCAGGAAATGGAACATAGACCCAGCCTGGCCCTGCAGGAGGCAAGGCTGCCACCTCCCCCTTGGGGCTCTGTGCAGTCCCCAGGCTAGCTCTTGTGCCCCAAACCACCCCTCAGCCCAGTTCCGAGAAAATTCTCAACCGCCTAGGCAGAAACCACTGACCACTGGCCTAGCGAATCAGTAGAACATCTTTCCCCATCCCTTCTGCGTCGTGTTTGCTAAATCACCACTCAGAAACCTCAGCATCTCAAGTTTCGTTGTTGTAGGAAGGTATGGGGACCTCGGAAAGGCTTTTCTGCTGTGCCAGCCTGGACCTATAACCTGAGGGCAGCAGTTGAGTCTCCAGGCCCTGCTCCACTCAGTGTGGCCACCGCTCCTGGGATGCAGAAACTGGAGTGTGGAGGCCCTTTGCCTTAGAGATGATTGTGACTCGTTTCCTGGTTAATGATTCACTCGTTTGTCTATGGGCATTGCTGCATGGCGATGGAATCGGGCCGTGGAGGTGGGCACCAGGATGCAGTTATTGGGCGACACCAGTTGCCAGCATTATCGTCGCTGTGATGGTGCCTTGGTTTGCTCCTCTAAGGTTGGGTGATGTTGGTCCCCCCATCCCCACCCCACCCCTGCTCTTGGGTTACTGTGAAGGTGAGCCGGGTGGCGTGTGGGGTGCTGAAAACAGACAGTATATAGGTGTCACCAAGCACTGCAGTCATGCTACTATGCAAGCACCCATTCCCAGTCCCACATGCACCACTGTGATGCCGAGAACAGCAGGCCGGAGCTCTCAGTTCTTGGGAGACAGATGTGGAGAGTCAGGTGATAGAGAAACATCAGAGCACATTGGACAACCGGCCTGCTGTGGAGAAAGGGGCTGGGCTGGGCCTGAGCTAGAAGTAATGGAGCTGAGATAGGCTCCTTTGAGCTTAGAGGGTCAGCAGGAACCGGCCACACCGGGACCAGGGAGGCATAGCTGCTCTACCACGTGCAGGATGTGATGTGGAGGGTGGATGGTCGCTGGGAGGTGGGGAGGAAGGTAAGGGCTCAGTGGGCTCCATCTCAAGTACCATACACACCCAGCAGTTCGATTTACCCCAAAGGAGGGCACTGAGGAACCATAGGGGGCATTTGAGAGACTCACTCAAGTTTGCATTTAGATCAAAATCATTCTGGTTGCTGTGGGGGCATAGAATAATAAAAACACTTAAAAAATGAAAAAGGGAGGCAAACTCATTGAAGTCTTAAGCCTCTCACCTTCTTCAAATGTGACTGTCAGCCATTGGCCCTTTCAGGGAACCACCGACAACTGTAGTTCTCCACCAGCTCCACACCAGAGCGTGGAGAATGTGGTGCCAGTTCGGACCAGACTAGTTCTGCCTAGACTCCGTCTTTCCATAACTTGAGTGGAGGCTGTATCCTCCCTCAATCTGAGATAACAGAGGAGCAGTGTCACACATGCTGTCCCCCTGCCCAGAAGGAAACCAGTGAGTCCGTTGCTTGTTATATCTTCCTATAGAGTATACTTTAAATTTATTTACGAGGTAGTATTCTCAAGTTTCAGGAAGCTGGGTGACAGGAAAAATACTACAAGTCTCGCCGCCCCCCCCCATACATCTTTTCTTGCCATCACTGAAAAGAGACCACTCTTAACTAGTTTCTTGAATCTCCTTCCAGCATTTATTTATGCAAACACACAAGTAAGTGCTTGCTTGCTCACTGCTGTGTCCTCCCCTACATCAATGTGGGCATTTTCAGAACCAGTGTCATTTCTTCAGGCAGTATACCAGCAAGCTCACTGAAAAATGAAAATGGTACATATGATGGGATTTATTATTTTTTGTATGGTATATATTTTTAAATTTTATTAGTAGTTTAATAATAATTAACAATATTGTAAAATAGCAGGGGTACAGTTCCACACAGTTCCCACCACCAGAGTTTCATTTCCCATCCCCTCCATTGGAAGCTTCCCTGTTCTTTATCCCTCTGGGAGTATGGACCAAAGACCCTTATGGGGAGCAGAAGGTGGGAGGTCTGGCTTCTATAATTGCTTCTCTGTTGGACATGGGTGTTGGCAGGTTGGTCCATACTCCCAGCCCATTTCTATCTTTCCCTGGTGGGGCAGGGCTCTGGAATGATGGGGTTCCAGTATACATTGGTGGGGTTGTCTGCCCAGGGAAGTCAGGTTGGCCACATGGTAGCAGATGACATTTGGGGTCTTCATGTTGGAAGAAGCTAGGAAGTCTATTTTAGGTATATTCCAAGGGGCCCATGACTTTACTAATTTTTACCTGAGCCCAACAGCTAATATGCAGATGGGCTAAAAATATTATCTGGGAAGATGGTGTCAGAGTTGAGAATAGGGTTAGAAAGCTGGATTAGAGCAGAGAGTAGCTCCCAAATATGAGGAAAGTATATGATTACCATTAACTGTTAACCCCATCAATCTGACCCAGGGTCTATAACTATACCTATTCAGCACACAAGCCTGTGAAACTTCTGAGTCCCTGTCAGTCTGAGCTCGCCATCCATAGGCACACCTGGGGACATTCTTTTTGCACTCATTTCAGTCTTCCTTGAGTGACGGATCAGGATGACCCAGCCTCCCTTCAGAGTGGGGCAGTTTCTTCCATTGCTGCTCTATAGTAAGGACAAGGTCCTAGAGAGACCCACAAGAGGGTTTATGATGATGTTCCCGATGGACGTGACCAGTGATGGTGGAGAGAAGAATCTATTAGAGGTCTAGGCTCCATGATGGGATTTCTGACCAGCCCAGTTTTTCTTTCCAAAATGGAAACAAGGAGAGAGGTGGCTTTGCTGTGACTTTGTTTCCCTGCTCTGCAAAATAGGGACAGTAGTCTGCTGACCCTGACTCCCCGCGGGAAAAGTAGAAGCGATTCCATCCATGCCACAAACCACTGAGTTTTCCTAGTGGAAGGGATGCTTGGTGTTGCTCTTTAGATGATTTCATAGTGGAACACATCTCTCTGGTTCACTGCTCTCAGGCCTGTTGGAAAAAAAAAGGGGGGGGGGAAGAGAGAGAGAGAGAGAGACTGCTAGTTGTTAGAAAGTTGTTGGTCTTTTTCTCAGGCTTTTCCTCTGAAATCAGCTAAGTCTAAATTGGCAGCCCAGCCCTACTAGAGCCATGTATGTCTGATCTGAAGTATGTCCTGCCAGGGACTCCAGTCTGCACACATGTGGCCTCAAGGGCTTCTCTGGTGTCTGTCGCAAAGTTTAGTGTTTTTTTTTTTTCTTTCCCCCATGTGTGATGAGCTACACAGAAGCCCTGAACCTGCCCTGGCAGTAGTGAGCTAAAACTGCAGGCTTCATTAGAAAGGCTCCGTCTTCCTGCCTTCCCCGCAATGGAGTGCATCTGCTCTCTGCTTGCTGGTGTGCCTCAGGTATTTGGGGAGATGTTTGTGGTCCTGGCTTGTGGTATCTTGGTCATTGTGAAGCTCCATCACTGACTGCCGGAGTGGGTATTTAAACCAGCCTTTATTGAGGGGCTGCTATATGCCAGGCCTTGGCAGTGCCAGCAGGGAGGCATCTGTTAACTCCCAAGTCTAGCACAGTACCAGCTGCACAGCGGCCAGTCAGTGGCTTATAGAATGACAGCCCTGGAGGGCCTTAGGGACTTCAATTTCCACCCCGCTCCTCCGAAATGAAGCAGCTCATTGTGAGAGAAGTGAGAGAGAACTCAGTCCACAGTCTTTCTAGTCACCCCATGCAGCTTGCTTCTGGCTTCCAACTAGAAAGATCAAATCCTGAAAAGGTGAGGCAGTACCAGTGAGGGCAGGAACTCACTGGCACTGCACAGCTGCTATGGCTCAGTGACCTACATCCTCTAAGGACTTGGCGACTGTGGACACCAGTTCTGGGACTGGCACTGTGGGGTGAGCTACTCAAAGTCAGCAGGTCCCCAGCTGCCTGCCATGCTCACTGGGGCCTCATTCTCATTCTTCACAGGCCAGAACTCCCAGTTTTGACCTTGTGGTTTTGTTCAGCTAAGATGAGTGGTGTCCACTATAAAATGCATGGAAGACTGGTTTTTGTTTGTTTGTTTATCATCTCCAGGGCTTCACAGTTCCAGGCTGACTTTTCCAGAGAGAGATGTGAGGTGAGGGAAGAGAGAGAGGGAGGAGAGGGAGAGGAAGAGGGAGAGATTGAACACAACACCAAAGCTGCTTCCAATGGAGGCTGAGCTTGAATTTGGTTGCTTTGGTGGCAAAGCAGGTGGATGAACTACTTTACTGATTCCTAAGACACATAGTAGGACTGTCCATCCTGATTACAGAGGGCAGCAGCTAATTTGACCCTGATTTTCAAACAAGCTGTAAAAACTGAAAGAAAAAATACTTGAGACCAAAAAACGAAAGCAGATTTCAGCGCTATGAAGAAATGATCTTAAATGTTAGATACGACGTCAAAGAAAAACAGTTAGGAATGCATATTGATGTCTAGGTTGGTTTAAAATATTCTAGAAGGAAAAAGATGACATGATGTCTGAACTTTGTTTTAAACTATTGCAGAAAAAAATATTGGAGCAGGGGCCAGGCAGTGGCATACCTGGTTAAGTATACACACTACAGTGCGCAAGGACCCAGGTTCAAGCTGCTGGTCCCCACCTGCAGGGAGAGCACTTCATGAGTGGTGAAGCAGGGCTTTAGGTGTCTGTCTCTCTCCCTCTCTATCTCCCCCTTCCCTCTCATTTTATCTCTGTCTCTATCCAATAATAAATGAAAAAAATTAACATATATATATATATAGGAGCAGATGAACACTGGCACAGCATTGGTCATTGCAGTTGTCAAAGTGAAATGATGGTGGCATGGGGGTGGGGGTTTTTTCATACCTTAGTCTCTCTGTTTGCCTGTGTGGAACATTCCAGAATATAAAGTTAAAATCAGGGCCTGGATTTCTCCCCTGCCCTCTGTACCCGCTCATGGATGCTGCTATAGCAGGCCAGGTGGGGGTGGCGCTGTGGAGGCCTGAGTCCCTGGCCACCTGGGAGGGAAATTCCTTAAGTCAGGAGTTTCAACATAACCAATGGAGAGAGTTGAAAATATTTCACTGGGTGGACAGAGACATGGACAGTGGATTTCTGGCACTACCTGAAGGTAAACCACCATTTTGGGAAGCTAATTTAAAAATCCTGTGAACTTCTGGGTTCCTGTGGCTAATATCTAACACAAGTTCAGAACACTGCCTGTCTCTTTGACCAGTCACAGGAGTTATAGGGGAAGCACAGGCCAGTGCTTCTCACCTAAGTTTGTCGGCTCTGGTAGTTGAGACCTGTGGGGGACGGTAGAAATACAAACCACATCTCCTCTACCAGCTTGGGATACGTGGTGCTACCACAGGAATTCACGAGGCCTATTTACAAGCTTCAGGAAGGACCACGGTGGAGCTCAAGTCTACCTTAAGGCAAGACGTTCAGCAGGGAGCAGAATTTCTGAGTGTTAGTTAGGGTGTATTGGCAGATGGCTATGTGTGCAGGGCCCAGGCAAACTGATAAATTGGGTTGAAGCCTTGTGGTTGGTAAACACACCTCCATAAGTGCTGGGCTGGGTTTCTCAAACTCCTTGGCTCTCCAGGCCAGAGCATGGCAACCTTCAGTGGGCCAGCAGCAGAATCTGTCTGCTGCACTCCCCATGGCCCTGGTGCCATAGTCCATCTATCACTACATCTCCAAGAATGGCAAGCGAACGGTCAGGCCTTTTTGGTACACCCCAAAATATCTTTTTCCCACACCTGCTTGATAATTAATTGACCTCCCTCTCTGTCAAACTAAAATCCCATGCCTCCTCCCCCCCAAAATGGAGAAGAACTTGGATCTGGGGCATGAGTGCAGGACTTGGGATAACAGAGGTGGCGTCACACAAACAGAAAGCAAGCCTCCATGCGCACTGAACAGCTAACCTTAGCCACTGCATCTCAAACCCCAGTCAAACTTTACTCCAAATGATGGTGAACACAAAGTGCCTTCTTCAAGCTTCATTGTGTCTGGAACTCTCTGGCGCCTTGTTCAGCAAACACTTCAGGGAAAGCTGGACGGCAGAGGTACTGACTCTGCAATGGGCAGGTTAGCACACACACGAGTCAGTGATGAATCATGGCAGCAGGTCCCGGCCGTCCAGTTTGCCCGTTCATATGGCTCGGGTGTCTGGCACCACAGCTCCACCCTAACCCCAGTTTCGTACTGGCGATTCCAGCCATGCAGCATCTTTTGCTCTTTTCTCTAAGTCATTGTTGGCAAACAGGATCTACTCCCCACAATCTTCCTTCACTCACATGTGGATTCACCCATGTCTTGGTTCTGTCGGCTTGCTCTACATAACCCTGTGTTAAGTCAGAGTAGCCCCTGGCTTCACAGTGCCCACAGGTGTGCACAGGCTCAGAGCATAGTGGCCAAGCCTGTGACGGTAGAGAACTGCATACATAGTTACGTGACAGCCCTGAAGTAGCACCTTGCTTCCCGGGAGGGAAGATGGCATGATAGGGTATCAGAGGAGGTGGCACTTGGCTTGGGTCTCAGGAGAAGGGACAGCTGACATGTACAGACAGCGGGCATATGATTTCACTTGAGGTGACACTCACCAAGCCTTTATTCTTCACGAGCACAAAGGGAGTGAGGGAGACTGGAGGCCTGAAGATGAAGTAGACTCCTAGTGGGCAGATGGAGCGGAGAGGGAGAAGCTGCAAGGAGCTGAGGAAGGCTGAGCCCCAGGGCTGGAGCCTGCAAGGAACCAGGAGGGGTGCCTGCTGGCCCCACCCCTCAGCCTGGGTGTGTCCATGGGTTGCTTCCTCCTCAGTGGCTTCCAAAATGCAGCCCTGAGCTGGATGGGAACCAGCTGCCTAGAGGGAAGGGGAGAGGGAGGGGGAGAGGGACAGAGGGGGAAGGGAGAGGGACTGAGGGGAGAAAGAGGGAAGAGGGAGAGGGAGAGGGAGAGAGAGAAAGAGAGGAGAGGAGAGGAAGAGAAAGTATAAGGGTCAGGGGAAGATATGTCATCCTGCTTTCATCTGGCTCAATTCAGCAGCCCAAAGAAGGCAGCCTGCTCCCAGAGCAGCCCCACTGCAGCCACCACTGGGCTGCACATCCTGAAATGACTCCTCATTCCTATGTGGGTATTTTAAGATGCAGCTTTCATCAAGAAGCTGCCATTAAAGCGATTCTAGCAGAGTGAATAATCATCTCCCCCCCCCCCATCAGACATGCTTGTCTTACAGAATGATGAGTACAATTCTCACTCCTTTAGTCCTAGCTTTAAGAAAAAAAAAAAAAAAAAAAACTCAGAAATGATCCTGCATCTGTGAGAGGGAAAAAAAAATTCTTTGCATCTTCACATGTGTCTTTTCTGGGTCAGCATTTCTTTTTATGGCTTTCCTTATCGATTTTTTTTAACTTCCTGTTTCTCACCAAGCTTTAGTATATAAAGTCGTTTTGTCTTTCCTTAATTCACTCAAGAGTGAACTTTCCCCCTTCTAGGAGTACAATACTGTCTCTGTGCCCTCTTATTTGCAGAGCACATGAAGGTCACGGTTATTGCAAATGTTTTAACAACCTTCAATTATTTCTACTTGGGAGCTGTGTAGAAAAGGGGAAATGCATACATTATCAGCAGAGTGACTTCATCACATAGACGATGCCCAGTGGTGCATGTTTCCTGCTTGTTTGTCCTTGGGATGTACTTAAGCTCTTGCTTCCAGCACATGAGAGCACATTGTCTCATTAGCAGTTCTGGGCCAAAAGGGAGGTGGGCCACATTTGCAGTGTGTAACTCTACAACGTGGAATACGGAAAAGCCTGTGTGACAGAACTCTCTAACAAGAATAACACATGATAGCAAGAGACCAAGCAGAGGAAAGGGGTGAAAGGTCAGGCACCGAAGACCGGAACTTACTCCTTTCTTGATTCAACATCAGGTGAACTACTAATATGAGACAGATGCCAAGATCCCAGGGATAATGTCTTAGCTCTCCTGGGTTCAAGAAAGGAATACACGGTTTGACAGATGGTCTCCTTAGTTCTGTGATACCCCTACTAGGAGCAGCTGAGTTACTCAGAGGTAGGACAGTGTAGAGAAGGCAGCCAGAGAGCTAGTTCAGCAGGTAGAGTACAGAAAGTGCTTGCCTAAGACTCCTGGTCGCATCCCTGGCACTGCTTGCACCCCCAAGAAAGTGGCCTGCTTCACAGACCACTGCAGTGTTCTGGCTTCTCTCTGGCCTGTGAAACTCTCCCCAGATCTCATATGAAATAAAATCTTTTTTTTTTTTCCTCCAGGGTTATTGCTGGGCTCGGTGCCTGCACCATGAATCCACCGCTCCTGGAGGCCATTTTTCCCCCTTTTTGTTGCCCTAGTTGCGGTTATTATTGCCATTGTTGACGTTGCTTTGTTGTTGGATAGGACAGAGAGAAATGGAGAGAGGAGGGGAAGACAGAGAGAGAGGAGAGAGAAAGATAGACACCTGCAGACCTGCTTCACCGCCCGTGAAGTGACTCCCCTGCAGGTGGGGAGCCGGGGGCTCGAACCGGGATCCTTACACCGGTCCCTGCGCTTTGCACCACATGCGCTTAACCCACTGCGCTACCGGAAATAAAATCTTAATAAAAAAAAAAAAAAAAGGAAAGATGTGGGAAAGGTGGAATTGGGGCACAGTGTTCAGGAAGGAGGCCCGATATTCACAAAGACAAGGAGGGGGTCGGGAGGTGGGGGGAGTTCAGGGTTGGGATCTCGTAGGTGTGGGAGGGAAAGGCCAGGGTTAATCTGGAGAGCTGGATCTGGGGGGAGGGGGCATGAAGGAACACCTTGGAGGCCATGTGGAAATAAGTCTGCAGGCTGAAGCAGGGGCAGAACGGCCAAATGTAAGCTGTAGAGTAACAGCTCAGACAGCAGCACAGATGGTGTGTGAGAGGGAGGGACTTGGAGAGCAGACAGGCTGGCCAGGTGAGTGGTGGGCACTGCCTACCCCAGATGGGAGTGGCGGGGGGCAGATAGATGAGCAGGCGAAGATCTAGCGGAGTGAGGGTGGCTCTTTCTTTCATTTGTTTCTGTTAGTGATTTAACAGCAGTTCACAAAATCATAAGAATTTAGGTGTAGGGGCCAAGTAGTCTTGCACCCCGTTGAGCACACACATGATCATGTGCAAGAACCAGAGTGTGAGCCCCCACTCCCCACCTTCAGGGCGAGACCCTTCGTGAGCAGTGAAGCAGACCTACAGCTGTCTTTCTCCCTCTCCTCTCTCAAATTTTCTCTGTCCTATCAAATAAAATAGAAAAAAGCAAAGAAAGAAAAAATAGCCTCCAGGAATGGTGGATTCATAGTGCTGGCACTGAACCCCAGCAATAACCCTGGTGGCAATAAAATAATATACAATAATTCAAGGGTCTATTTTCCCATCAACCCCCCACCTCCCCCCCCCACACACACACCAAAACCCTGTGCCCCACCCCTCCACCCCCTTTCATCATGGTTCTCATAAAGCCTAGGGGACAGTTTGGTCACTATTTTGTAGCTTGCTTTCCAGAGGTTCTCTGTATTCTGCATGTGAGTGAAGCTATCAGTAGTTGTCTTTCACCTCCTGTTTCACTTAGCACACATTTTCAACTTCTTACTCCAGTCATCTGTGGACGGGCAGAGTGCAGCCATGAAAATAGGAGTGTACATGCGCTTTGAATTAGTGTTGTCATGTCCTTTGTGTGTGGGGACAGTGTTGCCGGGTCGTAAGATATTCCCATGTTTGTTTCATGGGAGAGAGTGGTTCTTGGTTTGGACTTACTTCAGTGGTGCAGCCCATTGTCAAACTGCACTGCTTTCCTGCTGCTTCTGTCTCCTCGGTCTCCTTTCAGAAACAGGCAGCTCACACCTAGAGATTTGGGGGGAGCACATTTCTGACTCGGGTCTGAGAACTGGCACAAGGCTTGGGCTCTGAGCTCTTTTCCTCTTGGTGTTCTGCTGGAAGAGCAGATGTGCAGAACGAAGGCACAGGCTGAGCTGGAGGAGACACTCAGCTACACACAGCACTAAACAGGGCAGAAGAGAGTTCAGGGGGTTTCACATTCAGGGCCATGTCTGAGCTGGGGTGTTTTTATTTTTATTTCTGCCACCAGGGTTATTGCTGGGGCTCAGTGCTAGCACTATGAATTCGGATTTGGAAATTTTTTTCCTTTTTTTTTTTCCAAAGAAAAATTGAGAGAGGATACGGAGATAGAAAGAGAGAGAAAGACAGACACCTGTAGACCTGCTTCACTACTCATGAAGTAGATCCCCTGCACATGGGGAACGGGCTTGAACCTGGGCCCTTGCACTTGGTAATGTGTGCATGTAACCAGACGCACTACTGTGCGGCCTCCTGGGCTGTTCACTTTATTGAGCATTTACTGCGCACACTGCAGTTGACTGCACAGAGGATCACAGTCAAGTGCAGATACAATATGAGGAGGAAGACAAGCATTCACTAAGTAATTTCAAGCCAAGCAAACACGGAAAGAGAAATGGCTAACATGAGAGCAAGTGACTAAGGAGTTACTATAAGGAAGCAAGGAAAGATCCAGAAAATTTCAGCTGAGACCTGGAGAAAGGGGCAGAGACACCTGCCGAATGGAGGAGAGGATGCATATGGGGTGAAAAAAAATCACGTTTCACTATCCAGTTGTGAGAATGACTGACCTGTTAGGGAACTGAAAGAAACCTAAAGTGATGGGAGCAGGTAGACATGGGAGAGATGCCCCAGGGAAGGCTGGGGTGGGGGCGGGCAGATCACACAGGTCCACTAGCCACGTCAGGGTTCAAGGAAATAGGGAGCAATTGAGGGTTTAGGCAGGAGAGTGGTGTGACCAGTGCTGACGTGAAGAACAGACACAAAAGGGCAGAAGTGGACGTGGCTCTGGTGGAAGTTGGTGCAGCAAAGTGAGAAGCATCAGACAGCACAGAAAGGCAGGGGCAGAAAGAGGGGGGGCAGAAAGGGGGGGACTGTTAGAAACGCCCTCACCTGAGCAGGTAGTGGTGGTAGTTGAGAGGAGAGAGGACAGGGAGGGCACAGAGGGACCTTCAGTTCACAGCGGGAAGTAGGACGAACAGCATGTCACTCACTAAGAGAACCTAGAAAGAGAAGTGGGTTTGGGGGCTGGCAGCTAAGTTGAGGTTCTGAACACATGTACTTGCAGACAAATGTGATAAAAAGTGGGACCGCCAGGAGGGGTGGCCATGGTGGTAGAGCACAGGACTTGTACACATAAGGTCCTGGAGTTGATCTCGTGTTGAGTATGCTGGAGTGATGTGTCGGTATGCTTGCAAGTGAACTTGTTCTTTCTCTCTCTCTCTCTCTGATAAATAAAAGGTTTTTGTTTTTGTTTTTGCCTCCAGGGTCATTGCTGGGGCTCAGTGCCTGCACCATGAATCCACTGCTCCTGGAGGCCTTTCCCCCCCCCCCTTTTGTTGCCCTTGTTGTTGTAGCCTTGTTGTGGTTATTATTGTTGCTGTTGATGTTGATGTTGTTTGTTGTTGGATAGGACAGAGAGAAATCAGGAGAGAGGAGGGGAAGACAGAGACGGGGAGAGAAAGATAGACACCTGCAGACCTGCTTCACCGCCTGTGAAGTGACTCCCCTGCAGGGGGGGAGCAGGGGGGCTCAAACTGGGATCCTTAAGCCGGTCCTCGTGCTTTGTGCCACATGTGGTTAACCCGCTGCGCAACCGCCCAACCCCCAAATAGAAGGTTTGTAAATGGTATTCAAGTGGATGCTGTAGGAAGACACAGGAAAGGAAGCCCAAGGGGTGAGAGAGGACAGATGGCTCCCAGCTCACCCTCCCTGTCAGATGGGGTTTCCCTGGCATAGAGAGGTGAGGTGGGTGCAGGGGTGAGGGTGTTGTGGCAAGGGCTTGCTAAGATCTGGCCCCAGTAACTACAATGTCTGTAGAGGAGTCAGTGTCTCCAAAAGCAGTGAGAAGGAAGGGCTGAAGGAAGACCCAAGAGCCGCGTCTCCAGGAGGAGTGCAGGGAGCAGTGTCCATCATGCGCCGTGCCGCTGCCTGGTCACAGGGTGGGAGTCCAGGGTCCCAGTGGAGGCTGAAAGGTGGCTCTTCACTGCCACTTCTTGGGGGACCGAGACTTATTTCCCACTGAACTTTGTATACAAATTGGGGTGTTTTTGGAGGATATGGATCAGCTTCCATAAGCTTTCGTAAGTGCTTGCTACGTCCATTTTAATGTGGACTATTGGGGATGGAGCAGTGATTTTAATGGTGACAGGCCAAATTAGAGTGGCTTTTAGCTTGAGGGAGCAGGGAGAATGCAGAGTTGGAGACTCTCTAAGTGTTGGAGAAGTCCAGAGTAGGAAGAAGACAGAGAGAGGCGAGCTGGCTTTTCAAAAATAGAAATGGCAGGGCAGGAGCCCAGGAAGCTGAGGAGGGCCCTCGACCCATGCCAAGGACCCGAATAGGGAGTGGGAGGGACAGCTGCTGTGGGAGTTGAGCCTATTAAGAATGTAACACAAATGAGTTTTGAGTGTTTGCATTTTGTTTCCTGATGGCAGGGAACCACTGACAAGTCTTAAGTGGAAAGTTTAACTCACCTCGGTCTAGGAAAACGGTAGTTAGCAATAGAAACGGGAGGGTTGCAGGCGAGTAAGATTAAGATAAGAGATTTCCACACTGTGGCTGCCAGTGGAAGAATTTTAAACACAGAACCAAAAGCTTGTGTGCTTTTTAAAATTTTTTTATTCCATTTTGTTGCCCTTGTTGCTTTTTATTGTTGTAGACTATTGTTGTTGTTGTTATTGATGTCATTGTTGTTGGATAGGACAGAGAGAAATGGAGATAGGAGGGGAAGACAGAGGGGAAGAGAAAGAGAGACACCTGTAGACCTGCTTCACCACCTGTGAAGCGACTCCCCTGCAGGTGGGGAGCCAGAGGCTCAAACCGTGATCCTTACAACAGTCTTTGCGCTTTGCACCACCTGCGCCTTAACCCACTGTGCTAGCACCCGACTCCCAAACTTGTGAGCTTTAACCTTGGTTCTGCCACTTCATCTCAAGACTGAATCTCCCCTTCAACTGTAAGGAGGTAGTGGTATATAGCTCTAAAGTTCCTTTTCTGATATATATGAGAAAGAGCAGAGTCCCACTCCAGTAAATGTAGCACTGAGGATTGAATCCTGGCTCTCAAGCGTGCAAGTCCTCTGCCCTACCTGCTGAACCACCTCCCTGCTTGCTCCTCGAAAGATTTGGGGTGGCATATACTTTATGACCAGCGTCTGGGTCCTCGGCATAGGTCTCGCCATCCTTCAGTCTGCTGACCACTCCCCACCTGCCACCAACCCTACCTTTCTTGAGTGTGTACCCGAAGGGTTGGCTAGCACCCGCTTATCAAGAGGTGTTGGTTTACTTTCTACCATTCCTTGCTGTGCTAAAATAACAATCTTCCCTGGCAACAAGTTTCCCGTCAAAGGCAGGGCTACAGGGAGGCAGCTCAGAAGCGGAGCACCAGAGTTGCATGTGTGAGTGTGGTTCCTAATTTGATCCCTGGCACCCACCACATGATAGCAGAGTGGTGCTCTGGTGGTTCTTCTCTCCCCATGAATAACCTTTAAGATAAAAGGAGTAGGGCTACGTCTTGTCTTCAATTCTCCCTATTTGGCAAGTGGGCTTACTTTATTTCCCTTGCACCCAATTATCTTCATGCTTTTTGTGTCAAGAGTAGCTAGCCACGGGAGGCGGAGCTACGAGCAGCAGATCGCTTTCTCTCCTCTCCTCTCCTCTCCCGGATCAACTAGGAATACCAAAGGAGACCACCCAGACCGAAACAAGACAGGACTAGAATGACCACAGAAACCCAGTAAATCACCCGTGAGTACAAACACGCGTGGCTGGTGACAGAGAGGAGAGAGGGGCCTAAGGAGAGATTAAGTGACTTCTAACAGTTCGACAGTCTGTCAGTGGAGACACCACCTCCAGTCTGCTCCACCAACACGGGGACAGCTGAAGGGAGGAAAGGACTCCCCAGAGACTCACCAAGTACAACTCTGAGTCTCCATTGCTACTACCCTCAGAATCTGGAGCAGCAACAGGGAGGGACACCAGGGCACAGAGATCTAACCGGGAAACTCAGGAGAAGACCTATACCTCGGTGGCATAGCTGAAGGGCTGTGAAAGTCTCTTTGCATAACCACTGGATTATCTCTGCCACACCCTGCTTTATCTCTTGGTCAGGAGTCATTGATTAAGCCAAGAAGCCTATTGATAGTTTAAAAGCCCTCAGGCTACCATAGTCTACAGGGGAAAAAAAAAAAAAAGGCTTTTACACCACTGAACTCCAACTCAGGGATTGAAAAAACTGTTAACTTATATAAAATGGTTAAAACAACAAGAAAAAATAATGGAGACTCGAACCAGGACAAGAGTCCAGCTAAAAGTCCTCCAGAGGGCGAAGCACAAAACAACGAGTTCAACATCCAAACATTAGCTAAGGAAATAATAACAGGAGTGAGTAAAGAATTTGAAAAAATTGTAATCAGAACTGCAGGAACAACAAATGAGAATATGGAAGAAAATTCTAATAATCTCATGGTTATTAGAGAGCTGAAAGCTGAAATTGCTGAGCTAAGAAGGCAACTAGCTGAACAAGCTAAAACAGTATCAGAGCAGGGCAACAAAATAGATGAATTCCAGAAAGCAGTAGTGGGCAGAGAGAATAGAATCAATGAGGCTGAAGACAGAATTAGCAAGATTGAGGATGAATTAGAGACAACTAAAGAAGAAGTAAGAGATCTCAAAAAGAGATTAAGAGATGCTGAAAACAACAACAGAGTCCTATGGGATGACTTCAAAAGAAACAATATACGCATTATTGGCTTACCAGAGGAAGAAAGAGAAGGGGAGGAAGAAAGCGTTCTCCAGGCCATAATAGCTGAAAATTTCTCTAGTCTAGACAACACCAAAGACATAAAGATTCAAGAAGCCCAGAGGGTCCCAAACAGAATTAACCCAGACCTAAAGACACCAAGACATGTCATACTTAGATTGGAAAGGAATAAGGATAAAGAAAGGATCCTCAAGGCTGCAAGAGAAAAACAAAGAGTCACCTACAAAGGAAAACCCATAAGATTAGCAGCAGACTTCTCCATACAAACACTACAGGCCAGAAGAGAATGGCAAGATATCTATCGAGTGCTCAATGAGAAAGGCTTTCAGCCAAGAATACTATATCCTGCTAGATTGTCATTCAGACTAGATGGAAGCATCAAAACCTTCTCAGACAAGCAACAGTTGAAGGAAGCAACCATCACCAAGCCTGCCTTGAAAGAAGTTCTGAAAGGTTTCCTATAAACAACCAGACCACCACAAATAGAACATATATCAAAACACTCTAAAACTCTACAAGAATGGCGTTAAAATATCTTCAATCTTTGATATCAATAAATGTGAATGGCCTGAATTCACCTATTAAAAGACACAGAGTAGGAAGATGGATCAGAAAACACAACCCAACAATATGTTGTCTACAGGAAACTCACCTAACTCAACAAGACAAACACAGACTTAAAGTGAAAGGATGGAAAACTATCATTCAAGCCAATGGCCCACAAAAAAGGGCAGGAACAGCTATTCTCATATCTGACATGATAGACTTTAAAATACATAAGATTAAAAAAGATAGGAATGGACACTACTTAATGCTCAGAGGATCAGTCAATCAAGAGGACTTAACAATTATTAATATCTATGCACCCAATGAGAAGCCATCTAAATACATCAAACTTCTACTGAAAGAGCTACAGCAATATATTAACAGTAACACAATCATAGTAGGGGACTTCAACACCCCACTATCTCAACTTGACAGATCATCCAGGAAGAAAATCAGTAAAGACATAAGGGAGCTAAATGAAGAGATAGATAAACTAGAACTATTGGACATTTTCAGAGTCATTCATCCCAAGAAACTGGAATACACATTTTACTCAAATCCACATGGATCATTCTCAAGGATAGACCATATGTTAGGCCACAAAGACAGCATCAGCCTATTCAAGAGCACTGAAATCATCCCAAGCATCTTCTCAGACCACAGTGGAATTAAACTAACACTTAACAATCAACAAAAGATTAGTAACAGTGCCAAAATGTGGAAGCTCAACAGTACACTTCTTAACAACTTCTGGGTCAAAGAGGAAATCAAGGAAGAAATCAAAATGTTTCGAGAGTTCAATGAAAATGACGACACAAGCTATCAAAATATTTGGGACACAGCTAAAGCAGTCCTAAGAGGGAAGTTCATAGCTATACAAGCACACATTAGAAAACAAGAAAAGGCACAAATAAACAGCCTGATTGCACATCTTAAAGACCTAGAAGAAGAACAACAAAGGAACCCTAAAGCAACCAGAAGGACAGAAATTACTAAAGTTAGGGCAGAAATAAATAACATTGAGAATAGGAAAACTATACAAAAGATCAATGAAAGTAAATGTTGGTTCTTCGAAAGAGTAAACAAAATTGACAAACCTTTAGCCAGACTCACAAAACAAAAAAGGGAGAAGACCCAAATAAATCGGATAGTAAATGAAAGAGGAGATATCACAACAGACACTGCAGAAATTCAACATATCATGCGAGGCTTCTATGAACAACTATATGCCACCAAGTTAGAGAACCTGGAAGAAATGAATGATTTCCTAGATACCTACCAACTTCCAAAACTAAGTAAAGAGGAAGTGGACAACATGAACAGGCCCATCACAGCTAATGAAATTGACACAGTTATCAAAAATCTTCCCAAAAATAAAAGTCCTGGACCAGATGGTTTTACAAATGAATTCTACAAAACTTTCAAAGAAGAACTAATACCTCTACTTTTAAAAGTCTTCCAGAAGATTGAAGACACTGGAATACTCCCTGCCAGCTTCTATGAAGCCAACATCACCCTGATACCAAAAGCAGACAGGGACACAACCAAAAAAGAAAACTACAGACCAATATCTCTGATGAACATAGATGCGAAAATATCGAACAAAATTCTAGCCAACCGGATACAGCAGTATAAAAAAAAAAAAAAAAAAAAAAAAAGAGTAGCTAGCCACTCCTGTTGAATTTTTAAGTCACTTACTTACAAGCAGGATGGCACAGCCTTCCTGCACAAATTCCAAAACCCAGAACCCCTTCCCCAACTTCTTTTTTCATCCTGTCTTCCCCAGCCTCTGACTCTGTTCAATTCCTTTCCGCCAGAAATGGTTGGCTTCTGGGAAAGTGACGGAGTGACAAGTGCTGGAAGCCTTGTGCCGCACACACCCCGGCACCCCGGCACCCTGGCAGAGGCCATTTGATTCCATTTTGGTGGATGCACTTGGTTAGGCTTGAGTGTCGGCCCAGTGTTCCTGCCTCTGCAGTGCAGAGGAGGAAGAGCCAGTTGCGTGTTCTCAGTGCTTCCGTGGCTTTCGTGGAGAAGCAGTGGAAGCATCGTGTCGGTAGATTGTGGCTGGGAAAGTGGGAGCCGCCATCCCACTCTGGCACCAGCGTCTGCAGGAAAAGTGTCAGCAGAGCCAGCGTTTGACTGACTTCCGAGTGAGTGCCATCTCGAAGAGGACGGTGGGCAGTCCCAACACCTTTCCTCATGAAGCAGCAGGTGTTTAAAGGGGACCCACTGACTCTGAAAGGGGTGGACCACTCACTCACTGCCCAAGACTAAGGGCACAGCATTCTTTGAGTTCTCTGAGGAGCAGGCTGAGTGCTGTGCTTCTCTTGGGGGACAGAATTGTCGTAGGAAGCAGGTCAAGCTCTGTGTCCTTTACACACGTGTCCACTGATGCTTAGAGTGGCTAGAGGGCTTGCTGTAAACACAGAGAGACATGTCTGTAGCTTAAATGTGAGTCACTCTTCCCCAAAATACATGGGCTGGGGCTGGGTTGAGGGTAAGACACAGAAGATAAGGCTGGAGGTAGAGTGCAACTGAGACCGGCTTTTAAGTACTGAGCCCTAAGGTAGAAGTGATAGAGGCATCTTTGTGTTTTTACAGAAATTTAATTCCATTACTTTTTAAATTATTTATTTATTTTCCCTTTTGTTGCCCTTGTTTTTCACTGTTGTTGTATTGTTTGTACAGGAAAGAGAGAAATGTACAGAGGAGGGGGATACTTAGAGGGGGACAGAAAGATAGGCACCTACAGACCTGCTTCACTGTCTGTGAAGGGGCTACCTTACAGTTGGAAAGCTGGGGGCTCAAACTGGGATCCTTACGCTGTTCCTTGTGCTTTGTGCCACATGCGCTTAACCCGCTGCGCTACCGCCCAACTCCTAATTCCATTACTTTTAACGTGAGCTAGAGCCCGTTACTTAGATACATGTTGTTTTAGCAGAAGTCATGCTTTGATAGGAAATAATAGCTGCATCAATGAGATGAGGAACAGAATAATTCATCAGATATATAAAAATGAACTGTTTTGTGGCTGGGGCGGTGGCACAGTGGCTGAGCTTGGGGTTTGTGCACATGAGGTCCCCCAGATTCAGTCCCTGGCATTGTGGCTGGGAAGTTGGGAGCTGCCATCCCACTCTAGCACCAAGGTGCTGCCGGCTTACCCACCCCATTCTCATGAATAGATGTTTCCATTGCCACCAGGGTCGTCGCCGGAACTCAGTTGCCCACACAGCAAGTCCACCACTCCTAGCAGCCTTTTCTTCTCCTGCTTCTTTTTTGACAGGACAGAGAGAAATCAAGAGAGATGGAGTAGATAGGGAGGAGAGAGAGAAAGATACCTGCAGACCTGCTTCACTGCTTATGAAACTTTGACCCCTGCAGGTGGGGACTGGGGGCCTTGAACCTGGGTCCTTGCACATAACTGTGTGCTCAACCAGGTGCACCACAACTCAGCCATTATTAATAGATAAATTTTTAAAGCATTTGTTCTTAGGGGTATTGATTCCGGGTAATGTGAAAAATACATGCTAATACATAGTAGATACAAATGATATAAATGTACCTCCAAGTCACTGGATCTTACCACCTTAAATATGGCTGGATGATGGCTCAGCTGCTAGAGTGCACACTCAGCCACATGCTGGGACTTGGCTTCGAGCCCCTGAATGTGTGTGGGAACATCACGCCCAGGGAGCATTGGAAAACTGGTGCAGGAGAGCCCTCTCTGAGGTCAGGTTCCCCTCACTTGAGGATAAGCCGGCAGAGTCTGGCCCTGGCTGTCGGGGGATGGAGATGAGGCACAGAGCAGGTCCCTACAACAGAGGAATCAGAGTAGCACAGGGCCTGAGGGAGCCAGCTGGGTGCGTGGGAGTAAGTTGGGGGGGTTCCACAGTGGGTGGGGGCTCCCTATGGAAGACTGGAGGTGTGGGGTGCCCCCACTTCCTCACGGGGAAGCCCTGGTGCAAGGAGGGAGGTGACTGGAACTGGTCTGAGTGGGCTGTGAGCACCAAGGCGGGGAGGTCAGTGCAGGGGCCATTCCAGCCCCCTGCCCGGAAGGAGGGATGGGGCCCCGTGACTTCTCCCTCCACCTGGGCCCCTCACAGCAGTTCTGGCTGCACCAGTCCCTCCCCACAGACTTCCTGTTTTGAAACCACCAATAGTTCGAAACTGTGAGAGCTGTCATTTCAACGGCTCAGGCTGGGTGTGTGAGAAATGTTTGTGGTGTGTGTGAGAGTGTGGTAAAAGTGTCTTAGAGTGAGCACGCACATGTGCGTGTGTGCATGAGTGTGCGCACTGTGTAAGTACATGGTATGTCTCATGCATGAGCTGTTGTGTCTGAGCGTGTCACTTGAATGTACCGTGCATGTGACAGTGTGAAGAGGGGGTACAGGCCACCCAGGGGGGAGGCAGCCAGGGTGACAGGCTTGCCCTTGAAGGGGCGGTCTGGGGGAACCTGCTCTCCTCCATGGCAACGGGGTGCGGCTAGCACAGTCTCCCTGAGCTCACAGGAGCAGGGCACTCAGGCCTGAGTTTTTTTTTTTTCTTCCAAGTTTTTATTTTAATATTTTATGTTTATTTACTTTAATGAAGGAGAGAGAGACGACGGACATGCCAGAGCACTGCTCAACTCTGGCTGGGGTGGTAAGCCCCAAGTTCAGAGGGCTGCCAGATCTTTAATGGACTCTATGACTTTGGACAACCAGCTCAAGCACTCTGTCCTCGCTGAATGATGATAATTCATTTCTCCACTGTTACAATTTATGTTGATATAATTTCAGTCCAGAGGGACACAGGGGCCTCAGTGGTGGTTCAAAGATGCATCCCTCTCATGTGTGATGCCCCTGGGTTTGATCCCTGGCACCACACAAAATGATGGGGCAGTGCTCTGGTCTCTCAATTCAATGTGTTGTTTGTCTCCTTTATGTTTTATTTATTTATTTATCTATTTATTTATTTTTATTGGATAGATACAGAGGGGAGGAGAAAGCAGAGAGGGACAAAGACCCCTGTAACCCTGCTTCCCCACTCAAGAAGCTTTCCCCCTGTAGGTGGGGACCAGGGGCTTGAACCTGGGTCCATCTGCATTGTAATGCACGTGCTTAACCAGGTGCGCCACCGCCTGGCCCCTGGTGGTCTCTTTCAAACTCAGAGGAACCTGGAATCATCCCTTGTTTAGGCTTGAGTTTAGCTGCCTGCCTCCTATCATTCATCAGGAGGTCTCTGCTCTGGTTCTGAGGGAGCTACGGCAGAGGCATCTGAGCGGCAGAGCCTAGTGACGGAGAAAGAGGGCGCCGTCGTTAGCTTGGAGCACCCATAAGATGAGGCCAGGCTCCCAGTCTGTTGCAGGGGCTGAGGTGTGTGGCCCCAGACTTGGCCCCTGCCCCATGATGAATGCCATCTTCCCAGGAATGGTTCCGGCTGAGTGTAAACAGAGCAGCCAATTAAAACACTTCATTACAGGGCAGGCGGCAGCCAGGAGCTGGGCTGTGCCGGTAGCCTGGAGGCCAGCTGCCTGCCAGGCTGCCAGCTTCTCCCAGAGCAGCCACAACTGGTCTCATGTGGGACCGAGCCTCCTCCACTCTGGCAGACGGACAGAGGACAGGGGAGAAGGCACACCACCCCACTCCTGATTGCCTAGGCTATGGAGAAAATTTGGGGGACATCCAGGCAGCTTCCTGGGGGACAACAGAGGTTGTTAGCGCAAGGGAACTAGGATTCTGCCTCCTGGCATGCTGCCACCTGCCTGCCTGAGGAATGGACAGTCTCAGTGAGGATGGCAGGACATGGAGGCTGCGGAGCCACTCAACGCCTCTCTCGGTCTCTCGCCTAAAGTGCCGGGCAGGGACGTGCTGTGACCAGCAGAGGCCTCACACCAGCCGAGCTTTGTCCTGTGTCCCTGCAGGCACCCATCCTACAGTCAGATGCTGAAATGCTGACTTGCCCTCACCGGGACCTGGGGGTAGCAGCCGTTAGTGCGCAGCACACCTGTGCTGTAGGGGCAGGACCCCTGTTCTGTGGCTCACACCTTCCCAAGGCGTTGGTGAGGGGTGGGCATCTGGGCCTGACTGGTGAAGAAGGGGGCTTCCTGTTCAACAACTTTGGCTCTTCCCCTTGTGGAGGGTGACAGAGAGGCACCAGCCTGCACACAGCTGGCTGGGGGTGAGGGGGGGGCTTGGCTTTGGGGGTTCATGTCAAAAGCACAACAGTGTCACACTTGGCATCCCCAAGAGTCTGTCGTGCTTGTGAGCAGGACCTGGCAGCAAGCCCCAGCTCAGCAATGGGCGCCTCCCTGGAAGGCCCTTCCCTCGGCAGCCCAGATGCCCTCACCCTGAAGGACCGGGCCCGCGGCCCTCACTCTGCTCTCTGTGACTTAGGGAAAGCTTATTGAGGCACTGCTATCTCCATCTTTAGGTTGTTTTGTAAAGAGATCCAGCAGTGGCGAACCCACTAGAGTGCACATATTACAGTGCACAAGGACCCAGGTTAACACCCCTGTTCCCCCCCTGCAGGGGGGAAGCTTCAGGAGTGGTGGAGCAGTGGTGCAAGCGTCCCTCTTTCCCTCTTTTCTGGCCCAGCCCAGACCTGGGCTTGAGCCCTGCTCTCCCACTCCCTGGGGATGCACTCTGGATCATGCTCTGACACACTCACCTCTGGCTCTCTCAATCTCACCAGAGAGTGGGAGCAACGCCTGGAGTGGGTCTGGAGGCGCTCATGGCCACGACGCCTGGCCCCCAGCGGGCACTCAGATGCCCCCCAGCAGTTGACATCACGGAGATCAAACATGAAGGGCGTGCAGGGCGAGCGGGCCGACTGTCTAGGCTTTGGCGAGTGTTGCAGGCACGGCAGTGCACTGCACAGAGTAAAGGCCTGATAAGCATCTGCTCCGCGTAATTACGGCCTGGGAAGCAGCAGTCTCACTCTGGAATTCGGCTCCGAGATTAGTATCATTTGCAATCACCACGTTCCAGGCTGCCAGCCCCACAAATTAGACCAACTGAAGACTTACAGGACGTGATTCAGCTGCATGGGGGGAGGGAGATGGGGGTGTTGTTCTAGTGGCAGTGAAAGCCACAAGGGATTGGCCCCCCAGGACTTCTGATGTGTCAGCAGACAGCTCTTATGCTCTCAGGGACCATAAACACCCTGGCTGCCGCGTGTCATGTGCAGAGACCATGTCAGGACTTGAGGATACACAGCTGTCCTGGGCAAGACTGTGTGACTGTCCCTTACTCTCAGCCCAGAGGCTTGCTGGGTGGCAAGTCAGCACTGGCGTCTGCAAGTGTGCAAGGAGTATGAGCCAGAGCGGAGGCTGGGCTGCACCTCTGGCAACCACAGGCCATCATGGCCGTGAGGGCCACCAGTTCCGACCACCGTGTGGGCTGTTTTAGCTTTTCCCACTGCTACACCTGCTCCGTCAGGCACAGAGGTGCTCTGCCTGCTGCTGTCCGGCCCAGTGAGCCCGGTATTTGCTGTGTGTCACTCCCGAGCCCTTTACGCCTTCTCACGGTCACTCAGGCTCTTGACCTGCAGAGTGCCATCCACCCTCACAGCAGTCAGGCCAATCTTCTGCCCTGAAACCCCCCTCCAGTGCTAGTGAATGCTGAGTTTCCCCAAAGACGGGAAAGGAACCAAGACCACGGCAGCTCAGCAACTTGCCCAGGGCAGTCTGCCGCTGCAGCCAGGCTTTGCAGCCAGGCAACCAGGAAGCTCAAGTGCTTTTATCGGATCTCTATAAAGAAACCCTTCCCATCCCTTAGTCACCCTTCTGCCCTGCTCTGGAGCTGTGGATTTGGAGAGTTGCAATGCTGGCAGGTCACTTTCTCTCTTGGTGGTGGCAGGGGGTGAGGGAGGAGTAGATAACATAGCACCAGAGCTTCCCCTGGTGCCATGGCACCTTCCATGTGGTGTTGGGGCTTGAACCCTAGCTGTGTGTCATATCTGGTGAGCGATCACTCTGGCCATATCTGTCTTAATGTGTAGGAGCCCACGCTGGCTCCTATTTACGAAGATCATTGAAAGCCTTCTCAGAGGTCAAGATGCAGTCTCAGGCTGGACAGGCATCCACGGTCCTGGGTCCCACGCTCAGCAATGGCCTGAGCTCCTCTCATCCCTCCTGTCTGACTGGCTCTATGTTGTTAAAATTCGGTGGCTCTAGCTGGCCGGGCTAGCTTCATGGGCAGGTAACCGAGACAACCAGAGACATACGGCTGGGCAGGGAAGCTGTATTTCTTTATTCAGGAACAACGATTCATAAACTAAACCAAACTAATCACCAAACAGAACTCTGCTGCCTCTTTCCCCCGTGATGGCGCCAAGAACTCTCTCTAACTCTGGAACTCTGGAACCCTCCCGGGGTTCCTAGGGGCGGGGCCAAGCGGGCCCGCGAAACTAGCAAGACTGATCCAATTTTCTTGGCAGGGGGAGAGCTAGAACAACCCAATGTAGAGCATACAACAGCTCTAGACCAGCACGCGCCCCACGGCGGCCCTGTAGCTACAGGGGGAAGGCATTTTCCAACCTCACAGAGTCCTCTTTCAAGCTGTTCACCTGCATTGGACCCGTCTTGCTTAGCATCCTTCTGAGGACCCAGACCCCTGGCCACGGCTGTGTCATCTCATCAGTCAGAGTGCCCCTGCTGGCTACACCCCCTCAAACTGCACCCCTCAGGTCACCCTCGCCACCTTATTACCTGCTGTTTCAGTCACCTGAACTAGCCCAGTGTTACCTCGGTGGAGCCTTGACCACATGGCTTTTTCTGGTGAGCTGTGCCTCCTCTCTACTGCTGAATAGCCTAGAGAACAACTAGGATACGGCCATGTTAACCCAGGGAATCCTTCCAGAACTTCCTTTATGAAGTGCACGCTATTCTCGTGTCCTCCCCCACGCACCTTGGAGAGACAGCTCCATGCTTGTGCCTCTGGAATACAGCGTCTATTACCAAGTGCCTTGCAATATTTATTAAATGAGGAAGGGGAGTATTGTGGGGGGGGATTACTGTATTTTCTCACCAGGAGAAATTTGTCTTTGCAAAAGAATGTGGGTCAATAATAGCAGATTAGTGCTGCTATTGACTAGGAAGCAAGGCACATAGATTAATGTGGTCCCTCTGCTGACAGCCAGGAAAAGGCAGAGCCCTCTACAGATCCAAGCCAGGGCCCTGTGGAGCCTGCCATGCTTGTGCCTGTGCACATAGTAACGTGGATGTCTCCCCGCGGTGGGAAACTGAGGTCAGGCTTTGAATTCCAAGGCTCTCAGACACCTCCGGCTGCATTGAAAGCACCCCGTAAGTACTTCATATTTATACTGGGCTCCTACAACCGTTCAGGAGCTGGAGTTGGACCTAAGGATAGAGACAGGAAATAGATGTTCTTAAAACTAAGTCCACTGTGCCTTAGGAAAACATTGGCTGGGCTGGAAAAAAAAAAAAGTTCTGTTTTAAAACTTGGGGTCTGGGGAGACCTCAGCCAGCCTCAGGTGCCAGTACTAAGCAGTACCAGGAGCAGTACTAAGCCATTACCTCTCTGCACGGTGTTGAGAAGAGGAAGCATGACGCTATCGGGACAGGCGCAGGTGGGGCGGCAGACAGGCTAAGCCACCGTGGGGGCTGGGGCTAGAGCTAGAGAGTACTCTCTGGAGCAGGTGCAGTCTGAAGAGGTGGGGGTGAGACAGCCTGGGGTGGGCGCGCTCGGGAAGAGCCTGTCTGATGACCGTGAGACCGAGCCTCATGGGCATCAGTGGTACCGCCATCAGAAAACAGCTCGGATCTGAGTCCTGCATGGTGGACTGGAGGGATGATCCCAAGGTGGGGAGAGCAGTTGGAGAGGCAAAACATTTAAAGGGTTGTCCCACTGATCATCATCAGAAGCATCTAACTGTGTAGTTCCCAAAATACCTTGTTAATGATTCCATCTGGGATAACGGGATAGCAGTAACGGGCCATCTCACAGCAGAAGAGGCTGGGACTGCAGGGCTGGCTGACTCACCCCTGCCGGCACTTCTGACCGGAGGCTGGGTCTTCTCTTCCCCAGTCCTCTGCTCCTTCTGACACATTTAACCACCTCTTCCCCTACGGGTGCTTTTTCATATCCTTCCCAGCTCCTGGCCTGGGGAAGTACAGTTGGAAGAAACTGCTGTGCAATTTGGAGTCACTAGCTTGCACGAGTGGTGTCAGCAGGTGCGCCCACAGATGAGGTGAGCGCTGTGAGCCAGGCCTCTGAGCTCTGGGGAGCCCCACTCCAGCACAATGCTGTGCGGTGACCACATCTGCATTACCACTGCTGGGTGGCTGCTGTGGTGGACGCCTGAGCTTCTAGCTCAGCATGTGGCTGGAGGCCACTGTGGGGGCCGGCCCAGCCCCATGAAATGGCTGGAGGGAAATCTAAAGGTGGCTCTCGATTGCTTAAAATGATAAGTGGTGAGCGGAAGTGGGCCCTTCTTCAGAATAACTCTGAGCTTTGGAGTGGGTGCAGGAGGAGGCCTGGTGCTCCTGGCTTTGCAGTGACGCTGTGTGCAAGCTCACTATGAGTCAGGGAAGTCACTTTCCTCTCCAGGCCACAGTTCCTGCTTTGGAAAATGGAGAAGCCACACCGTGTGACTGCCCCACTTGACAGTCCAATGGGGACGGGCTTTGCATGGGGTTCAGGGAAGGTTCTGTGATGAGCCTAGAGTATTCTGGGTCAGATGGTCTGGGACCAGGACTTGAATCTGATGTGTCAGGGATGGCTCCCTGTCCCTTTGCCCATCAGGAAGACTGAGGGCAGCCAGATAGCAGCTGCCCTTTCCACATGTGGCCTGTAGTGGGAAGGGCTAGAGTCTTTATGCTTGCTTTCTTTAGTCTGTCTCTCTCTCTCTCTCTCTTTCTTTTTTTGCCTTCAGGGTTATTGCTGGGTCTCGGTGCTATCCACGAATCCACTGCTCCTGGAGGCTATTTTTTGCCCTTGTTGTTTTATCATTGTTGTGGTTATTGTTATTGTTGTTATTGATGTTATTGTTGGATAGGACAGAGAGAAATGGAGACAGGAGAGGAAGACAGAGAGGTGGAGAGAAAGAAAGACACCTGCAGACCTGCTTCACCACTTGTGAAGCACCCCCCCCACAAGTGGAGAGCCGGGGGCTAGAACCAGGATCCTTACATCAGTCCTTGCACTTTGTGCCATGTGTGCTTAACCCACTGCGCTATTGCCCAGCCCCCTTTATAGTTTCTTTTTTTTTAAGTGTGAAAGAAAGCACTCTTCTCAGTGCACCATGCAGGGGGATGGTTGAATGCCGGACTAGCTTCTCAAGGCGGGAGACAGAAGACCAGGGACTCATGGCTGAGTGGTGCGCAGATCAGTCTTTATTCATGCGGAATGCAGCAGAATCTAGGCCATCTAAACTAAACTAAACACAATCCTGTCCTAATATGTGTACTAGCCAAGTAGGGTGGGAACAGGATGTGATGTAGAGAGGGTGGAGCGAAAAGTGACTGGTGCAAATCAGGGTGACTACGAGAGGGGGCGGAGCAAAAACACATCATGAACCAGTGGGGATTAAACCAATGCCCTACAGGCAGGGCGGTGCTTAGTTAACAGTGGTTATATAAACAGAATACAGTGTTAAGCAGCGGGGATTAAACCAATGCCCTGCAGGCAGGGCGGTGCTTAGTTAACAGTGGTTATGTAAACAGAATACAGTGTTAAGCAGCAGGGGATTAAACCAATGCCCTGCAGGCAGGGCGGTGCTTAGTTAACAGTGGTTATGTAAACAGAATGCAGTGTTACGCAGGGGGGATTAAACCAGTGAAACAGAAGGGGTCTTAGAAGCAGAGTTAGAAGCAGACCAACAGTTGAAACCCTGCCTTGTGCACACATGTTGTGTGCTTCACCCACTGAGACTCCTCCTTGTCTTTGTTTTACAGCACAGAGCATCTGGGTGTGAGCAAGCAGCCGCTTCCTCTACTGCTCCCAGGACAGCTTTTTCATACTTTTTAGAGAGGGTGAGACGTACCACAGCACTGCTCCACTATTCTTGGAGCCTCTCCTCTGATGTGGTATTGGAGCTCAAGCCCAGGGTCTAACACATGCTAAGACAGAGGGACATTACTTTCTGAACTCTATCCCAGTACCTCTCCCCCCCTTTGTTTTTCCTTTAGATAAAAGTGACAGTATAGTCTGGGGAGAGAGCTCAATAGTATACTGCACCAAACTCTCATTCCCGGGCATGTAGGTTCAATCCACAGCACCCCCACAGGCTAGAGCTGAGCAGTGCTATAGCCTGACTGTCCATATGCTCGTCTCTCTTCCCCCAGCCCACACCCTCTCTCTCTTAATAAAGGAACTTTATCTTAATAAAGGAACTCTTGTACATTGCTGGTGGGAATGTGAATTGGTCCAACCCTTGTGGAGAGCAGTCTGGAGAACTCTCAGAAGTCTAGAAGTGAACCTACTCTATGACCCACCAATTCCTGTCCTGGGGCTATATCCTAAGGAACCAAACACACCCATCCAAAGAGGATCTGTGTATTCTTATGCTCATAAGATTAAAATTTGTAATAGCCTAAACTTGGAGGCAACACAGGTGGTCCAAGAACAGATAATTGGTTTAGAAACTTGTGGTAGGGGCCAGGTTGTGGTGCACCCCAGCTCTGCGGATCTTAGTTCCTCATCTGTAACACGAGAGGACTGAAGTAAGAGCTCCTAGTCATGGTCCAGGAGGTGACACAGTGGATAAAGCATTGGAACCCTCGAGCATGAGGTTCTGAGTTTGATTCCCGGCAGCACATGTACCAGAGTGAGGTCTGGTTCTTTCTCTCTCTCTCTCCTATCTGCCTCATTAAATAAATAAATAAATAAATAAATAAATAAATAAATAAAGCTCCTAGTCATGAGAGCATCAAGATGTGTGGGCACCCAGAATACACCTTGATGTGTACACTTGATCTGTATACATCTTGATGTGTATACAAACACTGCTGGGCTCAGGAATGCCCAAGGTGGTCCCTAGCATCAGTAGACATGGTGGAAATCTTGGAATTCCACAATGCACGTCCTCCAGACAGGTAGCAAGTGCACAGAGGGAGGGGGAGGAGGCGTGAGGGCACTAAGCTCTCAGAAGGCCAATGCGAAGACCAGACCTCATTTTCAACAAAGCCAGTGACTCCGTTGAGGCTTCCTGGGATCAGGGCCAGCAAGGGAAGCTGTGTCTTCATCACCCACTAAGCACACTGCCCGGTTCTCTGAACTTTGGGAGTAGAGAAACAGGAGACAGGGACCTGGGGGACTGGAGTCAGGCAAGTGAACAGATGGCTGGAGCATATGGAACCCCTGACTCCCACAAGTTTGGCAAAGCCCCAGCTATAGAAAGTAACACACACACACACACACACACACACACACACACACAAAACAGGAAATGGAAAGTCACTTGAGGAAGTTGAACCTGACCGCTCTGGCTTAGCAGTGCTGGAACAGGAGGGGGGATTTTCCTGGGATTTCAACTGAAGCATCAGCCAAGGGCTGTTTTAGTCTGTCCAGGAGAATCTCACACAGGCTCAGGCTGAGAGCAGGAAAAGCTGGGGTGGGAGGGACCCGGCGGGGGAGCACTGACCCTGACAACCTCAAACTACCTGGTGGGCAGAACTTCCAGAGGTTGGGGTATGGCCTGGCACCTCCCAGCCATGGACACCACCCCACCCTGGCTCACATATTCATATTCTGCTGCCCTTAGGACTTCGGGCCATGAATGACCCTCTATGGAGTTTAGCTCATGGCAGGAATGATGGGGAAGGGATCCCATCAGCCAGTTTCTGTCCATGCCCTGTGCTAAACACAAGACTCTGCAGTGCGTAAGCCAGTCTCGCCAATCAAGTAGCTTGACTTTCTTTCCTGCCTGTCTCTCCTTGCCTGAACATCTGGGTGTGTTGATTCGCCACTGCTCAGTGCTAGAAACTCATAGCTTTGGGCAGGCAGTTATCTCCTCACAGCCCCTGCAGACCAGGAGTCTATTTCTAGCTGGGTTCTCCACACAGTCTGGCTGCAGTCAAGCTACTGGCTGGGCTGTGTTCTCATCTCAAGACCCAACTCTGATCTTCCTCCAAGCTCACGCAGGCCATAGGAGGAATTCATTTCCTTTGAAAGAATTGAGGGCCCCAGCTTTTGACTTGATGTTTCTTGAAAGCCACTTGAGGTGTGAAGAGAACACCCACAGTTGTCTGTCGTGTCTGGCTCCATGGGTATTTGCAACATGCTGCCATCACTTTTGGTGGTGTAGGGAAACTCATCATAGGTGTGACATCATCACCTCTGTGCTGTTCCACTGGACCAGAGGCGGGTCATGGGGCTCATCTGTACTCTTGGGGAGGGGATAATACAAAGGAGAGAGGACAAGAAGTCGAGTGTTACTAGGTGTTTGCCACACTGAATATCTGCCTCTAACTTTGTCACAAAGTTGATGATTCTTACTGATTGAATTTCAGGTAGGCGCCCAGCATGATGTCTGCTTCAAGTAGCTCACAGTCTAGTGCAGGAGCCAGGTCATGTTAGAAAGAATACAGAAGGGGCTGCAATGCAGCTAGGTACCGGGTGATCAGAGACAGCGTCCTGGAGCTGGAACCCATGTAATGGAGGGTCTTGGTGACCTTGCAGGAAAAGGAGCTCAGGGAACAAAGGTCCTACGTGTGAGACGAGATGCAGAGAAGGAAATGCTTAAGGGTGAACTGGAAGAATAGACGGGAGTGAGGCCAAGGCAGCAGGGTTGAAAGTTGGCACGTGTCTCTGGAGAGGACCATCTCATTTGTAAAATGGATGTGGTTGCTTTATGCGGAGCCCCGGATGCCAACGGGGCTCTTGCCCTCAGCTCTGCACTGTTTCTCTGCAAAGCTTTCTCCTCCCCGTAGCCCTTTACATGACACGCACCTGAGGCAGCTCTTGAAACACCCTGTGAGTGGCACTGCCCACCGGAGTATAAATGGGCTCTGACCATTTAAGCCCAGGCTGTTCAAAGGACAACTGTGTGCTGATCTTTGATTCATACAGTGAACGTCAGGACTGTCCAGCTCACACTTGGGTCTCCATGACAGGTTGTTGAAAGAAATGGTCTAGGGGGCCAGGCGGTGGCACACCTCATCAAGCACTCACATCACAATGTGCAAGGACCCAAGTTCACCTACATGGGGGGGAAAGCTTCACGAGTGGTGGATCTGGGCTGCAGGTGTCTTTGTCTCTTTCCCTTTCTATCTCCTCCTCCCAGTTTCTCCCTGTCTCTAGCCAATAATAAATCAATCAGTAAAGTTTAAAAGATGGTCTAGAGAATAGGCTTTGACTCTGAGAGTATTTGCTCTAGTAGAATTTGTCACACATGGAAGACTTGATGGCACCCTTTTTCAAAAGTCTGCGTAAGGATTACAGACATGACTCAGCCTGTGAGAGTACCAGCGTGCATGCTCGTGGCCCAGGAGACACATGTCCCATGCCTATCACCACCTGATGACAAAACTGAGCACTGCCCTGCGGGGTTGCTCCCACCCCCCAGCCCCCAGCCTGTCTCTGCTCTCTGTTTCAAATAAATCTATTTTAGAAACTCACCCAAGAATCCTATGGTAATAAGTCATCTTGAGGAAACCCCTCAGCTTAATTCTTACTATCTAAGATTTTATACATACATAACTTCTAAAAATGACCTCAGACATTCGCTAGGGGGAGAGGCATGGAGGTGAACTGCTATTTGGGAGGACAGAGGCTTGGAATCACCTCAGCTGGCCATATGCCTAAACAGTGCTGGTAGCCTTCTTGTACCCCTAGTTTGACCGTGAGTGAGGTGGAAGCAGCCGTACACCCCACCTAACTGCGTCGTGTTACGTAAGGTCACAGTAGGCGCTCTGCTTGGGTTAGCTCTTCCATTGCTGAGATCTGTTGGTTGAAGTGGTCACCCATTGATGTCCCCGTGGGTCAGGACAGTGTTTCCCATCCTGATGACCACAGCCCATAAGGATGTGTGGGAGCAGCAGTCACCACAGTGCACATGTGCGGATGAAAGACACCCCTGATGTGTTGGGTTGTAAATGGTGCAGCCTTACTTTACAGAGTTCTGGTTGTTTTTGTTTTATTTTTTGCCTCCAGGGTTATCGCTGGGGCTCAGTGCCTGCACTACGAATCCACTGCTCCTGGAGGCCATTTTCATTTGTTTCCTCCCCCCCCCCATTTTATTTGATAGAACAGAGAGAAAATAAGTGAGGCGGGGAGATGGGGAGACAGAAAGACACCTGCAGACCTGCTTCACCACTTGTGAAGTGTCGCCGGTGCAAGTGGGTGGCAGGGGCTCGGACCTGGGTCCTTGCACATAGTACTATGTGCACTTAACCTATATGCCACTGCCTGGCCCCCAATGTTGGAATCTTTTTTAAAATCATATCTGTTATCAAGGATTTAACACTGGTTTACAACTGGAAGACTTCAGGGGCATGGTTCACAGCTGCACATGTGTGTGTAACTCACCATACCTGCCAGCAAAGAACCGTGTCCCCGACCCCTGTCCCCCCCCACAACCACCTCTGAAAAGGGTTTCATAGAAAGTCCTTTTGGGGAAGCATCACGGGGCACAGATGCTACACCCGTTGGACAAGGGCCGCGTCCTGCCACCTCTCTCCTCCCCGCCCTCCTCGACTGGTGAGGGAGGGGCTGTGGCAGCCCCTGGCAGCACTGAACGAAGGGCAGCGAAGTCTACCGTGTGCTGTAGAGGCGTATAAGCACCTGTGTGCTCATGACATGCGTGTCACCTCTGCACAACGGCTTCATGCTCTCCAGACGCCTCTCACCCCCAGAGCTGAGAGCCTCGCGGTGGCTTTGGGCTGACACTGTGGAGCAGCACTGAAAATCATGTGTTTAAATACTCTCAGCTGCTGCTAGTGACTTGTCAAGAGAGGAGGTGGAAATAGGAAGAGGAACAAAGCTAGTCTCTGATACCTGAAATGACTCCTCGTTTTCAGTTTCCCAGAATCCTGACTGTGGTGGGCCGGGTGGGGCCACTCCTGTCAAACCCCACAACCTCCTCCCTGCCCTGTCCCACCTCGGGATCCCCCTCACTCCCCTGGACTCTGTGCTCCTCTGTTGCTTGTCTTCCTCATGCGTGAAGCAAAAATATTGTGTTCTGTCTACTCCTCAGGCTATGAGGAGGCTCCCTGAGAGCTTATGTAACCTTGGTACAGCAGCTCCAGCCCTGATGGAGAGGGGACCCACACCCCCACACCCCACACCCCACTCCCCAGTCCTGCCTCCCCAGCACAGTCACTGCCTCTCCACTGTCTATTCCTCTCCAGAAGCACTGCCCAGCTCTGGGGCTCCCTGTTCACTTCCTGTTCATATCCCACCACCCCAGAGCCCCACAGGGACATAACCTTCTTTTCCTTGGTTACCTTTGTCCCCGAACCAGCCAGACTTTGCTCTGTGGGGACACTGCTTCTGTAGGACAGACAGCCCCGCAGGGAGAAACAATCTCATGGACAGACAGAGATGGAAGAACAAATCCCTCTGTTGCCCTTGACCCTGGAAAGTCCCACATTCCATCCCCAGGTGTCTCTTAGGACAAGTGCCAGGAAGCTCACAGGAATGGTTAAGTCGTGGGCCAGAGAGCCAGCTCCCTAGGCAGGAACCCTGCCTTGCTGTACAAGTGGCCCACGTGGGAGGTACTGTGGCATCTGGAGAAGCTACTAGCTAGGGTGTTTCTCTCTCAATGAATGAATCAATGAATGAAAAAGTGACCTGGAACAGTAAATCACATATATGGAAGGTCCACGTTCCACAAAATAATAATAATAATAATAATAAATGGTAAGGGTCCAGGCAGTGGCACACCTGGTTAAGCGCACACATTACAGTGTGCAAGAATCCAGGTTCAAGCCCCTGGCCCCCACTTGCAGGGGAAAGCTTTATGAGTGGTGAAGCAGGGCTGCAGAAGTCTGTCTGTCTCCCCCACCCCTCTCAATTTCTTTCTGTCTCTATCCAGTAATAAACACAAAAATTTAAAAAAAAAAAAAAAAGCTTGAAAAAAATAAATGGTAAAGTTCTGCAGAGAAGACCGACTTAATATGGAGATCGTGACCATATTTGTTGAGCACCTGTTAAGGGCTCGTACAGGAAAAGGGAGCCTGGCAGCGGTCCCCACTGCCTTCCTCAGTAGGCCTAACCCCTGCTGTCCCCCAACAATCTGGGCAGTTGTCTCCCCCACACTTGGGTGACTGGTTTCTTCCTCTGCATGTTCTCTGACCTATTACCTTCTCCAGGGAGCCTTTTTCCTCCCCCTACCCATATACTCCCTCCTGACACTGGCCCAGATGGCTGCAGAGTCTGGGTCTTCCATGCCCAGCCTTCACCTCTCTCTCTGAGCACGGAACTTACCGGCATTAACTTTCAGGGGTGGGGGTGTACAAGCATCATTTGTTAGACACCTAGTTGACGCTGGATACTGTACTGAGCTCTGTGGATTCATTATCTGGTGCTGACTCGAACAGTCACTACCCTGTGATGCAGCTGATGTCTCCCTCTCTTAGGAGTTGGGGTGTGTGTGTGTGTGAGAGAGAGAGAGACAGAGAGAGAGAGATCTGGTGCTGACTCAGTCACTACCCTGTGATGCAGCTGATGTCTCCTCTCTTAGGAGTTGGGGTGTGTGTGTGTGTGTGTGTGTGATCTTCAGACAGTTCACTTGTCCACAGCCCCAGAACCATGAGAGTTCAGATGCCAGGCAAGGAGCTTCATCTCCTGCAAACCCTCTGGCTGGGGTCTTGGTACAGAAACACATGGATCTTGGGGAAGGAAAGGCATTGTGGGTCCTGGGGAGATGCGTAATGGAGTGAGGGAAATGGGTTTTATTATGCCACCACCCATGGTCTAATGGCCGGTTTCCCAATTATAAGCTGCCACCTCCTTCACAGCAGAGGCTGAGCTGCAGCCACTTTCCAGCAAGAAAAAAGCCCTCCACAGACAGGTGCGGCTCACCAGCCAGGCCCCGGGGGGGGGGGGGGGCTGCTGACGGGCTTCAGGGGTCTGGCTGGTAGCGGGAAGGAAGGGTGGCCTAGCGGGTGGGAGCTCTTCAACTGCAAGGTCTTCTTAAGTCCCCTGACCCATAACTCAGGGATTTCTTTTCCTGCCCGGCCATCTTGAGAAAAGAGCCTTTCCCTCCCCATGGGCCGCAGCCCCAGCAGGCTGCCAGGCCATCGCTCGCTAGATGGACAACCCTGACAGGCCCGGCCGCCCGAAGCTCAGGCCATTAGCCCAGCTCGTTGAAAGGGTTCACCGCCGGGAGGCTGGTCCTGAGAGTGGATCTTGATGATCGATAGACTGGCCTCCATTAGGTGCATTTCCTCAGAAGGAAACAGGGAGAACCATTATGGTTGGGTTTATTGACAGGCCTTTCCACTGATGTGCACACACACCCCACCCAGCAGTGCAGGGCTGAAGGGAGGCCACCGGGGCTGAGGGGAGACGTGCATGTTCGTCCACTGGCCTGCACAGGCTCTGCTAGTCTCTCTCACTCCCCTTGGTGAGTGAAAGTTGCTGGACTCCCTTGTGTGAAAGTGACAGAATCAGTTGGTGTGAGAATGGGCACTGTTGGAAGCGCTCTGAGCACCAGGGCCACATTCCTGGACCCCCGTCTGTTAGGTCTGTAGAAGCAGGAAGGATTCCTCCCCAGGTGAGGGTGGACTAGGGTCAGCTTGTCTGGCCGTCAAAAGAGGTTAGGACCAGGTGGCCTAAAGGGCCCTTTGCAGCCACAGAGGAACCGCCTTCGTCTGCACTTGCTTCTGAGGGGCTCCGAAGCTCCCCATCACCAGCTCATCCTCCCTTCTCCCTGGCTCTCTGTGTGTGCTATCAGCTTGCAAAGCGACTCCCCTGTTGGTGGGGAGCCAGGGGCTCCAACAGGGATCCTTACGCTGGTCTTTGCGCTTTACGCCACGAGTGCTTAACCCGCTGCGCTACCACCCGACTCCCATGATGAAAATTTTTTTAAGGATTTTATTATTTTTTTAAATATTTATTTTATTTATTTATTCCCTTTTGTTGCCCTTGTTGTTTTATTGTTGTAGTTATTATTGTTGTTGTCGTTGTTGGATAGGACAGAGAGAAATGGAGAGAGGAGGGGAAGACAGAGAGGAGGAGAGAAAGACACCTGCAGACCTGCTTCACCGCCTGTGAAGCGACTCCTCTGCAGGTGGGGAGCCGGGGTTCGAACCGGGATCCTTATGCCGGTCCTTGTGCTTTGCGCCACCTGCTCTTAACCCGCTGCGCTACAGCCCGACTCCTGATTTTATTATTTATTAATGAGAAAGATAGGGGAGAGAGAGAGAAAGAAGCACACACCACTCTGGTACATGTGCACCGGGGATCGAACTCAGGACCTCATGCTTGAGAGTCTCTACGCAGTTGGACTCTTGCAAACAGGAAAGCCAGGAGCTAATTGGGTTCCATGGAAGCGTGCCTGCTCCCAGCCTAGTGTAGACTGTCCGATAACTCTGAAGGAAGAGAAGAGACGTCTGATGAATTAGGTCGTCCTTTAACTGAAGTCAAAGTATTAGATGTGGGGAATTTTATTGACTGGTACCCCAGCATGTGAGAACACTAAAGAATTCTGGGGTTAGACTAAATGTTCTTAAGATGGGGGGGGGCACATCACATATTTTTGTTAGCAAAAGGGACTTCATCCACTTGGAGGCCTGTGGGCCTCGTCTTCTCTTTCCTGTTCACAGAGAACCAGTGCACAAAGCAGCTGGGCTCTTGAGGCCCTGAGCACATCTGCTGGCAACTCCATGTCAAGGGCAGAACAACTGCAAGTAACCAGAAAGCTCCACCGGTTCCTTCTCCTCTTACTGACTCACTGCCTAGACTCGTTTGAGGGAATACATCCCCATTTAAGCATTTGTCCCCTATTGTTTCCTCAGGTGTCAGGTAAGTGAGTTTGGCCTGGTGCTGTAAAAGTAGGGGCTGAGCTCTCCAGAAGGCATGTGAGGAGCCCCTCTGGAACCAGGGGCGTGAGCCAACATTTGCACCTGAGCCTGCCTGACTTGAGTGTTCACTGACCTCAGTGCTCAGGGCTTGGGAGCACAGGCCTGTCTATCTTCAGCAGGAAAAAAGTCAGTGGGTAGTTTAAATTAAGTTCTTGCCTTACAAAGCCAAAGAGATAGGAGTCAGGAGACCAGGAAAGCTTGGGGAGCACGGTGCCCCACAGCTCAACCCAGTGTCTGTCTGTCGTGACTGCATGCCTAGATCAGCAACTGAACTCACCCCCCACGGCCACCCCAGGCCAGATTTGAGTTCTCATTTGGAGGTGTCTGCACCATCCATGTACAGATCAAAGCTATGCCCCCTCCCCTGTCTGCAGGCCTCACCGACTCAGGAGTGCAGACATCTTTGCCCTTCCGGGTCTCTTCTGCTCTGAAGGGAGGGAAAAAAAAGCTTTAATTTTGTAGACAGCCACACTGTCTGGTGTGGGGGCTGTCATGCGGGACAAGGCTCTCACCATCTTGGGCGCCCCAGTTTTCTCGGGTGCTTGCTTCCCAGCTCCCTCATGAGGAAGGCAGCACAGTCTGCCGAGGAAGCCGCAGCACCCTGAGCTACAGGCCGGCAAGGTGCGCAGTAGACAACGAGTCTTGCTGCTCACAGGAAAAGCAGAGCTTGGCCCAGGCACCTTGCTCAACCTGCTGGAGATCTGAGGAGCTGTGGTCCAGAACGGGCCCCCAAGTTGGTGCCCCGTCTCTCAGCTCCGCTGGCACTCTGCTCGTTTCAACCCGGCCTTCAACAGCCATGCGGCCTGTGGGTCCCTCTCAGCACAGGCATCGCACTTGCTGCCCTCTGCACGCGCCCACGGGGATGCGGTGCCAAGATATAGCTGGACTGGGGGGGGGGGTGGAGCTGGACTCCCAGGAGTGTCAGAGAACTGGGTGGCCACAGAGAAAGTCAGTCTGAGTGGCCAGCCAGGCCCCAGCCTGGGCTTCCAGGAGGCTGTGGGAGCAGCCAGCCCAAAGCCAGGGGTACACAGAGCATTGGCCACTCGAGTCTCAGAGCTGTAGGACACACTCAGAACACTCTCAGCTGCTGGGTGTGTGTGTGGAGTGAGGGCCTCACACCTGTGTGCCCGCACTACAACATGTGCCAGGGCTCAACCCTAGACCAAGCGGACAAGTGGCTCCATGCCAGATGACCTATCCCTCTGTCCCTTGGTTTTATTTTTAGTTTCATTTTGGTTTCCTGGTAAGAATTTTTTAGGGAAAGGAAAAGGAAATTGAGAAAGGCAGGATGAAAGGGAGAAGGAGGAAGAGAAGGAAGAAGGGAGGGAGGGTACTTGATCCACACTGACTGCAAAAGGACTTTTCCTTTCCAAACCTCTAGAGGCTGAGGGTTCCTGTGAGCTGGTGACTGGGCTGGCTGTGGCCCCGGGGCCCCACCTACAGGGAGCCCACAGTTCCAGGACCCGAGGGCAGTTGGGGGGAGCACCGCAGCCAGAGCAGGGCAGGTGTCAGCACGTGCTGCAGGCTCCTCCCTCTGGCACCTGTCCTCACAGCTGCTCGCCTGGTTTTGTGCTGTCTTCCTCACTAGCAGGAACTTTGTATGTCCCATGAACACCAGCCACGAAGGTCCCTTGAAACCACCAGATTCCAGAGCCCGGCACTGCTCTGAGTGAGGGGGATACACCCCCTTCACCGGGCCCAGGTCCCCAGCAGACTCTTCCAACTGCTGAGTCACTTAGAGGGGAGCAGCTGCTGAGGTTCAGCCTGAGGTCGGGGTCCACCCCACACCCCCACCACCCTGGCACAAGGCCCTGTGGACAGGCCCTGGAGGTGGGAGCACTATGGCAACGTCTTCCTTGGCGGAGTGAGCGGGGAGCCAGGTTCTGCTGCTGCCCGTGCTCAGTCTGTTCTGTGGGCAGAGTTCTGCCAACAAGCTCACCCCAGCCTGGCAGCCTGGCCATGGGTGAAGGAGCAAGGGCTACCGCGGCTCCTGACCCCAGGAGAGGGGCTTCACACTCCTGCAAACTCCCACCTACAAAACAGAATGCTCCCTCCCCTGCCCCGTCTTTATCACACACGACTGCCAGTATGTCCTTTCTGGTATCTCGTGTGAGCACTGGGTGCCCTGGCCAATGCCGGCTTTCCTCTGACCCTCACGGAAGAAGCTGCAGGGGATAAGAGCCCTCGTGGAACCCAGGGCCTCCCAGCCTCATCTTCAGAAGAAAAGCTCAAGTTGCCATCACCTTCCACCATGGCCTCGGCACCCAAGGCCAGTTATCTTTTCTCAGCTGCGTATCTGAGCCTTTTTCAGAAACTTGTCTTCTGTGTTACAGAGGCCATGACTGAATTAGCTCTTTCATTAACAGGCGACAGCGCTAAAGGCAAAATAAATTTCAGCCTGGGAAGAGCCCACAGAAAAAGAAATTGGATTCCTTGGATAAATAGCACATTGTGTGACAATGAGTTTCCCTTTTCCAATCGTTTTCAGAGCAATGGGTCTTGTTTTGCTGGTTTAATCCCTCAGAGACTGTAACTTCTGAAAGGCAGTGATGCGCGTCACTTTGTGGGCTGCCTGGCTTCTGGATCTTGGCATCTGAGCCCCTTACTCAGCTGTAGGTTTGCTGGTGCTGGGTGGGGGCCTCTCTCTGTCACTACTTTTGCCCCAGCTTTTATTCAGTGGATCTCACAGGCGTCTGTCCGGCTTCTCCAGGCCTGTGCATTTCTGTGTCCTGGTCATTTGTGCACAGGTCCTTGGGGAAGAGATGGGGCAAGTCCCCTCAGCCTGTGGCACTGAGCCACAGAGGTTGTCCCCATCCCCCAGCCATCCTGAGCCTGGCTGCTTGGAGCAGGAGACTTTACTCCCATCCCCTGAGCTATCTTTGTGTGAGACAAAGACATCCTCACTGGTGACCTCTAAGATTCCTTCCAGTCTGACCCTTAGTGTTCCAGCTGCTCCTGAGTGGGGCCACTGAAAGGAAGAACTGGCTTCCACAGCCATTGGGAAGAGGATGCTGGAAAGAGTGCCTATTTGGTTAGAATTCCCACCCCCTTCTCTCTCCCAAGGACCCTGAATTAGCGTAGGATGAAAAGACGGGAGGTGGCTTATTGAGCATCTTGGTGTGCCAAGCACTGGCCAAGGCTCCTAGGCACCCAACACCCTCCTCTACCACCTACTATGCGCGCAACCCACACCACATATGCCACCCACACCACATATGCCACCCACCCCACAGACCACACCACCAACAACTACATGCACCCACAATTACTACACACTCCACACCACTATACATCCATCACACACATTCAGCTGCACACGTGCCACACCACACACCTCCACACATACACACTCAGACCACACACACTGCCACCCGAGACAGCTGTCAACCTCGCTCAGCGAAGCCCTTGCAGGCCCCTCAGCCCTGGCTGACTCTGCCATTTGCTCTTCTGTGTGCTGCACTGGGCACCCAGGTAATGAAATTATCTGCACATTGAGGATTTTCTGCCTGGCCAGCGGGAAACCCATGCAGGCACCTAGCACAGTGCCAACCAACTAGCAATTCACTCAGCACTGACTCAACAGACAGAAACACAAGTGCGGGGACAGATGGCCTGTCCTCAGCCTCAGAAGTGCCGTGCTGTGTTGAGCTCTGGATCACAGCCTGTGTTGTGTGTGCCCAACGGGTCTTGCTCTAAAACCAGCCTGGGACTCAGCCCCATGGGAAATAGGGCTTCCAGTGGGTTCTCCAGCACTGGGTGTGACTGCGCGCTGCACTGGCCATGCTCTGTCCACAGAGATGTCTGTGCCAAAGTCGGCAGTCGTGGGTTGTGTTTGGACATGGAGAAGGGAGGATCCAAGTGGGGCCCCTCCAACTGATTCACTTTGCCAGGGCCACCATTTAAAAATTGTGATGTGAGGCCGGGCAGTGGTTTAGCCAGTTAAAACACACATAGCACCACATACAAGGCCCCCTTTTTCCCCATCAAAATCCCAACCAAAATTTTAGGAGAATAGAACAAAAGCCACAAAAGTTTATTTGGAACCAGAAAAGACATAGAATTGCCAAGAACAATTTTGAAAAGAAAGAACAGAACTGGAGGCATCACACTCCCAGATCTCAAATTGTATTACAGGACCACTGTAATCAAACTTGCTTGGTACTGGAACATGAATAGACACACTGACCAGCGGAATAGAACTGAGAGCCCAGAAGTAAGCCCCCACACCTATGGACATCTAGTCTTTGACAAAGATGCCCAGACTATTAAATGGGGAAAGCAGAGTCTCTTCAACAAATGGTGCTGGAAAAAATGGGTTGAAATATGCAGAATAAAACTGAACCACTATATTTCACCAAACACAAAAGTAAATTCCAAGTGGATCAAGGACTTGGATGTTAGACCAGAAACTATCAGAACTTAGAGGAAAATATTGGCAGAATTCTTTTCCGCATAAATTTTAAAGGTATCTTCAGTGATATGAATCCAATTACAAAGAAGACTAAGGCAAGCATAAACCTATGGGACTACATCAAAATAAAAATCTTCTGCACAGCAAAAGAAACTACTACCCAAACCAAGAGACCCCTCACAGAATGGGAGAAGATCTTTGTATGCCATACATCAGACAAGAGGCTAATAACCAAAATATATAAAGAGCTCTCCAAACTCAAGAAAACAGATTACCCCATCCAAAAATGGGGAGAGGAGATGAACAGAATATTCACCATAGAAGAGATCCAAAAGGCTGAGAAACATAGGAAAAAATACTCCGAGTCACTGCATGTCAGAGAAATGAAAATAAAGACAACAATGAAATACCACTTCACTCCTGTGATGAATGTCACACATCAGAAAAAGATAACAGGAAAAAATGCTGGAGAGGTTGTGGGGACAAAGGAACCCTCCTACACTGCTGGTGGAAAAGTCAATTGGTCCAACTTTTGTGGAGAGCAGTCTGGAGAACTCTCAGAAGGCTAGAAATGGACCTACCCTGTGACCCTGCAATTCATCTCCTGGGGATATATCCTAAGGAACCCTACACAGACATCAAAAAAAATCTGTGTATACCTATGGTCACAGCAGCATAATTTGTAACAGCCAAAACCTGGAAGCCACCCAGGTGTCCAACAACAGATGAGTGGCTGAGCAAGTTATGGTATATATATATATACACAATGGAATACTACTCAGCTATTAAAAATGGTGATTTCACCATTTTCAGCCCATTTTGTATGGAGCTTGAGGTAATCATGTTAAGTGAGATAAGTCAGAAAGAGAAGGATGAATGTGGGATGATCTCACTCACAGGCAGAAGTTGAAAAACAAGATCAGAAGGGAGAACACTAAGGAGCACTGGGACTGGAGCTGGTGCATTGCACCAAAGTAAAGGACTCTGGGGGGGTGGTGGGGGAGGGCTCAGGTCTTGGAGCATGATGGCAGAGGACCCAGTGGGGGTTGTACTGTTACGTGGAAAACTGGAAAATGTTATGCATGTATGAACTACTATATTTACTGTTGACTACAAAACATTAATCCCCCAATAAAGAAATAATAATTTTAAAAAGCCCCCATCTCCCCACCTGCAGGGGGGGTCGCTTCACAAGCGGTGAAGCAGGTCTACAGGTGTCTCTTTCTCTCTCCCTCTCTGTCTCCTTTTCCTCTCTCAATTTCCCTCTATCCTGTCAAATAAAAGAGAAAGAAAAAATGGAAAAAATGGGCACTGGGAATGGTGGATTCATGGTGCCAGCACTGAGCCCCAACTCTGGCGGCAATACAAAATAAAAAGCTCTGTAGGGGATCTGGGTCAGGAAGAGTGAGTGGGTGAGTAGGAAGGAGGAGCCACCAAGACATGACAAACTTTGGGGAAACAAAAATAAAATGAGAATGTGGAAGTTGCCCAAAATAGCTGGTGGGGCTGCGGGGGCTACATGAAGCCAGTGCCGCCTTCGGTTCCGTATGCTGCCTCTGACCCCGTGGGGACACCCTGCTGTGGGGGCTCCCCACGCCCAGCTCACCTGCTTCACACCCAACTTTTGCTGCTGCAGGGAGAGAAGCTGATAAGAGGCTAAAAATACTAACAATAGAATTCTGGTTTGTTCTTCTAGACAAAAAGCCTTGGCATCCACAGGAGGAAGGAGTGTTCAGGCTGCATGTGACTGGTTGGTATAACATAAATACGTTGAGAAAATAGCGTATAATTAGCTGCCAGTGTGCGGGGAGGGGCGGGGAGGGGCAGGGAGGTGCAGGCTCCCCAAGGAGCCCAGCGAGTGCGCCAGCTGCCTCCCTGCCCAGCCTGGTATGTGTCTCCTCAGAGAAACCCAAAGCCTTCCAGGAGAGCACTCCCAGCACAGTAGCCGCCCCCTCCTGGCACATAAAGACACTTTAGGGGTATGAGTTCTGGGCAAATAAACTGAGAAAGATCCTACTTTCCTCCCAGGATCTCACCACCCAGGGGTGTTCCCCGAAACCTTCCTTAGCTTTGGGGTCACCTGGCTTAATCACAGATAGGACTAAGAAGGCAGAGCTGCCTTGGTGGCTTGGGAAAACTCCAGGACAGCAGCCTCAGGATATGTTTTAGGGACCTTTGGGCCATGGGTCCCAGAGCCAGGCTCCAGGGGACTCGCCACTCTGCAAGCTGGGTACCAAGCCTGGCCCCCGGCCAGTTTTCAAAGCCCTCCCCACTCCCGAAAAGCCCTCCCCACTCCCGAAATGCCGTGCTAGGCAGGAGCACACGGGACGGAGCGCCCTCTGTCTGCCCCCCCCGTGTCCTGACGTGAGGCCCCTTGCACCTGCTTGCAGGCTGTTCTCCCACGTGGGTGACCCCTTCTTGGACGACCCTCTGCCCCGCGAGTACGTCCTCTACCTCCGCCCCACCGGGCCCCTGGCACAGAAGCTATCCGACTTCTGGCAGCAATCAAAGCAGATCTGCGGGAAGAACAAGGCACACAATATCTTCCCCCACATCACCCTCTGCCAGTTCTTCATGGTGAGTCACAGCCCGCACCCGTCCCAGTCCCCCACATCCGGGTCCCTGCAGGCCTGGGGGAAAGGATCCCGGGTGGGCGGGGCCTGGCCTTTGGGGAGTCAGACCCATAATACAGTGAGCTCCTCATGCCACCTCTGCACCCGGCAGCTCCCCAGCGTGGCTGTGTCACCCTGGGGCCCCCACTCCTCCAATCCCCAGGGGTGACCTGAGGGACACATGGGTGTGGCAGCCACACTGGCAGCAGATCTGCTAACCAGGTCCCACTCTCCTCTGCTGTGTCTTTCCCCTCCCACGGAGAACGCAGGGATGAGGCGTGGTCTCCAGAGCTGGGAGGTGGCACAGCCAGCAGATCACGTGTCTTTTGTGTGCAAGGTCCTGGGCTCAGTCCCCAGCACCATGGGAGCTCCACCCGCACTGGAGTGGTGCTCTGGCATCTCTCTCCCTTTTTCTCTTACTCTTTAAGCAAATATAGAGTGGAAGTTGGGCTAGGGAGGTGGCTCAGTGGTATACGTGCACAAGGCCCCCGGTTCTCTCCCCAGCATTTTGTAATTATTTTTTTAAATCACTGTCTGTAGACAAAGTGACAAACAAATACTGCTGCAAGGCCCACCAGGTCTGTCCAGAGACAGCAGAGGGCCCAGACGCGGCCAACATTCCCAGTCTTGATTCTCCGCCCATCGCTGTAGTTACTGTGCACACATTCCCTCCACTTGGGCTCTCTGTGCACAAGGGATTCATCCAGACCAACCCCAGACCAGGAGGGATGCTAGGACTCTAAGATGATTTTTTAAAGTGTATTTATTATTTACTGGTCAGAGACAAAGAGCTGTGGAGAGGGGAGAGACAGACGCTTGTAGCACTGCTTCATCATCTGTGAAACTTTCCCCCTACAGTGGGGGGCGGGGACCTTACACACTGTGGCAGGTGCACCACTGCCCAGCCTTACGACTGTCCTTTCAACACGTTGGACTGCTGTAGTTTCTTTCTCTTTTCTCCCCCAGACTCCCTCTTCCTGTGTGTGTGTGTCTCTCTCTTTCTCTCTCTCTTTAGGTAAAAACATGTTCCTAACACCTTCTCACTTCACATTTACTCTGGAAATCACAAGGACAGTCCTCCCTCTCAGTCACTCCAGGCTCTTTCTCAGAAGCATTCAGGGCCGAGAGATGGCCCCCTCCTCCCCAAGCAGCCCTGGCGAGGGTGGGAAAGAGACTCCAGTTCTTCCCGGAGAGTCCAGTGCCGACAGCCTGCGGGAACAGAAAGGCACAGGTGCAGCCCAGCAGCAGGAATGCACAGCACTTTCCTGGGTGCTGCACCCTCTGCCCCCACCTGTAGGAGTGCGTTCCTGTAACGCTTTCCGGCTGGCTGGGGGCAGCGGGGCAGGTTCACCTGCTGGATCACTGTGTCTGGATCCTGGGAGTCTGTCCCTCTTCCTCCCCGGGGGCAGCGTGTCAGCAGCGGCTGCATTTCCGGGTCTCTGATGAAGCTCTTGTTACCCTCCAGTGCGAGGACAGCAAGGTGGACGCCCTGGGGGAGGCACTGCAGCGCACAGTCAGCCGCTGGAAGTGCAAGTTCTCGGCCCCGCTGCCCCTGGAACTCTACACCTCCTCCAACTTCATCGGCCTCTTTGTGAAAGAGGACAGCGCCGAGGTCCTCAAGAAGTTCGCTGCAGACTTTGCTGCGGAGGCCGCATCCAAAACTGGTGAGCCACCTGTGGCAGCCCAGCCCGTCCTGCTTGTGCCAAGGTCCTCGGGAAGGAAGGGAGGAAGGCAGGGTCAGGAAGCAGGAGAGGGAGGGAGGTGAAGGTCTGGAGGGGTCGGCTGGACACCACAAGGAACACTGCCCTTCCCACAGCACCCCACCCCATGCTAGACCTCTGTGCTGCTTGCTCCCTGAGCTCAGACTGGAGGTGCAGGCATGCCGCTTCTCCCTGAATGTTGCCCTCCTTCTGCTCAGGGTTGAGGAGCTGTTTTCTTCCTGGGTCCTGGTTCATCCAGGGAGGAACCAGGACCAACCACCTAGTGTCATGTCACCGTAAAAATCCAGTGCACCCGTTAGGAAGCCCTGAAGCCTCTTGTGTCACCCCCCCCTTTTTTTTTGCCTCCAGGGTTATCACTGGGGCTCGGTGCCTGCACTATGAATCCACTGCTCCTGGAGGCTATTTTTTCCCCTTTTGTTACCCTTGTTGTTTATTGTTGTTGTTGTTGGATAGGACAGAGAAATTGAGAGAGATGGGGGAGAGAAAGACACCTGCAGACCTGCTTCACTGCTTGTGAAGTGACCCCCTCCCCCCGCAGGTGGGGAGCCGGGGGCTCCAATCAGGATCTTTACTCTGGTCCTTGTGCTTTGCACCATGTGCACTTAACCCGCTGCGCTACTGCACAACCCTGTCACCCCTTTTAAGTGTCTCTGGGGAGCTGCTCTTACTGAAGCAGCTCTCAACTCTCAGACAGGACAATAGGAAGCTGTTTGCAGAGTTTCAAAGCCCTCCTGTGTGACTCCAGGTGCAGGGACTAGAGCCTTACCTGCAGAGGGGACACAGGGGAGGGGAGAGGGAGTCTCTACCGGAGCCCCTAAGAAAGGAGTCACAAGGTCGGGGAGAGGTTCAGCACTAGAGAACCAGACTTCCGTGCCAGTTCCAGGCATGCCAGATGCCAGAGCTGTCTCTCATAAAATCTAGATAAGAGGGAGATCACAGTCAGCAGGTACCTCAGCCCCCTGCTTGTGTGTCTGGGGAAGTGGCGCAGAGATGAGAAGTGGTACATGCAGGAGGCCCATTTCAGACACTTTGTGAATAGCTCTGAGAAGAGCTGCCACCTTGGGGGGAAAGTCAAGCTGGAAGACTGGTCTGCAGCCTGGAGCTAGAGCTGCAGGCCGCAGGCTGCATGGGGCTGTGGGCAGGAGCGCGCCTGGGGAGGCTACTCAGCCCCATACTGTCGGGAGACCAGCGGAGAAGGACCCGGCAAAGCCTCAGGTCTGCTCTGGGTCCCCTGTCAGTGTCCCCACTGCTGGTTCTGTCCTCTGAGGCCTTTGTGCCTCCTCTTCTCCCTAGAACAGCCCTGGCTAGGGCTTAGGGCTCTGGGAAGAGAAGCAAGGACCCAGCATCGTTCGCAGGGTCTCTGCAAGGGTGCTGCTCTCGGACTCCTGTCATCTTCTCATTGGAGGAGTGAGGTGTCCTTAGGCTGCCCTTCCCAGAAAACCCCGTGTCCCCAGGACTGTCTGCTTTCTGACGTTCTCAGAGCCTGGCAGTTCACAGGAGCTTACCATGGGAGAGAGACAGCATACCAGAGGCACCCTGCTGCCATCCCTCTGCCTCAGGGGGGTGGCCTGCTGTTCCCCACAACAGCCACCGACAAGCCATTAACATCCCCCATGAGAACCAAAGCTAATGCTGCTCCCCCAAACCCAGACCCTTCCCAACCAAGGCAGTTGGGGCCGGGCCTAGTGGAGACCCCTGCTGGCTGTCCTTGGAGGAAGAAGCAGGTTCCTAAAGGCCCTACCCTCACTTTCCTGCGCCCTGTGCAGCCCCCTGGTGGTGGCTTGGAGAACTGGCCGACCCTGCCCCCCCCCCCCCCCCCCCCCCCCCCCCCCCCGGTTGCTATTCTCATTGCTTAAGTCACACAGCATGGAAGGTGGACCTGCACATCTGCACCCTGGGACTTGCGCTTCACTGTCCCAGAGTTTGGGGTAGGCTCAGAACCCCTCAGCAGGTAGACAGAGTGTCATCCCCCGGGCTGGGTGCTGGAAGGAGCCCTATTCATACATAACCACTCATTCAGTCAGTGCTCAGCCTGTGGTAAGATACCGCTGGCCATGGGGCTTTTGTCATGAAATGTGTCACCTCCTCACAGCCAGGGACAGACCAACCCCCCGCCCCCACTCCCTCGGCTGGACAGCTGACACCTCTCACCCGCCCTGTGCATCTCCGCTAGCCGGCTGGGTGCTCGATAGGTAAAGCCCCATCCACAGGAGAACAGGCAGAAATTCGATCATGAGTCATGCAGGGGGTTGCTGTAGAGTGACTCAGTGTCGGTCTGCGTGCTGTAAGCCACTGCATCTCAACCCGGAGGAGTCCTCACCCAAACTGCCAGAGCGGCTGGGCTCCACACCTGCCCAAACCCGTCATTCCCAGTGGACTCCGTTTTGACAGAAGTTGAGAAACACACCACAGCACCACCCCACCACACCTGGGTCCTCACACATGGTAAAGTGTGCACTCCACCCGCTGAGCTCTCTCCTGGTCCCCGGGAATGATTTTTGGTGCCAAATCATGGTGTTGCTACAGGGATGCTGTTGAAGCCCCCCTCAACCCCCACCCCTGCATAGGATAGCGCCTTCAAATTATTTGTTTTAAGCTGAAAATACTCCACCTTTCCTCTCGTATCACAGCCAGGCAGAAGCTAATTGAGGGTCACGCGGTTGCAAGACTTGCTCTTTGTTCCTACATAAATCGTTCATCCTCGCGCCGCCATACGTGCAACCTAGCTTTGAACCCTGGCGCCACCTGGAGGTGTCAGGGCACCATTGCAGGTATCTCAGTCTAGTCAGTTTAGCTGGGGCTAAATGGGAGCCCTGGTGAGGACACAGGAGCACTGTTTCCACTGTCCTACAGAGTCATCGCCTGTGAAAACACACGGCTCTCTCTCCCATTTGACTCGGCCTGCTGTGCCCTTCCTCTGCTGCCGTGATGGGGAGAAGTAGCTTGTGCCTGGCTGAGGGCTCCTTCCAGGTGTCACTGGGAGCAGGATCAGAGGGCATCCATCTGTCCTCCCATCTCCTCCGCAGCCTTGCTTACCACACTGACAGCCGCCGTCCCCTCCCCTTTTTCAGAAGTGCATGTGGAGCCACACAAGAAGCAGCTGCACGTGACCCTGGCCTACCACTTCCAGGTCAGCCAGCTCCCCACCCTGGAGAAGCTCGCACAGAACATCGACGTCAAACTAGGCTGCGACTGGGTGGCCACCATCTTCTCACGGGACATCCGGTTTGCCAACCACGAGGTGAGTCCGACTCTCCCAGGAGCACGGGAAGAGGGGGAGGCGTGCCGGGCCTGGACGCCAGCACCTGGCCAGGGGTCTTCGGTGGGCCACCTCCACTGTCCTCTCAGCCCCACCTGTGATTATGCTGCAAGCATGTCAGATGGCTTCAGTTCATGATCGATTTCAATACTCTGTGTGGGGCAGGGGGCAAGTGGGCCGGATTGATATAACTCACCACGTAGGCCCCTCCTGACTGCGTAAGACCTAGGACCCTGGCACAGCAGGCAAGAGGTATCCTGGCACCAGGGGAACCCCCATTGCAGTGGCATTTATCCCTGTCTGCTTCTCTGTATCTGAATGGAAAAGTGAAGTCATGACTGTGCACACCAGCTCTACACGTAGCTACTTTCTGTCATTTTTATTAGTGATTTACAAGGTCACAGCAGTGTAGCTCCACACCCACACCAAGAGGACCACTCTTAATAGTTCTCTCTCAAAGTCTTAGAAACAGTCTCGGACACAGGTGGGCTGCTTGCTTTTTCTTTTCTTTCTTTGCAAATTCATGTGTCTCAGTTCTTTCTGTTCCATAGATGAAGGAAGCCAGCGTGAGGTCTTTCACCTCCTTGCTTCACTAAGCATGATCACCTCTGGACCTATCCACTCTGTCCCGAAGGACTTAGTATCCTTGTAGAGTAGGGCTACATTGGTGTCCATGGCCTCTTTTATCCAGTCGTCTGTTGATAGGCAGCTAGGCTGCTCCCAGTCCTGGGCTATGGTGAGTGCTGCAGCAGTGAACACAGGTGCATAAGTGCCTGTGAATCACCATCTTCATATCCCTTAGATGCATCCTGAGGAGTACCAGTGGGTCGTAAGGTACTTCCATCTGTGTTTGACCAAGGGCTCTCCATAGCGCTGTGAGTGAGTGACCGTAGGGAGGCATGTGAGAAGCCGGTGACCCAGCACCATCTGACCTGTCTTCTCTTAAGCCTGAGGCCGGGGATTCCGACTAATACAGAGACATGCCATCTAGAAACCCAGGGCACTTGATAAAAATGCCTCTTCCAATTTGACTGCATGTATTAAACAATACTATTGTTTCCCAAAAAACCTGATACTTCTATTAGCTATGCCTTTCAACATCTCTCAGACACTTTAAAAAAAAAAATGTAATGGGTGGGGGGTGGGGAATGTAACATCTTCATGGCCAAGGCCTCTGAAAGAAAGGAATTCAGGGTCTAGAGCAGCTGACCAGCCGTGAGTGCTGGACATGGACATGGACATGGGGCCTGTCAGGGCCACACAGCGTCTGCTGACTGCCATGCCCTCCTCCTGCTCCATCTGATGTCAGTTTCTGTACAGACACAGCAAGGAGACAGGGCTTGAGAATCTGGACCTCTCTCAGAATTGCTTAGGATGGGCTCTAAATATAACGAGAGGTGTGGCTAATTGGACAGCCGGGGAGGGGGGGAATCCAGGCTTGGCTGTAAGGTCACCTTCCTCAGAGGAGGGAGGTAGTGGTGGTGGAATCTTACAAGGAGCAGCTTCTAATCAGCACTGCCCTCCAGTTAACTCAGAGGGCACTGCCTTCCTGCCTGACCCACATTCTGCTCACTTGGCACTGAGGGAGAGAGGCAGCAAGCACCCACCAGGAATTATTCTCTAAAAATAGCATGGCCTCTTTTATCTCCTATCTGTAAAGCTCATTTAGTAGCGTGTCTTCTGACAACGTTAGCTCTCCTCGGCCCCCCTCAGCACAGAGCTTGTGTGATGGGTCCCACTCTCTCATGCAGGTAGCCTGCTGCACCCTCAAACCCCACCCCCCCCAGAACAGACTTCCCAATGGTGCCCCCTGGGGGCTTCTTCAGACCCTGTGATGGAACATGGCGTCTCCAGCTGTTCACTGATGGACGCTAGTCATGTACTCACAGACATGAGAAACCGTCTTCTTCAAAGGTCTTCACAGTGTAGGTTTTCAGGGAAACTTCTTGAAGGCTGGGGCCACCAGGTCTTGTAGAGGCAGCTGGGTCCCGTGGAAAGGGTAGGACATCTCTCCATCAGCCCACTCCCCACAGGCGAGATTCAGTTTGTGTCGGGAACAGGGAGCCAGGTCCCAGCCTGTGTCCTAGGTCGGTAGACGGAGATCCTAGAGGCTGCCTTGAACTGGCTGGCTTCCATGCAGGAAGTCCAGGTTTCACCGGTCTCGGGGTGGAGTAAGCAGCAGCCTCACTCAGCCATCTTCCTTTTGCAGACACTGCAGGTCATCTACCCCTACACACCCCAGAATGACGATGAGCTGGAGCTGGTCCCCGGGGACTTCATCTTCATGTCTCCCATGGAGCAGACCAGCACGAGCGAGGGCTGGGTCTACGGCACGTCCCTAACCACCGGCTGCTCGGGACTCCTGCCCGAGAACTACATCACCAAGGCGGACGAGTGCAGCACCTGGATCTTCCACGGGTAGGCAGAGGCTGGGCACACAGGGCGGCAGTTACACTGTGGGGCCTCGGGGAGAGGAAGTTCTGTTGTTTCTGGCTTGGGCCTGGGAAAAACGAGGGGGGGACTTCCGCTTCCCTCTGTTGTCCCACTGGATGCAGTTGTGCGAGTGAGACTGGGATGCTGTGCTGCTTTCTTTCAAGGTTTATTAGCACAAGAGAAACCAGAGTTTCACCTACATGTGATACCAGGGATCAACCTCAGACCTATTTTGGGGTTTTTTGTTTGTTTTTTTTTGCCACCAGTGTTGTCATTGGGCTAAGTACCTGCACAGCCCCACCACACCCAGTGGCCTTTTAGTAGAGGGTGAGGGAGACAGAGGAGGAACCTCCACAGCACCGCTTGTGAAGCTTTCTACCTCCAGGTGCTCCCATATGGTGACTCGGGGCTCAAACATGACAATGTGTGCGCCCCAGAGAGGGAGCCACCTGCCACCCTCCCTCACCCGTACTGTTAAGTCTGACGCTGCAGCCACTGCCCCTCCGCCTCCTACTATTTACTTATTTGCCTCCAGGGTTACCGCTGGGGCACGGCGCCTGCACTACGAATCCACCGCTCCTGGGGGCCTTTCTGTTTTCCCCATTTTGTTGCCGTTGTTGTTGTTATTGTTACCATGCTGCTGCTGCTGCTGCTGCTGAATAGGACAGAGAGAAATCGAGAGGAGGGGAAGACAGACGGGGAGAGAAAGATGCCTGCAGACCTGTTTCACTGCTTGTGAAGCGACTCCCCTACAGGTGGGGAGCCGGGGGCTCGAACCAGGATTCTTATGCTGGTCCTTGTGCTTTGCACCATGTGCGCTTAAAACCCGCCCCCACCCCCGCTCTTTTTATGATGCTCTGCTTCTTCTTTGATGTTTTCACACATACAGGGCATAGAGTCTGCACTGGGTTTTGGTTTTGTCTATTTGTTTTTAAGATTTTATTTTTCTAATGAGAACGGAGGTGAAAAAGAACCAGACTTCACTCTAGCACTTGTGCTGCTGGAGATTGAACTCAGGACCTCATTCATGAGAGTCCTATGCCATTTCCTCTGCACCGCCTCCCAGACCATGCATAGAGACTGAATGCAGGGTTCCACACATAGGCTGCCTCCCTGGCCCAGTCTTGGGTTCTGAAGACAGTGGAAAGCACCACTTGACCATCCAGGGAGCTCAGTCACCCTCTGTGGGGCCTTGTTCATGCACAGCTGCCCTCCCTGGGCTTTGAATTGGGCACCCCACAAGGCTGCGTGGGATCTATCTCTTCTGGGTTGACAAGTGTCACTACACTGCTGAGTCCTCACTGCTTGGGGGGTGGGAGGGGAGTGCCTCCGCCTATCTGGCTCCAACTCAGACGGGTCACTTGCCCCCTCATCGCCTCCCAACAGCGAGATAACCTGCAAAGGTGCAGAGACCCAGCCGCCCCCGAGTGTCAGCTGACATTGTGGCTAAGCAAAGAGGCCTCTGCCAGAACCCCGCAGAGGTCCAGGGCCCCTCACCTCCATCTTTTCACGCCACCGAACATTCCTTCCACTTGTTTTGCCCCCAAACCAGACTGCTCCATGCTGACAGGGACCAGCCTTCTCTGGACAGATAAGTGGGAGACCAAGGGCACCTGTTCCTTCTTCATCGGGCACCTTGCCAGGCTGTGCAGGCTTGTTTGTCCCTCAACCTCTCGTTCTCGCCTGTGTCTCCATGCCGAGAGCCGGCCCAACACGGCCATGTGGTCTCATGACGTCATTTCCCCCATCGCAGGGGCAGAACTGGGGAGGCAGGACCACTGCAGGGTTCCAGGGCATCTGGCCTGCGGGCACAAGTGGGGGCTCAGGGTCGTCCCCTCAGTCCTCAGGGAGTGTTTCCTGACATCCTCACTGGCATCTGGCCCTTGTCAGTTGAGGCAGGCAGTCCCGGTGCCAGTCTCCTCCCTGTCCTCAGCAGCCCGCATCCCACTGCTATCTGATTGCAAGTGACAGCCCCACACTGTGTCAGAGGGAGTCAAGCCCTCTGGCTGGTAACGGGGGAGTGGGTGAAGGGGAGAGAACCAGCAGAACCCCAGAAGTCCACTCTCCCAGACACTGCGGTCTGGAAACTGAGTTGCTGGTGGGACTCTCTGCCTGCTCGTTTCTTCCACTTTTGGGGAGAGGGACAGATGCCACAGCTCCTGCCGCTCATGAAGCTCCCCCACGCAGGTGTTCCCCGGGGCTTTGGACATGGTAACCTGTGCTTTACAAGGGGAACCACCTCCCAGCTGCTGCTCTGCTCCGTGCCCTCACATGTGTCTTCATCATCCCTAGACCATTATTTTCTTCTTTTTTTTTTGCCTCCAGGGTTATTGCTGGGGCTCAGTGCCTGCACCATGAATCCACTGCTCCTGGAGGCCACTTTTTCCCCCTTGTTGTTTTTGTTTTATCATTGTTGGACAGGATAGAGAGAAATGGAGAGAGGAGGGGAAGACGGGGAGAGAAAGAGAGACACCTGCAGACCTGCTTCACCGCTTGTGAAGCAACACTCCTGCAGGTGGGAAGCCGGGGGCTCAAACCCGGATCCTTAGGCCGGTCCTTCTGCTTAGTGCCATGTGTGCTTAACCTGCTGCGCTACCCCCCCCCCGCCCCCTTATTTTCTTTTTATTTCGGGGGAGTGGAGCAAAACGGGCAATAGCACAGACTGTTTCACAGCCTGTAGTGCTTCCCCCATAGTGAGAGGCAAGCCTCACTAGGTAAGCTAGTCACCACTGTTATTACTTTACACCGTATATGTAAAGATTTTTCTAATTTTTTTATTATTGATTTGAAAAATGGTAAGATAGCAGGGGTCTAATACCACACTGTTCCCACCTCAGAGGTCTGTGTCCCATCCATTCTACATTCCTGCCTTCACTTGCTTTCTGAGTCAGACCTGTCACTACTCCCAAGTGTCCTTCTGAGAATTTCCTTCAATTGTGGCTTTTTAGAGGGTCTTCCTGGTTTAGAATACAGGAGAGAGTCCCAGGTGGGGCTCACATATCACCATGTGCAAGCCCCCCAGTCCTCAGCTACAGGGAAGAAGCTCCATGAGTGAAGTAGGGTTGCAGGTGTTTCTCTGGCTCACTCTCTACATCCAGGTCAGAGAGATGTCTCAGAGTGAACATGATTGGCCCTAAAATTATATGCATCCACTTCTTTCTTTATTCTACAGATCAGTTAAGCACGCATCTTTTTCGGTGGGGTGAAATAATAATCTTAAGACAAACATCGTTAAAGATAATTCAGAGCAGATAGTCAGTACAGTTAGCGGAAATGCTGTGAGCATGTCACCCCAGGGGTGCAGTGGGCTGGGCTCTCCTCACAACCACACTTAACCCACTGTGTGCATCAGACTCAGCTTTGTGGAGGGCTGGCTACTCAGAGGAATTGAGATGGGGCACGCTTTGACTGCTCTCCTTCCAGAAAGGCCTCTCTGGAGTGTCTGTAGTAGCAGGGCTACACCAGAGTGGGGGTGTTTGGCCCTAGCTCTGCACAGATGGTGAGAAAGCCCCCAAGTGGGAGCCTTTGGGGTAAGTGGTGGCCAGCAGAACCCAAGACCGTCATTCATCTGTTCAGAGAGAAACGCCATAGGAAAGATGAAAGGCAACAGGAACCGTCTTTCTTTTGAGTCCAAAACAGCTGTACCATGTAAAAGGACACAGGTTCAAGCCCCCACTCCCCACCTATAGGGGGAATGCTTCAGAAGGGGTAAGGCTGGTTTCCAGGTGTCTTACTTTCCTACCCCACCCCTCTCAATTTTTCTCTGTCCAATCTAATAGGAAAAAAATGGCCTCTGGAAGCAGTGGATTTATAGTGCTGGCACCAAGACCCAGTTGGGGGTGAACAGCTACATTGGCAGGCATGCAAGCCGCCTCCATGCCAAGTACATGGCCCAAGTCTACTCACTACAAGCCTTGAATCCCAACCTGGGAGCACCCCCACCCCTGAGCAAAGCAGTGACTGCCTTCCTTTCTCCCCCCCCCCCACCCAGTTCTTACTCCATCTTAAACACAGCCTCCTCCAGTGCGGTCTCATTCAGCGATGGCGTGTGGGAGAGGCGGTTGTACGAGGACCAGGGCCTGGGGGACACGACACCCCTGTCCATCATCTGCCAGCCCACACAGGTAAGCCGAGCGCACCAGCTTCACATGCTCAGTCTCGCCGAGGATTTCCTGGGCATCTGGTTCCTCAGTATGAGGAACTGCCGCCGATGGAATCCCTCACCTTTTGGGTAAGCAGCAGGTGAGTGTGAGCCACAGTGGTTGTATCAGCAAGACACTTACAAAGACCCAGACTTGAGCCCCCCGGCACTAACAGGAGCTCCGAAGCTGATGGAGCAGCTTTGACAGAGGCTCCTCCCTCTATCTGAGGAAGGAAGGTACAGGAGCAAGACTCCAGCGGGCAGGTGGGCGCTCAGTGTATATCTCAGTACTCCATACAAGCCAGAGAGAACAGAGGAAGTCAGGACCCCCACACACTTCTTCTTCTAGCATTTGCCCTTTTCCGTAGCCAGTCAACAGCGTCAGGTTGAGCCTGATGTAAAGTTTCGAGACCTCCTTTAAAAAAGGGGGATAGCCTTGAACAGCATAGGCCCTCTTCCACATGGACTTGTTTTCCTTCAGTAAAAACCATTGGCCTGAGCTCCTGCAATGTTGGAATCCCAGGGGCTCCTGCCAGCCCCCAGAGGGTGGTAAGGGCTGACTCCAGTAAGGTTCAAAACAGTCCGATTTTATGTCTTGGGTAAGCATACCAGCCACTGTTGGTGGTCAAGGAAGCGGGTGTAACATTCTAAGCAGCAGTACTGGGGACTCTAGACCAACAGAGGCCATGTATAAGGACTCACCTGGCACTTAGGGAACAGGTGTGGACCTCCTTTGCTAGGCTCCCCAGGGTTGTCACTGGGGCTCAGTGCATCACTATGAATCCACTGCTCCTGGCACCATTTTCCCATTTCACTGCGTAGGTGGGGGACAGACACACATCTACAGACCTACCTGCTTCACCACTTGGGAAGCATCCCCCTCCCCTAGACATGGGAAGTGGGGTTTTGAACCCAGATCCTTGTGCTGAGTGCACCACTAGCCCCCCTGATATAGTCAGACAACAGAGCCTGGAGGGGACCTTGGGAACAAGCCAGAGAGGAATCTGGTGCTCAGAGCTCTCACTCCCACAAGTTCAACAACATTCTTTTAGGGGAAAGAGCTGTGGATAATTTTTTCTTTAATTTTATTAGTGATTTAATATCTGTTTATAAAATAACAAGTCAACAGAAGCATAAATCCATTCCATTTCCACCACAGTTCCCCTAAGGTTGTAGACAACCATCATCTCTACAACTGTCTGTCTACATTTATCCAGAATTGCCCCTTTTTTCTTCCTGATCCAATCCTCTCTTCCCCTCTAGAGTGGTGGGTAATTTTGCCTCCACACTGTAAGTCAAATTACCTTTATATTTTTGATAGAAAATGAGAAAGGGAGAGACAGAAGGGAAGACACCTGTAGTACTTAGCTCATGAAACGTGTCCCTGCAGGTGGGGCCAGGGGCTTGAACCTGGGTCCTACACAGTGTAAGACACGCACACACTGGGTAAGCTGCCACTCAAACCCCAAGATGCTCCTTCTACTGCCAACAGCAGTGAAGTGATACCACTTCCCTCACCCTTCTTTCTTTGCAGAGCATCTGCAGTTCACACCTCATCAGAGCCTCAAGGTAACTTGAGGTTTGCAGGTTAAGTCTCAGCACTCCACTTCCCAGACAGGTTAAACCTCAATCAGCATAATTCGGGGGCTTGTTCAGATCCTGACTGATGGCCTGCTTTCCTCCGCAGCCTCTGAGAATCAACAGCCAGCCTGGCCCTCAGAAGCGGTGCCTCTTTGTCTGCCGGCACGGGGAGAGGATGGATGTTGTGTTTGGGAAGTACTGGCTGTCCCAGTGCTTTGATGCCAAAGGTGAGGGTGTGGCTGGTGTGCTCAGCACGGATATGGCCCCTAGGGGGTGCGGTTATGCAGCATGTCTGCTGTCACTTGAATTTCAGGGCAGAGTTCAGTATTCCTGTCCCCCTTGTATAAACTTAGAACAGTGGGGGTCAAAAGTCACTTCTGTGAAGTCACCCTAGTTCATTTCGGGGCATAGAGGTACACCCAGTAGAGTGCACACGTCAGCATGTTTGAGAGCCTGGCGGCAAGCCCCTGGTCCAACCACCACCAAGAATGGGGGAACTGTAGAGGCAAAAAAATAAGTCTCTCACCTGCTTTAAAGTGTGCAGTTGTTAACGTTCATTTAAGGTTACAATGAAAACAGCACAGCAAAATGTGCGAAATCAAGCTGAAAGAATACCTTGACGGTGATTGCTAGCACTAAATGTTTAAATAAAAAAAGCATAGCTTACTAAGAAACAAAGACCACAGCAAGCAGAAGGAAGGAAGTAGGGAGACACAAATTGAAAGGGCATCTATGCTAACTGTGGAATTTTATTCGTCTTCCATTGAATTCTCAAATGCTGACAGCAGTTTACCTTAAAAACTGAGGCTCAGAGGGGTGTACCTGGTAGAGTACACAGATTTCTATGGGCAAGGACCCGAGTTCGAGCCCCTAGTCTCCACCTATCTCTCCCTCTACCAAATAAGTGACATTTTTAAAAGAGAAATATAGCCACCGTGGAAGGGGGATGTTTCACAAGCAGTGAAGCAGATCTGCAGGTATCTTAAAAATATATATAAATTACCAAAGGTAAAGGGAGAGACAGAAGGAAAGACAACTGTAGTACTTAGCTCATGGCTGCAGAGGCGTCTCCCAAAGACAAGTTGGAGACTTCGAATTTTTTTTTGGTGTCTTTCTCTATCCTATCCAATAATAATGGCAACAAAATGGGGGTGGGGGAGAGAATAGCCTCCAGCAGTGGATTTGTAGTGCAGGCACCAAGCCCCAGCAATAACCCTAGAGGCAAAAAAAAAAAGAGAGAAAAAAAATTGTTTCCAGAGACCACCTATCTCTTATGAGCAGCATAACTCCCGATACAACCTCTGCGCGGAAGGAGTAATGCTCTCAGGAACCAAGCAAGCAGCCATACAGCCTTTGTCTGAATTTTTTCCAGGCCGCTACATTCGCACCAACCTGAACATGCCTCACAGCTTACCTCAGCGGAGCGGTGGTTTCCGGGACTATGAGAAAGATGCGCCGATCACGGTGTTTGGGTGCATGCAGGCGAGGCTCGTAGGTAAGTGTCCCGGCTCCTCCAGGAGCTCATGTGACAACCCCCCACCCCTCGTGGTGCATTTGCTCAACTCAGAGGGGACTGGTTATACAATTAGTGAGCTGTTGGGGGGGTCTCCAGTCCAAGGGCAGTTTGGCTATGTCTGAACACAGTGGGGGTGGATGTCTGACCTTCAAAGGGTTAGTCAGTTCTTTTCAGGTTTATTCCATAGCTGCCACCCAGGGACAGAAGCCTTGTCCCATTCAGTCATTCCACACCTGCTGATTGCTGGCTCTGAGCATGAGTCCCTGCCCTCAGGAGAGCAGTGTGTATATATAGCCTACGCAAGAATAAAGCTGGCGCACACACATTGCCATGCGCAAGGACCCAGGTGTGAGCCCCACTCTCCTCACTAATCCTATAAAAGAGAAAGTCAGCCCCAAGATGTGATGCCCTGGTGGTGGGACAGAGAACAGAACTAGCTATGTCTAGAGTAGTGTATGAGCCAGGCAGGAGATGCTAAAGATCTGAGGAGAGCGCAAGGACCGGCGTAAGGATCCCAGCTCCCCACTGGCAGGAGAGTTGCTTCACAAGCAGTGAAGCAGGTCTGCAGGTGTCTATCTTTCTCTCTGTCCTATCCAATAACAACGATAAAACAACACGCGCAACAAAAGAGAATAAATAAAAGGAAAAATTAAAAAAAAAGATATGAGGAGAGTGGTGATATGTCTGTAGTACAGTTTACCTCTGATGGGCAAGATGACAAGTTGAGGTTTGGCTTAGTACAGAATAAGCCAGGCTTACCAATGGGGCTCATTGCTTTTACAATTCCTTTGGTCCTGATGGCAGAGAGGTAACTGCAGAGTTGTTCCAACACTTGTGAGGCCTACCCCTCCTCTCTCCTGGGCGCACCACCAGGCCCCTCACATTTATAACAAAGCATCACTGTGCGTCTAGTTCTCTCATGGATAAACACTGGATTGCTCACTAGACCCCTTCGCTGGTGTCCAGGGACTGCCACCTAGGCTGAGGGTCCAGCTGAGATTGAATAAAGTCTTTGGGTTGATTCCCTGGCTGTCTCCACAGGTGAAGCCTTGCTAGAGAGTAACACCACCATCGATCACGTCTACTGCTCCCCATCCCTGCGGTGTGTCCAGACAGCATACAACATCTTGAAAGGTAAGAACTGACGTGTCAGCGAGTCCCATCCACAAATTAGCCTCCTGGAACATTTGACCATTGAAGCTGCACGTTTGGGGACTTATTATAAGTCCCCCAGTCATCTCCTGGCAGTACAAGCAAGATCAGAGGAAGTGGGGGTTGGGTGGTAGTGCAGCGGGTTAAGCGCACATGGCACAAGGACCCCGGTTCGAGCCCCAGGATCCCCACCTGCGGGGGGGGGGGGTTGCTTCACCGACGGTGAAGCAGGTCTGTAGGGTTTCTCTCTGTCCTATCCAACAACAACAACAGCAACGATAAAACAAGGGCAACGAGAGTGAAACAATAGCCTCCAGGAGCAGTGGACTTGTGGTGCAGGCACCAACTCCCAGCAATAACCCTGGAGGCTAAAAAAATCAGAGGAAGTGCACAAATCATGGGTCTTGAATTTTTTTTTTTCTCCCTGAAAATCTAAAGCTTTCTTGGGTGGCTTTGTAAGCTTGGGAAATACTGTCTAGAGATTTAGATGTTCCTGAAAGCCATCTTTCTTTGCACTGAAACGGTGAATGTTTCCTCCCATGCTGCTGTCTGCCATCTTAATCACCCTTGTTTCTTTAGCCAGTTGCAGTGGCTCTAAAAGACACTAGCCATCACCCTTGGAAAGGAAGCTAAGAGCTGGAATGTCACCCCTTTTGTTAGCTAGGTGACATCCACTTCACTGTAAGTCAGAGTCTAAGGAACAGGCTTAAGGAAGGGCAGATGAGCTGAAATCTGCCACACACCCTGGTTGGTGGGAGTGTTAAAGGGCCTTGCTACCACTCCAGCGTGGAAGCCGCTTGTCCTGACCCACAGACCCATCCTTCAGCTACGCAGCTTCTGGGTGGAGAGAGAACAGGGGGCACTTCCCATATTTTCTTTAATCTTCTCAGGTTTACAACAAGAGAATCACTTGAAGATCCGTGTGGAACCTGGCTTATTTGAGTGGACAAAATGGGTCGCTGGGAGCACCCTGCCTGCGTGGATGCCTCCGTCAGAGTTAGCGGCAGCCAACCTGAGTGTTGATACAACCTACAGGTAACCTGCTCACAGCACATGGGGGAGGTCAGAGAACAGCGACAATTCCCTTGGCCTTGCCAGTGGTGTGGATTTTACGACACCCCACACACACACACAGTTTTTCTTTCAGTGAATAACAAAACCACTTTGCATTCCAGTAGCATTCACAGGCCCAGGCTCAGAGGTTTCTCAAGAGAGCAGGGAAATGACAATGCAAGATATACTCTGGAGCATCTTAACACTGTTCTTGTTGCTGTAACCTCAAGCAGGCCACACATAATAACTGGCTTCTGTGGGTCCGCTCCTGCCTGTGAATATATAAATGGTCACAACTAATAGTGCAGAAGCATTGACCATCAAAACTCCACGCAAGCGTGTGTAAACAGATTTTTCACAATCACTGTAGTGATAAACTACGCTACTTGTTACTGCAGAATTTAGAACAAGAGATCAGTATAAGCAGAACGTTCTTCCTTGTGCTAACACACCCCAATCTGAGTTTCTCGCTAAGGCAAGAATGTCTTTAATTTTTACTAGTATAGGCAGGATTGCTTTAGATAAAAACAGACAGAAGGAAAGATGGGTCATGCACACAGCAATGCAATCATATTATCCAGGTGAACTATTTTGTTCATATAATTTATTTTGGCTGGGTACCTGCATGCTTCCACTTGCTCTCAGGGGCCTTTATCTCTCTCTACCTACACAGAAAGAGAAAAAATAGGGGCTAGATGGTGGCACACATAGTACGAAGTTGGGGATTCTGGTTTAAGCCCGGACAGAAAAACACCAGAGCTGCTGTGGAGCTGTCCACATTCAAATGGTGTAAGCCAGGTGCTTGGGAACAAAACTGAATGTTTTGCATGCTTATTTTTCTGCTCTACAGCTAGGAGTTCAGATAACCACATAAATTAACATGTGCTACATTTTTCTCAAAAAAGTAAGTAGATCAGATCCTGTCCTGTTGTTTTCTTCTCTGGGAATGGGGTGAGTCTCACTCACCTCCTACAGAAGCTCTTACAGGACACAGAGCAGGGGTGGTAGCTAGAACCTGGGGTTCAGCACATGGCCCTTAATCCAGATTTTTCTCCTGCTCTGCAGAAAAATCAAAGTTCAGTTCAACTAGTCTGAGAAAGAAAGTAAACCTCTAAATTCCATAAATCAGTTGTGAAAGTCAAGGGAGGTGATAGGCACAGCCCTGCCAGCGTGCAGTGAGGCTGGATACAGAAACTCCCCACAGGTGGGAGCTTGCTCCCCCAACTCTAAGGACACCACAGGGCTCTTTTAGGCCAGAACTGACTGCCTATCATGTACACACTGCAATGAGGTGCAGCCCAAAGCCTTCTCAAGGTGACTCTTGGGTGCCCCTGTCCCTTGAGAGATTTGAAAGGCTGCTTCCCCGGAGAAATGTGCTTGCTGGCTGCATGAACTTCAGAGGAAGGTCCCCTGAAGAGGACATTGTGCAAAGTGGAGGCCCTGAGAACAGGAAGTCACCTTTTGCCGTCCATTAACTCAAGAGATACCAGAAAAAGGCCAGACTTAGACTCGAAAACAAGATCCCTATTTCATAAACCCAAATCTCTTGCTTCTAAAGGGAGAGGGAATAGGCTGAAATGATTGCCAGGGGGTGGGGGTGGGCTGTGATCATCTTTGTACACTGTTCTCATCGTCCTCTGCATATGCAGGCACCTGGGCGTGTAGTCTTGTGTTCAGAATAAGATCAAAAAGGGAAACTCACAAGCTGGTGGAACCCAGCAGAGACGCCGGCCATGGGCAATGCAACTCTAAAATGAGCCCGACAATAAAGCAGTGTCTCTCACACCTTTTAATTGCTACCAGGATTAGTAGTGCTGGCACTACAAACCCTCTACCCCAGTGGCTATTTTTTCCTCCTTTCTACTAGATAGGACAGAGAGAAACGGGGAGGGAAGGCGGGCTCAAACCCGAGTCATTGTGCATGGTCACACGGGGGCCACTGCCCTGCCCAGCCCTAGAGAGAGTGCTTGTCAGTGGAGTCAAGCAGCCTCTCATTGTGCTGCAGGAGGGAGGGGCCTCAGGAGCACTTCCACCTGCCCTGTGGAGCCGCATGCCACCTCACTGGAGTAAGACAGGGAAGTAGCCTTATCCTTGTGCTAAAGATGACTGACAAATACCCAATACAATGAATGGAGAAGGGCAAGGACCTCCCAGAATTCTTTGCGTGCCTTATACTGAAGAAGGAAAACAGATACTAGACCAGATTTAAATATCGCTCGAGTTAATAACCAGGCATGCTGTTAATTTAATACCTGCAGAAATAGAAGCTTTAGGAAAAACTGGAGTAGGGGTTCAGAAATGTTCCATTGGCCTCTGGCAGTAACCATGGATTCACACTTTGAAGGAAAAAAAGCTGGGATTTCAAACAGCAAGTGAGACGCTGAGCCCATAACATAACTAAAGGTATAAAAAGAAAGATTGAAAATAAATGAAACTCACTCTCACAACCTATTATGAAGCCAGCAAAGCTGCTAAGAGTGCTATGAGAAAACTTAGGCCACTATCCCCAGGAGCACAGATGCAAAGACACCTGGGGTCAGCACACCGCATGAAAGGTAAAAAGTCCTGTCACCTAGTACACAGGAAGACACTGGGCAGAATACAGAGTGCTAGCACCATGTCAACATCTGACTCCGTGGGGAAGGGCCGGCAGCTCGCTCTCCTCAGGACCAAGACGGAGGCCCACTCACACCCCTCCTCCTCAGCACAGGATGGAAGGTCCCAGGCAGGAAGAGAAGCCAGCCTCCAGACTGGAAAGCAGAGGACAGAATCTTTCATAGAGAAATGCCCAAAGAAAACCAACCAACAAATGGAGTAAAATGCAAGATACAAACTCGACAAGTGCATTCGTCAAAAGTAGTTCTCAGCATACAAGTCTTAACCTCTAAAATAAACTCCCGCACGGCACAAAATAGGAGAAGATATTCGCAAGACACAGCTGCTAAGGAATTGATTTATATAGACTATGGAAGTGTACAACTCAATGGTTAAAAATCCATTTAATCCAATTAATAGGCAGAGTAGAGATTTTCCAAATAAGGTAGTCAATGACTAGATAGATGAAAAGGCATTCAATATTAGTCACTATTAGGAGAATACACTTCAAAACTACAATGAGATGACTATAACAGGGAAAGGGAACCCTTTGGTAATGTAGGTGGCAGTGTGGACTGCTACAGATACTACAGGGGGCAAAAAACAGTATGGAGGGTCCTCAAACAGACATGGTCCAGCAATCCCACTTCTAGGTATACAGGAATAAACAAGAAAACAGGATCAAATACTACAGGATGCAAATACTACCCCAGAAATAGTATAGTATGGGGGCAGGATAGGTAGCATAATGGTTATGCAAAGAAACTCATGCCTGAGAGAGACATCTAAGCCCCAGCTTTAATCCCTTACACCACCATATACCAGAGCTGAACAGTGCTCTGGTAAAAAAATAATAGTATAGTAGTAATTACCAGTGGCTGGGGCAGGGTGGAAAAATGGTACACCCCACCTGCAGGGGAGGCGCTTCACAGGCGGTAAAGCAGGTCTGCAGGTGTCTTTCTCTCCCGTTTTCCCCTCCTCTCTCCATTTCTGTCTGTCTTATCCAACAACAATAAAACAAGGGCAACAAAAGCGAATAAATAAATATTAAAGAAAAGCTATTGGTTGCTTTGTCCTGGTACCAAAATATTTCTTTTTATTACAGACCTCACATCCCAGTCAGCAAATTAGTGGTTTCAGAATCCTATGATGCTTACATCAATAGAAGTTTCCAAGTAACAAAAGAAATCATAAGTGAATGTAAAAGTAAAGGTAGGTGGTATTACTTGGGCTCTATATGTAAATATAGGGTGACTTCTCCTTCATGGTCAATAGACTATCTGAGATATGTCAGCTCGCTTTGGCAGATTCATGTGGAAGGAAAGAAGAATCTTTCCAGGCTCCCTTTTAGATACTTTCACGTTCAATTTGTTTATTCTCTGAGCACCTAAAGTGGTAGCCACTCCATGGGCCAACACCAGATTTAATTGCTAAATAAGGGGGCCAGGCGGTGGCATACCTGGTTAAGTGCACACATTATAGTGCACAAGGATCTGGGTTCAAACCCCTGTCCCCACCTGCAAGGGGAAAGCTTCACAAGTGGTGAGGTGGAGCTGCAGGTGTCTCTCTGTCTCTACTCAATAATAAGTAATAAAATAAATTTAAAAAAAAAGAATTGGTTGCATTTAATTACTAGGTAACTTAGAGTTCTACATTACGGATAGTTACCTTGCTCTGTGAAGGAGGCTTCCTATTACAATTCCCACCAGTCCTTTAACACAACACTGTTTGCTTATAACTTGATCCAGGAATGTGGAATCCAGCATGCACACCTTCACAAAGGCCCATGCTGCCTTTCAGTGCTCCCACTAAGCAAAGCAGGCTTCAAACTTTTTAAACATTCAACTCAAGCACCTCATGAAATACAATAGCTATCTGCTTTTAGTGAAAGGGGCAAATTACAAAATAATTGAAATTAAAACAAGGATGGACTGTGCATACTATCTGTCTTCATGAAATACATTAGTGGGCCAGGAGGTAGCGCACATAGTGTGAAGCACAAGGACCTGCTCCGAGCCCCTGGCTCCCCACCTGCAGGGGGGTCACCTCACAAGCAGTGAAGGAGGTGTCTATTTTTCTCTTCCCCAACTCTCTCAATTTCTCTCTGTCCTATCCACACCAGGAGCGGTGGATTTGTAGTGCAGGCACCAAGCCCCAGCAATAATCCTGGAGGCAAAAAAAGAAAAAAATCCAGTCACATTCACTAAAATGGTAACAATGGGTAGCTCAGATGGACGATAGGAATCTCAGGTTTCATTCAGCATTTGTAACATCCTACAGGCACTCCCTCCCTCGCAGCCCTCACATTACTTGCTATAAAGAGAACCCCTACTGGGGCAGAGGGTGGTGCGCTTGGTTGATTGAGCACAGGTTACGGTGCTCCAGGACCTTGCTCCCCACCTGCAGGAGAGAAAGTTCAGGAGTGGTGAAACAGCTCTGCAGGTGTCTTTTCTTTCTCTCTCTCCTTCTCCCCTTTCAAGTTCTGTCTTATCTAAGGAAAAAGATTTGTCGTGAGGCACTGAGTCACAGCAATAACCTGGGTGGTGATAAAAAATAATGAAACAGGGAGTCGGGCGGCAGCACAGCGGGTTAAGCACACGTGGCACAAAGCGCAAGGAATGGCAGAAGGATCCTAGTTCAAGCCCCCGGCTCCCCACCTGCAGGGGAGTCGCTTCACAAGCAGTGAAGCAGGTCTGCAGGTGTCTGTCTTTCTCTCCCCATCTCTGTCCTATCCAACAATGAGGATATCAATAATAACAATAAAACAGGGGCAACAAAAGGGAATAAATAATTTTTAAATAATAATAATAAAACTAGCCCACACAACCGGAGAGGCAGCACAGTGACTGATTAGAGCAGTGGGGTCCCACCGCTGGTTCTCTCCCCCTCAGACTGGATGAACAGATAGATGGCTAAGCAGACAGATAAGCAGGCCAGCAGCATGTTCTATCTCCAGACAGAGAACAACTGTGTATCTTTATGGTGGTGGCTACAAAACATTCCCGTGTTAGAGGTGGACTGAACCAGTGCCTGTTTCCTACACTGGGTGGTGTGTCAAACAGAGGCAGGATCTTAGCACGGAGGGGCTGAGTGAATATTGCCTGGGACCTCCCTGTGGATAGGTGATACGAGCAATCCATTTGTGCAACAGGCCCCTTACCACAGGGCCACGCGCCAACCCCACACTCTCAATGTCTAGTATGTGTGTAGATTGACTAACAGGAAAGAGAACCAGAGCATCACTCTGATCCCTCACACCAAATACACCAAACGCGCGATCTCATGCAAGTCCTGTGCTCTACCACCAGACCTACATGTACATACATACCTATGATAAAGTTGAACTATATAGAGAGATAAATTTTTTCAAACACAAAATACATAGAGTGTCTATGTACAGCTACATATTTGTAACCCCCTAATAATCTAAAGTTATTTTGTTTTGTTAATGGCCTTAGGTTGTCTTAATACAAAGCACCCCTGGAACACTGCTTGGCCAGATGGTCTTTCTGAGAGCGCTCACCCCTTTCTGTAGCACTGCCTCCCAGTCTTTCGTATTCGCACATCCTTAGAGAAACTGTTCTCCCTCCCCCAGGAAATAACATCCTGATTGTGGCTCATGCATCTTCCCTCGAAGCCTGTACCGGCCAACTCCAGGGCCTGTCACCTCAGAACTCCAAGGACTTTGTACAGATGGTCCGAAAGGTAACTCACTCCTTGTTCATCATGGGGCCTGGCTCGGCTCTTTGAAGCGTGAATTTCCTCTAAGCTGAGGTGGGAAGGTGCAGTGGTGCCTCTGCCAGACTCTTCACCAAACACTACACTTGAGCTAATTCTAGTGCCTAAGGGGAATTTTAAGCAGCAGCTAAGAATGGTAAATTGTTTGGAATTTCCTGGGGGAAAGTGGATTTGAAGAAGAGAGACGGGAGGAAGCAGCGATTTATAGTGTCAGTCTGAAAGGTAAACCCAGGAACAAGACAGGAAGCCTGCGGAGGGGGGGAGGGGGGGCGACACATGTGGATTCTTCCTCCCACACTCGGTTCTATGCTTCCTTCATCCGCCCCCAGGGAACCTGGCTCAAGCTCTACTGCAGTCCCCCCACCCCCGGTTGTTTTCAGTTTATTTATGCACTGTCCTTCCCTGTAATCTGAGAGACACAGTACTTAGTGCTGCCTCTAAATGCAGAGAAAGTTCTGAGATGCCATGCCTGCGACACTGGGGAGGGCACAGTAACGGTGTCCGCTGTGCATCATGGTCTAGTAAAGATAAACAAAGTAGGGTGAGACTCTTTAAATGGAATTATCTGCGCCACTGCTCAAGCCTCACTTCGTGATTGTTTAGGCTGAACTTGGAGGCAGGGTTTGCTGGGAACAGAGCACGGGGTCTCTCCCACTGAGCTACATCCTTGGCCCTTGTATCTGCAAAGGAGGAATCACCTCCCAGCTCCCTTGGTTATACATATCATTGCTCCCGTCTCCCACACTGTTAAGAAACAATCTGTAAGCGATTGCTTAATTGCATGAGGGGAGCTCACCATCTGATGAGTCCTCTTGCAAAGGTAAATACCCTTCCCTCCCACTCTGTTCAATGCACTGCACGTTCTTTATTGATATGTAGGGGGGCTGCCTGGCCACCCGGCCTCCGCTCATTCCCGTGTCCAGGCCTCTTCTAAAAGCTAAAACACTAAGCTCTGTTTTTCCTTTATTAATTCAGATCCCATACCTGGGGTTTTGCTCCTGTGAAGAATTGGGAGAAACTGGAATCTGGCAACTGACAGACCCCCCCATCCTCCCCCTGACCCACGGACCAACCGGTGGCTTCAACTGGAGAGAGACCTTGCTGCAGGAATAAGCCACAAGGAATAAGGGGGCCTTATTGGGGGGGCTAAGCGGCCGTCTCTGTCTGTGTAGAGACAGTGGGGAGAGCTGTGCCCCGTTCTCAGCATCATTACCACCTATCCTGCTTTTGAATTCTCCGGATGAGACTGAGTGAGAAAAAGACTTGATTGAGGGATAAAAATCTGTCCCCTCTAGACTCCTGCCTAGCTAACAAGGTTTTAAAGAGTCGTCTTCCTAAACCCAGGCCTCACAGTGGCAGAGCGAGTCTGCTGCCCTTGTCACCCGTCCGTCCCGCAGAGAAGGCGGTCGGATTTTGTTCTGACTCAGTGCCCCCATTGGGCAAAGCCACACTGGGGGCTTCTTTAACAGCGATTAGAAAGTGTGGCCTCAAAGGCCAGCTGCCCTCACTGGCTCAAGAGCTGCCACTGCAGCCTTTGCTCTCGCCCTCCCCGGGCCTGTGAAATGGGGAGACGGGCACATTTGCTCTCCAAAGCACTTTTGGCTAAGTAGGAGGAAGAGAAGATAAGCGTGTGCCGTGCTCGGTTATGGGAACAATGAGCTTGCAGTGTACACAGTGACTCAGCGCTTCTCAGCCCCTTCATCCATCCGCTTGCCTTCGCCCCTAGAGTCTCTGGACATTCTGAAAAGGATGGGTGTCAGATACACCACTTGAGCCAGCAAGAAGCTCCTCCTTGTGCAATGCAGACGTCTAGCCAGACCACACCAAGGCTCAGCTCCCTGTAAGCCCATGGCACCCGCCCCCCACAGCAGAGCAGTTGGGGGGGGGGGGACTGGGGGCACATGGTGAGGTCAGGGAACTAATTTAAATGGTGACAGTCACCGCTGCTACTTGGGCTGCCATTTCTGTTTGTTTGTTTTTCTATAGTAATTTAAAATTTACAGACCGCAGGGGGAGCCACCCCGCCAGTGGTCTCTCATCGCACCTGCTTCCTGGATTTAGAGGGAATTTATTTAAAAGCAAAATAAATGACAATCAAACCAAAACATCAGCCATCGATGTCTATTCCACTGTGTCACAGCAGCAGACGGGGGTCTGTTATAGCTCACTGTACAAATTAGATGTGCAAATCACAGCCTCTTAAAGGGAGCAGTGGTGTAAGCAAATCAGTATGCACCATAGCACTGAATGAACTTGAGAACCAGATGCATGAAGCATGTGACATACACAAATACACCTGTGGGGGCCAGCTGGTGGTGCACATGTTACAGTGCACAAGGACCTTGGGTTTGAGCCCCCAGTCCCCACCTGCAGGGGGGAAGCTTCACAAGTGATGAAGCAGGGCTGCAGGTGTCTCTATCACCCCCCACTTCTTAATTCCTGGCTTTCTCTATCCAATAAAGATGAAAAAAAAAAAAACCTGTGCTCCCATCTGAGGCTGGGAGCTGAGCAAGTGAAGGGATGCTGGCTGTGTGCACTGCTCAGCAGAGGGCTAGTGTGGGGGTCTCAGTCCCTTGAGAGAAGCATAGCATGAATCTTACGTTTTCAAGGACAGATCTGGATTTCTCCTAGCATTGTACAGTGATCAGTCTCTAGATGTAACAATGACTCTATCCTGTCACTGATTAATGCAAATGACGTAACCCTAAAATAGGATAATTTCCATGGGGGGGAAGGGGGAGATAGCATAATTGTTATGCAAACAGACTCTCATGCCTGAGGCTCCTAAATTCCTAGCACCACCATAAACCAGAGCTGAGCAGTGCTCTGGCGTCTCTCTCTCTCTCTCTCTGAATCTCTCTAAGAAATAAAATAGATCAAATATTTAAAAAAATAGGATGACTTCCGTGAAAGATTTGCAGAGGAAATCCACCTCATAGCAAATGTAATGTCACTACCATCCAGGTCTTTTCCTGTGAGGAAGTGACGCCACTGTTGAAGCAGACCCATGTTTGTGGGGCTCTGCACAGTCCCATGAACTTTCAGGGCTCACATTACTGCCCAACACATCAGCAGGTCTCCTGAGAACCTGTAGCCCTGTGTTCTAAGTGTGTCTGCACTCAGGCTATGTGAATCTCAAAGGAGGAGCAGCCATCCTCTCCCTCTCTCAGCTGTCTCGGCCCCGGGATGTCCTGGCGTCAGCTCTGTTGGCATCAGCCCATTACGTGCAACCTGCAACCGGAGATGAGCAGAGCCTCAGGCCAGGGGAAAAAGGAGGCAAAGGCCTGAAATGTTCTTCTGAGCCACAAAGGCCGAGAACTCTGAGCATTTATTCCTCCTGCCTCAGCTGTTCACCTTGCTTACAAAATGACGAACAATTGAAACTTAAATTCCTTTTTCACATTCCCCTATTTCAAAAACTAAACTTGGTGGGGCAGGCAGTAATAGTTCAGTGGGTTAAGTACAGGTGGCGTAAAGCACATGGACTGGCATAAGGGACCCGGTTCGAGCCCCCGGCTCCTCACCTGCAGGGGGATCGCTTCACAGGAGGTGAAGTGGATCTGCAGGTGTCTGTCTTTCTCTCCCCCTCTCTGTCTTCCCTTCTTCCTCCCCATTTCTCTCTGACCTATCCAGTAACAACAGTAATAACAATAATAACAGCGATAAACAAAAAAGGCAACAAAAGGGGAAAAAAATAGCCTCTAAGAGCAGTAGATTCGTAGTGCAGACACCGAGCCCCAGCAATAACCCTGGAGACAAAAACAAAAAACTACAATACCAATTTGGAAATCACGTTGAATCTGTATCTAATCAAAGGAACAGACAACTGCAGCCCATGATTCCACAGTCACCCAAAATGTCTAAGTTGCTATTACTATTTAAAAGCTGGTTCTTTTTGATCTGAGACTAAGGCTTATTAAAAATAAATTGGGGGGGGGGTGGAGGTGTGAGACAAGAACCAAATAGTTTCTTATAGAGATGGGCAGGTAGGTATTGAGAGAAACCACAGTGGAATTCGAGGGCTCACACAACGTCCCGTCATGCCCCAGTATTACTCATGGAGAGGACTCTGCTGTCTGGGGATCTGACGACGCCACACCTACCCTGAGGACTAGCACGAGGGGCACAAGCTCATGCACACGCTGGGGCTCCGTGTCCCCAGGCTCTCTTCCCCTTCACTGCGCGGGGAACTAGGAGCTCACAGCTTCAGCCCAGGCTGGAGTCAGGATGCAGGGCTTTCCAATTCACTCAGACTCAGAGACTCTGAATGGCTGGTTGAATGCCACCTGACAGCTGAAAGAGGAGAGCGCACTGTTCACTCTGTGGGGAAAGACTAGGGGGAGTTTCCACTCTTTCTTTTAATGACACTTCAACCCAAGAATCCTTTTTAAAATGACTTTACATTTGCAAGGTGGTTTTGCAAAATAAATAAAAGTAAATATTGTCTGGAGTGGTTGGGCAAGATCATTGTTAGCAATGTTCTTGCATTTTAGGCTGTCGTGGTGCTGTCCTCTGGGTGGCATCTGGGATGTGGGAGACTGTCAGCCTTTTGTGCTGAGCGTTATCTAAATGGACCTTCACTCCACTAGCTGTGCTCACAGGAATGCCGCTAGTGCCACCAGAGCTCAGGGAAGGCCCACAGGAAGACAAGTCCCTGCGGGGCCTGGGGCTAGGGAAGGCGGAAGCCCTCCCGCCTCCTGGGCCTGGGCACTCAGCAGAAAAGCAGCATGGCATTGTGCCGGGCTGATCTGAGTCAGGCCTGTGTGAGAATACAGATGAACCTCCGCTCATATCAGTCGGCACTGCCTGGCTCTGCCTGCACACTCAGAGAGTGGGGCTGTTTGCATTTCAGTGGTAGCCCTGCCCTGGCCGCCGAGGGGAGGGAGGGTGCAGAGCCAGTCACCATGTCTGAGTTAACCACTGGCTTCTACACAGAGGTGACAGGGCATCTTCATGTTTAAACAGAGGATGAAAATTAGATTTGATTCTAAGACTTTAGTAGATTGAGTTTTACCAGAAAACTGAGGAGCTAACAGGAAAAGTCATGGGGGGGGGGGCTGCTTCTGAATATAGAGTAAATACCTAGGGAGTCGGGCGGTAGCACAGCAGTTAAGTGCAGGTGGTTTCTTTGATGAGACTAATATTTGTTAGATGAGACAGAAACCAAGAGGCATAGAGGATGGGGCGGAGAGAGAGGCCCCTGGAGCCCTGCTCCTCTGCTCAGGAAGCTTCCCACTGCAGGAGGAGACTGTGGCCTCTACTGTTCCACAGTGTCGATCCAGAGCAGACCGTGGGCCTCTGGCCCTGCTGGTGGCATCTCTGGGTGCCCACGTTGCAGAGGTCTGAAGCCACCCAGGAGAGAACCAGCAAGCTCCCACAGAAGACCGGAAACAACACGTGGACAGGAGATGGAGCAAAGGCAACCTCCACACTGTGGGTGGGCGTCAAGCAAGTAATCTGGGGGTGAGAGTGTTTTGCAGACACCTACCATGGTAGGTCCTAATAATCTACTTAGGGAATGCAAGATCTGGAGTCAGAAAGTGACACACTGGCTGACGTGTTGAGACTCTCAGACACCCTAGTCTGATGCCCAGTCCTGCATAGCCAGAGTGATGCTCTGGCTCTCACTTCTTCTCTCATTCATAAATACGTCTCAAAGAAAGCACAAAGACAAAACCACTAGTGTGAAATGCACGTATGCCTCTCGTCCAGAGATGCCAGCACACCTGTGTCCACTGCAGCACCGTGTTAACACCTGAGACATGGAAACAAGCCAAGAGCCCAGGACTGAGCAGAGGAAGGGAAGACAGTGAGGACCACTGGCGTGTGAGCAGGGACGAGGCCTTGCTTTCTGCCGCTACACGGGTAGAGCCGGCGGGGGTCATAATACACAATACAACTTAGAAGGAATTCATCTTCCTCAGATGTGGGGCAGACAGGATCAAGTGAAAAATAAGCCCTGAGGTTCCCAAAGTCGAGGGAAGAGAGAGTGGATCACTAAGTGGACTCTGAAGGGGGCTGGAGCTGTAACCCTAAAACAAACAGTCTTTTAAACCAACCTGACTTCAGTAACAAAACTCTTTTGGAAAAAATGTTAAGAATGTTAAATGCCAGCTCCAAAATGCTGGCACTGGCCCATGAATGAGCCTTCTTTCCTTACCGCTGCCCACGCCCAGGAGCTGCGCCCGAAACAAGACCCAGATTGCGGAGTGGGGCAAGGGGCTGAGCAGGCAGGCGCAGGCACACTTGGTTAAGCGCACTTATCACCATGCGTGAGGACCAGAGTCAAGCCCCGGCTCCCTCACCCCCCCCCCCGCAGGGGAAGCTTCAGGAGTGGTGAAGCAATCTGCAGGTGTCTCTCCCCTCCCCTATCAATTTTTCTCTGTCCTATCCAATACAAACAGGGTGGAAAACAGGGGCGGGGGAAGACCACCAGGAGCAGTAGATTCATAGTGCTGACTCCAAGGCCCAGCGATAACCCAAGTTAGTGGCAATAAAATAAAAGTCAGCCCCCACATCTATGGACGTCTAATCTTTGACAAAGGTGCCCAGACTTCTAAATGGGGAAAGCAGAGTCTCTTCAACAAATGGTGCTGGAAAAAATGGGTTGAAACATGCAGAAGAATGAAACTGAACCACTATATTTCACCAAATACAAAAGTAAATTCCAAGTGGATCAAGGACTAGGATGTTAGACCACAAACTATCAGATACTTAGAGGAAACTATTGGCAGAATTGTTTTCTGCATAAATTTTAAAGACATTTTCAATGAAAGGAATCAAATCACAAAGAAGACTAAGGCAAGTATAAACTTATAGGACTACATGAAACTAAAAAGCTTCTTCACAGCAAAAGAAACCACTACCCAAAAAAAAGAGACCCCTCACAGAATGGGAGAAGATCTTTATATGCCATACATCAGACAAGAGGCTAATAACCAAAATATATAAACAGCTTGCCAGTCTCAACCACAAGAAAACAAATGACCCCATCCAAAAATGGGGAGAGGACATGGACAGAATATTCACCACAGAAGAGATTCAAAAGGCCAAGAAACACATGAAAAAAATGCTCCAAGTCACTGATTGTCAGAGAAATGCAAATAAAGACAACAATAGATACCACTTCACTCCTGTGAGAATGTCACACATCAGGAAAGGTAACAGCAACAAATGCTGGAGAGGTTGTGGGGTCAAAGGAACCCTCCCGCACTGCTGGTGGGAATGTAATTTAGTCCAATCCCTGTGGAGAACAGTCTGGAGAACTCTCAGAAGGTTAGAAATGGACCTACCCTATGATCTGCAATTCCTCTCCTGGGGATATATCCTAAGGAACCCAACACACCCATCCAAAAAGATCTGTGTACACATATGTTCTTAGTAGCACAATTTGTAATAGCCAAAACCTGAAAACAACCCAAGTGTTCAACAACAGATGAGTGTCTCAGTAGCTTGTGATCTATATACACAATGGAATACCACTCAGCTATTAAAAATGGTGATTTCACCATTTTCAGCTCATCTTGGATGGAGCTTGAAAGAATCATGTTAAGTGAAATAAGTCAGAAACAGAAGCATGAAGATGGAATGATCTCACTCTCACGCAGAAGTTGAAACACAAGATCAGAAGGGAAAACACTAAGCAGAACTTGGACTGGAGTTGGTGCATTGCACCAAAATCAGACTCTGGGGTGGGAGGGAGGGTTCAGGTCTTGGAACATGATGGCAGAGGAGGGCCTAGTGGGGGTTGTATTGTTATGTGGAAAACTGAGAATTGTTATGCATGTACAAACTATTGTATTCACCATCAGATGTAAAACATTAATCCCCCAATAAAGGGGAAAAGAATAAACGAGTAGTAAGAGGGGCAAAGGCAGTTTAAAGTGGGTCCCCACTCAGAGCTGCAGGTCTTCACATTTTCTGTTGTGAGATCCACTGAGCATCATAGGCCCTGTGGCTTCTCTCCGGCTTTTACACGATGCTTGGGTAGAACTCAGGGCCTCACACTGAGCCACCTCCTCTCCTGTCACCTGCCCGGGACATGTGCACACCGTCTCTGACACCACAGGCTGCAGCCTGGCAGGCTGACTCCCTGAGGCAACAGCGGGCTCCTGCTCACACCTGCCGCAGGCCTGCTGTGTTTAGCCTGTGGCGGACAGACGCCCACATTCATGTTGCCCTTTTGTGCTGCATGGAAGGCTGCCTGCAAGTCTGGAGAAAACCAATCAGTGTGCTTTCAATTTGTTTAAGCTGAAATCAGCAAAATACCTCTTTTTCTTTTTTCCCCCAAACAAAAAGTGGCCTTCCTTCTGAGTCAGCAGAATGCTTCATTTTGCCAAAAATAACCATGTAAAACCCAGATGGTTCGCTCCTGGCCATGGAGAGATGCCAAGGTTTGTCCAGCTTGCTGGCTGTCACCGTGTGAGGGGCAGTACAGGAGGTCTGGGCACACAGGAGAAGAGCCTTGTGCAGCCTAGGAGAAGCCTGGACCCAGCGTCAGGCAGGTCCTGACTCCACTGCTCAATATTCCCCTCAAATGCATTTCAATGGTGGGGAAGGAAAAAATCAAGGCTCACCACCACTCAAAGAGACTCCTCACAGAATGGGAGATCTTCACATGCCATGTATCAGGGGGGGAAAAAAGGCGAATAACCAAAATATATATAGAACTCAGCAAAAAACAACAACAACAACAACAACAAAAAACATCCAAAAATGGGGAGAGGACATGGACAGAATATTCACCAAAGAAGAGAGCCAAAAGGCTGACAAATATATTTAAAAATGCTCCAGAGGGCCAGGTGGTAGTGCAGCACGTTAAGCACACACCGGGTGAAGTTCAAGCCCCCCCGCTCCCCACCTGCAGCGGGGGGTCACTTCACAAGCGTTGAAGCAGATCTGCAGGTGTCTGTCTTTCTCTCCCTCTTTGTCTTCCCCTCCTCTCTCAATTTCTCTCTATCCTATCCAACAACAGCAAGGGCAATAATAACAACAAAGGCAACAAAATGGGAAAAATGGCCTCCAGGAGCAGTGGATTCATGGTGCAGGCATCAAGCCCGGAGATAACCCTGGAGGCAAAAAAAAAAAAAACAAAAGAAACCCTCCAAGTCACTGTCAGAGAAATGAAAATAAAGACAACAATGAAATACCACTTTATCCCTGTGAGAACATCATACATCAAAAAACAGCAACAAATGCTGGAGAGGTTCTGGGGACAAACAAACCCTCCTGCTCTGCTGGTGGGAATGTCAGTTGGTCCAACCTCTGTGGACAGCAGTCTGGAGAACTCTCAGAAGGCGAGACATGGGCCTGCCCTATGACCTGGCAATTCCTCTCCTGGGGATAGATCCTAAAGAGTCAAACACATTCATTCAAAAAGATGTTCATAGCAGCACATTTGCCAAGATCTGGAAGCAACCCAGGTGTCCAATAACAGATGAGTGGCTGAGCAAGTTGTGGTCTATATACACAATGGAATACTACTCAGCTATTAGAAGAAATGGTGAATTCACCTTCTTCACTTCATCTTGGATGGAGCTTGCAGAAATCATGTTAAGTGAGATCAGCCAGAAAGAGAAGGATGAATATGGGATGATCTCACTCATGGACAGAAGTTGAGAAATAAGAACAGAAAGGGGGGAAGTCAGATGGTCGCGCAGCTGGTTAAGCGCACATGGCGCGAAGTGCAAGGACCGGCGCAAGGATCCCGGTTCGAGCCCCCAGCTCCCCGCCTGCAGGGGAGTCGCTTCACAAGTGGTGAAGCAGGTCTGCAGGTGTCTATCTTTCTCTCCCCCTCACTGTCTTCTCCTCCCTCTCTCCATTTCTCTCTGTCCTGTCCAACAATGATGGCATCAGTAACAACAACAACAATTAAAAAAATCAAGGGCAAGAACAGAAAGGGGAAGCTCAAAGCAGAACTTGGACTGGTGTTCTTGATTAGAGCCCTGCAGCTCCTCTGCGCAAGCTGACAGCCAGCCACCTGGTGTGAACCAGCCTCTGCTGGGAAGTGAAGGCAAGGCCCCCTCTTGCCCTGACCTTGGGAAAGGCCATGGTTCTTCACAGACTCCAGGGAAGGTCAAGAAAAAGTTTATGCCCCTGGTGCGGCTGCGATAAAAACCCCAGTGGCTTCAACACTTGGGGAATTCCCCCTCTCTGTTCATCATCATCATCATTATTATTATCATCATTATCATTATTATTATTTTGCCTCCAGGGTTATTGCTGGGGCTTGGTGCCTGGGCTACAAATCCCCTGCTCCTGGAGGCCCTTTTTTTTTTTTCCTCTTTCCAATTTTTGTTGCTGTTGTTGGACAGGACAGAAAGAAATTTGGGGGGGGGGGGAGACAGAGAGGAGGAGAGCCAGGGGCTTGAACTGGGAATCCTTGTGCTGGACCCTGCTCTTCATAAGATGTGCGCTTAACCCAGTGTGCCATCGCCCAGCCCTCCCCCCAACCCCCACGTCCTGTTCTGACCCTTTTCAACCTTTTATCGACTTAACAATCTCCTTCCATCATTTCTTTTTTCCTTTTTTTTTTTTTAATTCCTCCCTGTAGCACAGACTGACCAAGGTCAGGAGAGAAAACCAAGTGAGTGCTTATTTAAGACTGGTCCCCAGGCCACCAGCAAAACAAATGTGACTTCCTATTACTTCCAAAGCATACCACGAGGGTTTCATGCAATGGAAATGAAACAGACAGGGCCAAACCTCCCGCCCACAGGAGCGTCCCTCCTCCCACATCCCGGGAGGAAGTGCAGAGCCAGAAGCAGCAACAGGTCACTCCCTGACCGCTCACTGCTGCCACCCCTGCAGAACAAACCCCTGTGGGCCCAAGACTGAAGTGGGGGTGACAAGAGCCGTGCAAGCCACAAGAGCCTGTCGCACCCCCCTCGCCCGCCACACTTGCCCCGTGGACTCTTCCAACCTCTGGGTCTAGTGGGCCACTGTGACCTTTGTCAAGGTCTGTGACCAGCTGCATGGATCACACCTGTGGGTGGGAAAGGCAACCATCACTGCCCAGGGTGCAGCTTTAAGAGCTTTGATGTCCTGGGAACATTACAAGTCAAACTTCCTCATGGGCTTCAGAGGGGAAAGAGCAAGGTCTCTCTGGCCCTTCGGACCACTACTCACTCCTCTGTCAGGCTGTCACGGGCTGTGCTGGGCCGGGCCCCAGGGTTATGAGGGCGCTCTGGGGCCACACTGAGAAGGAAGCAAGGTGCATGGAGAGTGACGGGAACAGAGGATCGGCGGGAAGGGGGGCAAGTCAGGACAATGAGAACTTGTCTGATTTTCAGGGCCACACACTGAAAGCCACATCCTCTCAAAGTACAGTGATACTTAGATGAAAATAACTTTATGGAATGGACTCTTTTTTTCCCCCACCAGAGTTATTGCTGGAGCTCAGTGCCAGCTTTATAAATCCACTGTTTCTGGTGGCCCTTCCCCACCCCCCATTTTTATTTGGCAGGACAGATAGAAATTGAGAGGGAAGGAAAGACAGAGAGGAAGAGAGAAAGAGACCTGCAGACCTGCTTCACTGCTCATGAAGTGTCCCCCTTGCAGGTAGGGAACGGGGGCTCAATCCCATGTCGTTAAGCAATGTGATAGGTGCACCACCAGGTACACCACCACCTGGCCCCTGGAATGGACTCTTCAAATGTATTAGGTCATAGATGAACCTCGAAGTCCTAGCACCAAGTCAGACAGAAGGCGCCTGACTCCATTTATAGAAAACTCTAAGACACTGAAACACACCCACAGTGACAACTACAGAGGCGGGGATGGTGGGAGGGAGGGTCACAGGGGCAGAGGGAGACTTTCCACATGGTGATGTTTTCTATCTTGACTGAGATGAGATTCCACGGGTGCACAACTATGTCTGAGTTGATCAGACTGAACATTTTAAATATGGACAGCTCAGAATATCAAGTCAGTCAGGAGAAAAGTTATTTTTTAAGTCAACTGTACTCGAAAGGGGTGTGCCAGGCTTAAGAAAAACAGCAAAGTCTGCCTTCAAGGGGCTCAGAGTCAAGGGAAAAACTTGCAGGTTCAACTCAATTAACACAGATCAGGATAAAGACACGTGTGGGGAAAAGCAAGCAAGTATTAGGAGGACCCGACGTCGAGAGCTGACGTTTCTCTAGGAGCGGAGAGGACAGTGACAGCCAACACAGGGAGTACTCACTCCGTGCCCAACACCACGCTGTGCTCACGGCCACCGCGTGTGAGTGGTGTCATGAGGCCCACATCTCAGGAGGGACCAGCATCATGTATTTCTCCACATGGCTCTAGCACCTCTTGCGTCCACAGTACAACCACGGAGCAGCCTCCTGGGACTAATCTCTCCCCATCATTTTAGAGAAGGAAAGAGAGGCAGAAAAGAGGAAGTCAGGCAGTAGCATGGTGGGTTAAGTGCAGGTGGCGTAAAGCTCAAGGACTGGCTTAAGGATCCCAGTTTGAGCTCCCGGCTCCCCACCTGCAGGGGAGTCGCTTCACAAGCAGTGAAGCAGGTCTACAGGTGTCTATCTTTCTCTTTCCCTCTCTGTCAAACCTCCCCCCTTTTAATCTCTCTCTGTCCTATCAAATAAAAATAGGAAGAAAAAAGAAATGGAAAAATTTCCCACGGGAGGGGGAGGGGAGGAGGGGTACCGCAGCAGGTTAAGTGCAGATGGTACGAATTTGCAAGGACTGGCGTTAAGGATCCTGGTTCAAGCTCCCGGCTCCCCACCTGCAGGGGAGTTGCTTCACAAGTGGTGAAGCAGTTCTCTCTCTCTCTCCGCTCTCTATCTTCCCCTCCTCTCAATTCTCTGTCCTATTAAACAACAGCAATAACAACAATAGCAACAATAACAAGGGCAACGAAAAATGGAAAAAGTGACCTCCAGGAGCAGTGAATTCATAGTGTTGGCATTGAGCCCCAGCAATAACCCTGGTGGCAATTAAAAGAAAATTAAAAATAATTCATGAATTTGGATTACAGCCTTTGGGTATAAGGGTTTTGAGTGGACGAATCTGTATTTTTTTAAAAAGACAATGGAAAGAGAAGATCTACTTGTCTGCAGTTAAATGAATTCCTGGCAAATTTCATGAGTATCTACTCTGAAACGAAAGTCCATCAGAGTCACAGAGGTTGCACTAAAGTCACTCTAAGTGAGTAGATCAGGGCCATTTAAATTTCACTCAGACAAGTTTATTCTGTAGTGACTTGCATCTGTAGTCATTCTGGTCCCACATATCTGTGCATCTCTACCAGATAGGAAATCATAGGACATCACGACTTCTCGAGGTCCCTGGCGAGTTAGCCCACACTGGTCCAAGTCTGTTTTGTTTTCCATTTTCGCTGCCTTAAAATGAGAAGTCCCATGATGATACTTTTAGTATCGTTGTTTTTTTGTAAAAAATGGGTTTTTGGGAGTCGGGCAGTAGCACAACAGTTAAGCGCATGTGGCGCCAAGCGCAAGGACCACAGAAGGACCCGGTTCGAGCCCTTGGCTCCCCACCTGCAGGGAAGTCGCTCCACAGGTGGTGAAGCAGGTCTGCAGGTGTCTATCTTTCTCTCCCCCTCTCTGTCTTCCCCTTCTCTCTCCATTTCTCTCTGTCCTATCCAACAATGATGACAACAACAACAATAATAACTACAACAATAATAAAAAGACAACAAGAGCAATAAAAGGGAATATAAATAATTTTTTTTTAAAAAATGGTTTTTTCCCCTCAGTCTCCTCATTCATAGTTGACAATAACCTCAAGATCTTTTTAAAAAATGCCAATATCCATGTCCTTGCAAGTCACAGGTCAACAGTGTCACCTCAGAGACTAATGGAAGGAGTCACCTTATCTCTGGTGCCTTGACGCCATGTGCTGTAAAACCCCATGAATCAACAAAGAGTGCTTCCAGGTGACCTGTGAGGCATCACTCATGAGGTGTGGGAACCAGACTTGGCGTGGGAAGCCTGGAAAGAGGCTGTCTGCACACCTTCCTTGGGCATTCTCTAGGGGACACGGGGCGGGAACAAATGCAGCTCACCCTGCAGCAGAGAGAGGAGACAGTCTGAGCAGCAAAGCGGAGGCTCCGATTCCCAGGGAGAGTTAGACATCAAAAGAGGAAGTCCCCAGAGGGAATCGAGCCTATGGGAGAGAAATCAGACCAAACGCTCGTGAGTCTCGGCCACAGTCTCAGTTCTGCCTGTGAGTCATTGTGTCACCTCAAGCAAACCCCTTCACTCTCTCTTGAAAAATGCCACAGGGCAGCCTGCTCGTGCCCTGCTTCCATAGGCAGCGTGTGCCAGTGTTGGACGTGCGCTGACCAGGACGCCAGGAGTCAGGACACAGACCACCTCTGCCACTGTGTCTCTTCACTAGGATTTCAGAGCAGGCTCTGACTGATACTCACATCTGCCTTCTAATCCACCTGAAGAGTTTGTTAACACACAGGCAACTCCTTCATCAAGCGAGATACTGATCTGGGACAGACTCTAGGAGTCTATGTGGTGAGACTGGAGGACTAAGGTCTCCAGCACATAACCAAACTGGAGAAGCGCTCTGCGGTGCCCTGCACAGTTCTGGGAGCAAGCCCTGTGTGGTTTACATGCCTCCTTTCTGTCTCTAAACATTTGAAGACTTTTTTTTTTTTAATTTCATATTAAGAGAAAGAGTTCTTCATGAGCGAGAAACCTGAACATCACACTGAGACATGCATCACTAGGGATCATACCAGGACCCTGAGGCTACACGTCCTGCACCCTACCAACTGAGCTATTTTCCAGGCCAGGAAAAAAAAAAAATTTTCTGACAAGTAAAAGTTTTACTACCTGGGTTGACAAGATATTTCCCCTGGGAGGGCGCCAACTCAGCCATACTCACAAGCCAGGTGTAAACGCAACCCCACAGCAGCTGGGGAAGCATCAGTGCTATGATGTCTCTACATCTCTCTCTCTCTGACAATCTGAAAAAGTCAGCCAGAGTCATGAAGCACCAGAGATGACAGAAAAAAAGCTTCCCTTTACAAACTATCGGCACAGTTACAGAATGCTAACACTTGTTTGGTTTAGAACCAGTAAACATTATTTCCTTCACAGTTTTCTAAATACTGCAAACTATATTTGTTTATTTATTTATTTATTTATTTATTTATTTATTGTCTTCAGGTTTATCACTGGGGCTGGGAGTCTACACTATGAATCCACTGCTCCTGGAGGCCATCTTTTTTCCCCCCATTTTTGTTGTTTCTGTTATTGTTGGTTAGGGCAGAGAGACCTTGAGAGATAGAGGGGGAAAGACAGACACCTGCAGCCCTGCCTCACCAGGTGGTGAGGCAGCGAATCCCCTGCAGGTGGGGAGCCGGGGGCTCAAACTAAGATCCTTGCGCTTCACATTGTGTGCTCTTAACCCAGTGCACTACCGCCCGACCCCCCCAGCTCTATTTTTAAATATGTCTGTTATTACTATGCTTTATGTCCTTGGAAAATGAAATACAGCTTATCTCAATTTTCCCAGTTAACGAAAATTACATACCAGTACTTTTACATGTATAATGTTTTCCCCACTGGATCATAATCCAAAAATCATCTATATCCACATCATGTCACATCAGCGGGTTAAGCGCATGTTGCACAAAGCGCAAGGACCAGCTTAAGGATCCCAGCAGTTCAAGCCCCTGGCTCCCCACCTGCAGGGGGAGTCGCTTCACAGGCAGTGAAGCAAGTCTGCAGGTTTCTATCTTTCTCTCCCCGTCTTCCCCTCCTCTCTCCATTTCTCTCTGTCCTATCCAATGACAACAGAAATAACAATAATAATAACCACAACAATGATAAAACAACAAGGGCAACAAAAGGGGAAAAAAATGGCTTCCAGGAGCAGTGGATTCGTAGTGCAGGCACGGAGCCCCAGCAATAACCCTGGAGGAAAAAAAATATAGAGAGAGGTGACGTCACTACACAGGAACATTCTTCCACCACCCACCCTCCTACAGAAAGCCTCACCGGTGCTACCCACATGTGGTAGAATGACTTGTGCCACCAACACATCGCTCACACCTCTCCTCCAGTTGAGATGACGTATGTGGTCCCCTCAAAGTTCCAGCAGGAGGTTTGGGGGGCCGCTCAGAGCGGGGCTTCCAGAGCGGATGGAGGAGTTGAGACACATGAGGTCACAGAGTTATTGCCTCTCCCCCCCTTCAAAAGAAACCACTCAGCTCCATTTATTTCAGAATCGAGAGGAAGTTGACAAAGTGTCACAGCAGCACAGCACACAATGTGGTGGCGAGTTTGTTGCTGGCTGGCCTGGTTCCCCTTACAAGGTAAGGACTTTTAAGCTTATGGTTTTTGACTTGACACTTTGTCAAGCCTGTCAGTAAGGCAACTGCATTCAAGGAAGCCCTGCGAGAGAAGACAGCTACAGGTCAGTGCATCAGGGATGCCTGGAGGGAGCTGGCTGCACTTAGCATCTGCACCTCACCTGCGCAGGGGTACAGAGAAGCCATGAGGCTGAGTGTCTGTGTGAGATCTGCAATGATGAAATGTAGCCAGCTTCTTAATCTTTGTCTTTTAAGGCATATAAACGGGAAGGGAATCAGTTCTGGAGTTTTAAAAAGTCCCTTTGTGTTTAAACTTTAATTAGATACTTGGTTTTCTCTGAAACTCAGTTGATAACAAGGATAACAACATTTGAGCTCCTGAACTCCCAGGACTGCTGTAAGGAACACGTTTCAAGTGTGAAGGCACTTTGAAAGTAATTTAAAAAGTGCTACAGAATCTTCACTGGTTTAGAGATGATAATGGGCATGGTGAAAATTTGAGGCTTTTTTTAAAATAGAATCACTTATACTTTATACTTTACTATGATCTTCAAATTCTTGATACTTAACTTTAATGTAGCCCTGTGAAAATTAAAGGTATAGTTATCATAAAGGCCAAATTATTTTTTACCTGAAAGTGGGGATGGGGTATAATACCTACCATGAATCTTTGAGTGCAACCTGTGTCTGATTCTTACAAAAGAAAGTATCTGTAGACATGATGTATCTTTTGTGTTTGTTCCCAAATACTGAAACTGCTGTTATGTCTCTGCAAAGTTCCTATCCTTCAAAATCTGCCTCTGCAGTAGATCTGCATCTGAAAATTTTTTAAGCTGAATTTTTTATTTATTTCTTTTTTGTTGCCCTTGTTGTTGTTGTAGTTATTATTGTTATTGATGTCGCCATTGTTAGGAGAGAGAGAAATGGAGAGAGGAGGGGAAGACCTAGAGGGGGAGAGAAAGATAGACACCTACAGACCTGCTTCACTGCCTGTGAAGTGACTCCCCCGCAAGGGGGGAGCCAGGGGCTCGAACCAGGATCCTTATGCAGGTCCTTGCACTTTGCGTGTGCTTAACCTACCGCGCTACCGCCCGACTCCCTGAAAATTTCTATATAAAAAAGAAAAACTAGATCTCCTACCTTGACACAGTGCCTCAATTCTATATTTTACACATTTCAATTAGTGCCTTCTTTTTTGGTTCCTGTACCCTGAACCACTTAATAAGGACTCAGTTTTGCTGATAAATAATGCTGATTCCTTGATCTGTGGCTTAAAGAATATCTGATACATCTGAGTGAGAGTACATTTAGACAGCTGAAGTCAGAATGTGTTCCATTACTCCAAAGTTTTACTTTTTAATTTACTTTATTCTTGTTAGAGACAGAGAGAAATAGAGAGTTCAATGTGACATAGAAAGGGAACGAGAGTGGTCTGGGAGGCAGTGCAGTGGATAAAGAAAGCATTGGACTCTCAAGCATGAGGTCTTGAGTTCAATCCCCAACAGCACATGTACTGGAGTGATGTCTGGTTCTTTCTCTCTCCTCCTATCTTTCTCGTCAATAAATAAAATCTTTAGGGAGTCGGGCAGTAGCACAGCGGGTTAAGCACATGTGGCGCTAAGCGCAAGGACCAGTGGAAGGATGCCGGTTCGAGCCCCCGGCTCCCCACCTGCAGGGGAGTCGCTTCACAGGCGGTGCAGCAGGTCTGCAGGTGTCTGTCTTTCTCTCCCCCTCCCCTCTCTGTCTTCCCCTCCTCTCTCCATTTCTCTCTGTCCTATCCAACAACGACGACAACAATAATAACTACAACAATAAAAACAACAAGGGCAACAAAAGGGAAAATAAATAAATAAAAATTTTAAAAATCTTTTAAAAATGAAAGAAAAAGTAAAGAGAACAACAGACACCTGCAGACCTGCTTTACCGCTTGTGATGCTTCCCTCCTGCAGGTGGGGGCTGGGGGGCTTAAACCTGGGTTCTTGTAACATGAACTCTACCAGGTACCCCACCTGGCCTGGCCCCTACACAGGAACATCGTTCAAAAGTTTAAAGTTTTTGACCTTTTTTTTTTCATTGCCACCAGGGTTATTGCTAGGGCTCAGTGCCAGCATTATAAATCCACCACTCCCGGCAGCCATTTTTTCTTTGTTCTATTGTATTTGACAGGACAGAGGGAAATTGAGAGGAGGAAGATAGTGAGGGAAAGAGAATGATAGACACCTGCAGACCTGCTTCACCGCTTATGAAGTGTCTCCCTGCAGTGCTGATTGGGGGCTGAAGCCTGGGTCCTTGCACATGGTGATATGTGTGCTTAGCCAGGTACTGCTCGGCCCCCTCACCTTAACTTTTTCAAGATTTAAGTCATTGCATCATAAAAGTACTTCATACGCAGGGCCAGGTGGTGGTGCAGCTGGTTGAGTGCACACATTACATTGCACAAGGACCCGGGTTCAAGCCCCTGGTCCGTGTGTGTGTGTGTGTGTGTGTGTGTGTGTGTGTGTGTGTGCATGCGCGTGTGTGTAGGGGCTTCTTGAGTGGTGAAGTAGTGTTGCAGGTAACTCTTTCTCTCCCTCTCTAACTGCTTAGGCTATTCCAAGTCCCAGGTAGTTGCTTTCTCAACTATTCCAAGTTAGGGATTTTGGCAGCAGACAGTGCAGTCTTCTTAGCTAGTCAAAGTATGGACCATCACTCTGGCTCCTCCCACTATGCAATGTCTGTCACTGCTAAAAGTGTATCAACCAAAACAGTACCATCACTTTGGTGTCCACCCGCTTTTCTAGGCTCCCACTTGCATGAACAGCCTCTGGAGTGGGCAAAACATAGTAAAAGCAAAGAATTTTTCATAATTCATCCCGTTTCTCTGGGTCATGGGGGTGCGATATAACCCCCACCATTCTGGAGCCTGATTCTAGCAGCTGACTGGAGGGTGGGCTGCGGGGGGCAAGCTGCCCTTGTGAGCAGGGCAGAGTCACTAGGTACTGGCACACTGTGGGCAGAGTGTCTTCAAAGCTACACTGGAAAAGATTCAGTTTTGACAAAGTCAGATTTATTTTCATTCTTGCAATTTTGTCTATTGATTTTATCCAAAATAAGAGTCCCTTTCTGCAATGGTCTGAACAGAGATGCCTTTTTGCCTACTGCCTTATAACAGTCATTTAAATAAGGTTACAACTTGAGACTTAACTCATGGATGTCTCTGGTTTTAATGTTAACTCTAGTCTTCAATGTTCAACTAAACATCGCAAAACCAAGTCAGCATCCTACTAAACTATTTCTTACTGAATATATACACACACACTCGTTTTTAGGCATTCCGATAACACTTAAAACCTTATTTTGGGAGTCTGGTGGTAGCGCAGTGGGTTAAGTGCAGGAGGCACAAAGCACAAGGATGGGTCAAGGATCCCAGTTTGAGCTCCCAGCTCCCCACCTGCAGGGGAGTCGCTTCACAAGTGGTGAAGCAGGTCTGCAGGTGTCTATCTGTCTCTCCTCCTCTCTGTCTTTCCCTCCTTTCTCCATTTCTCTCTGTCCTATCCAACAACAATAAGAATAACTACAACAATAAAACAATAAGGGCAACAAAAGGGAATAAATAAATTAAATAAATTTTTTTTTAAAAAAGCCTTATTCTGGGGAGTCGGGCGGTAGCACAGCGGGTTAAGCACACATGGTGCAAAGCTCAAGGACCAGCGTAAGGATCCTGGTTCGAGTCCCTGGCTCCCCATCTGTAGGGGAGTCACTTCAAAGGCGGTGGAGCAGGTCTGCAGGTGTCTTTCTCTCCCCCTCTGTCTTCCCCTCCTCTCTCCTTTTCTTTCTATCCTATCCAACAAAGACATCAGTAACAACAATAATAACTGCAACAATAAAACAACAAGTGCAACAAAATGGAGTAAATAAATAAATAAATAAATAACCCTACTCTGAGCTAGATTCAGGGAATCTAAGATGCATGAGTGGCAAACCTTCTGTGAGGAGTCTGTGATTCATGTGACCAAAAGGTCCTGAGGTGCTATGCTAAGTGGTACAAAAGACGTCTGTTGAGAGCTCTGGGGACCTGAAGGAGAGAGTCACGGGAAGAGGAAGGAGGAGACTGTTTATGTGGATAAAGGAGGTGTTTTGGAGTGTGAAGAGACCAGGAGTCTGTCACATTATCTACTTCCGACCAGGAGGGGCTGGCAGGGAACAGGCGATGTGTCTTGTTGGGCGTGTGGGCAACAGGAGGAACTGCAGAGATGAGATCCAGCTGGGGGTCCCTGCAGGACAGACTCGCCTGTAATACGTGGGCTGCTTAGGTGAGAAGGGAGCACGTCTGCTTCTTTCCTCAGCGGACTGTGCTGACCAGAGCTGAGCGACAGACCGCTTACTGCAAGTCTCAAAGCCTTACCAAGAAACAGGTCTCCACCTGCAGGGGAGAAGCTTCACGAGCAGTGGAGCCATACTGCAGGTGTCTCTTTTTCCCTTTCTCCTCTCAATATCTCTCTGTCCTATTTAATAAAATAAAAGGGGGGAGGGAGAGAAAAGAGAAAATGGCCCCAGGGATGGTGGATTCATTATGTAGGTAACCAAGCTCCAGTAATGACTCCAGTGGCAATAAAAAAAATCAGTACTAATAATAGTGAAGTAAAAGACCTTGGCAAGATGCAAGGCACCCGCAGAGCTGTGAGGGCTTCTGTGTGGCTCTTGCAGGTGGTTTTGATGGGCTGGTGGCAAAGTCAGTCCATCTACATGGCAGTTAACTCACTCATGGGACTGAGGGTTCAGGTGACAGTAAAGGTCCCAAGGTCCCATTTCCACATCTAAACCAAACATTATCTATAACCCAAGACTCATGAGCAGCCCCCAAACGCACGGCCCCCCCACAGGTGGGTGAATTCAGTCAGGGACCTAACACCCAAGCTCACTGTCAATAAGCCACATGGTGGTGACCGCCAGCTCTCCCATTGCCACACTCCGCACATGCGAGCCGCCAAGGCCGCCTTGTGTCCTGAACACTGAGGCCTAGACAGGAAGCCGACACACGGCCTTGGGGTCTCCCCCAGGAAGGCCAGCGCCAAATAGATGGCCGGTAGCATCACAGCCCGCCCGCTGGGGAGGAAGTGGTAAGTGAAGAAAGTACCCCAGCCACCACCTGCCCAACAGAGAAGGTGAAAGTCTGAGTCCCAACTGAAGTGACTCGCTGAAAGACAAGTTCTGGTTATGTTTTTCATGGCCATGAGAGGACCACAGAGAACTTTTCATTAAGTGTATCATCAAAACTCAGACCTAACTCAGCGCGCACGCACACACACACACACACACACACACACATCACATCAACAGGGCTTTTAAGCGCCACGACAGATGCGCCAGGTGTCTGCGGCTTCTTGCTGGGCTACTCTTCCTTTCTACATCGATTTCCTGTCTCTACACCAAACTCAGGGTCCACATGATCATACCACAAGAAAAAAAAAAAAGCAAAAGCAAAAGCAAGGCTGGGGGCAGAGAGGAGGGGCAGCTGCAATACCTGGGACTCAAACGCAGTCCCTCCCACCAGAGGGGAGGCCTGAGGATGAATTCTAAACCACCCTAGCAAGCACCAGTCTCCAGGGACAAACTGTAGCAGTTCCAAAGTTATGCTGCTTCCCAAATCTGAAAAACACCAGAAGTCGGGTACTGTTTTGCTTATCTGAGAGAAGGAAATGGTAGAACACTTGCAAACAGGAGTGAGTGTAGGAAGTGAAGGTGGTCTGGGAGGTGGCGCAGTGGATAAAGCACTGGACTCTCAAGCAGGAGGTCTTGAGTTCGATTCCTGGCAGCACATGTACCAGAGAGATGTCTGGTTCTTTCTCTCTCCTGTCTTTCTCATCAATAAATAAAAATCTTAAAAAGTAAAATATAGGAAGTTGGGCAGTAGCACAGTGGATTAAGTGCATGTGGCGCAAAGTGCAAGGAGCAGCGTAAGGATTCTGGTTCCATCCCCCACCCCGCTCCCCACCTGCTGGGGGGTCACCTCACAGGCGGTGAAGCAGGTCTGCAGGTGTCTATCTTTCTCTCCCCCTTCCTCTCTCCATTTCTCTCTGTCCTATCTAACAACGATGACATCAATAACTACAACAACAATGAAAAACAACAAGGGCAACAAAAGGGAAAATATATATAATTAAAAAATATTTAAAAAATAAAATTAAAGCTAAAAAAAGTTATGTTGCTTCCCGTTGCAGTTTTTAAGACATTGGAAGGAACAACACTATTTAATTCATAAGCACAAGTCCCAGGAAAAGGACTGGACATTTACATCTTTAAGATAAGAGACGGTAGTCTGGCGGTAGCGCAGTGGCAGTGGGTTAAACGCACATGGAGCAAAGCACAAGGACTGGTGGAAGGATCCCGGTTTGAGTCCCCACCTGCAGGGGGGGGGGGGTCACCTCACAAGCAGTGAAGCAGGTCTGCAGGTGTCTGTCTTTCTTTCCTCCTCTCTGTCTCCCCTCCTCTCTCCATTTCCCTCTGTCCTATCCAACAATATCAGTGGTAACAATAACAATAACGACAACAAGGGCAACAAAATGGGAAAAAATGGCCTCCAGGAGCAGTGGATTCATGGTGCAGGCACCGAGCCCCAGCGATAACCCTGGAGGCAAAAAAAAAAAAAAAAAAAAGATAAGAGACATGTCATCCTAAGGGTCATCACCACGCCCCTCCCCACTCATGCAGGCTTCCCATCCAGATAGTCATTCTACCAGAGGCAAGAACTCTGGCAAAAAACACTGTCCACTTCCAGACCAAAGGAGGAACTCGAGGCACGACGCCTAACACCAGCTTGTATTCTATCGCTGACTCTGTGACGGCAGACGTCCTGTCTCTTGGTATTCTTGGTGACAGAGGGGCTTGCATTCTTTGCAGTGAGGAGAACTGGCATCAACCCATCACTTTTCAGTCTCACGCTGTGCTGTTTTCTGTAAGGGGTGGATTTTAGAGAGCTAGCCAGCAGTCTCTGCCCTCCAGGGACATCAGCCTCTTTGTGGGAAGATGACGCACAGAACTAGAGAGTGAAGCGAGCATCATAATGCAGTGATTATGGAAGCAGAGGAAGCGAGCTATAGATTCAAATGCTTCACTCAGAAGCTGCTTATTAACCTGACGAGAAATTCCACAGTCCTTTCAAAGCATCTCAACTAATATCACCATTATGATTCAACTCTAGGTGGATTTTTTTTTTTTTAATACTCGGGAGTTTTGCTGTGGTTGTGTGGTTGTTGTTTTTGTTTTTCTTGGTTGTCATCAGAGCTTCACCATTCTGGGATGACTTTTTCAGATAGAAAGAGATGGCAGGGGGGAGGGAGACAGACACCCACCACACTGTAGCTACTCCAGGAGCTCTGGTATTCCCACAGGGGCTGACCAGCCCCTCATTTTCTGTGCTCCTTGATCTTTATGAGAGAGGGAGAGACAGACCAGACCACTGCTCAGCTCTGGTATATGCAGTGCTGGTGCCTGAACCTGGGGCCTGTGTGCTCTACCACTAAATCATCTCCCTGCCCCCTGCACTGAATTCATATGTGAGAATATTTCCAAATGATCCAACCTAAGCAGAATTCTGACCTTAAGTGCATCTTTGAAACACAGTGTCTTTTTATTGCTTCCCTGTTGTTCATCATGCTGCTGGCCAATGATATATATTTTTCCAGCAGAGCTTAAGCAAACTGCTCACCAAAAAAGAAAAAAAAAGGAATACAAGGCACTAGGTTCTGGGTTATTATTATTATTGCTGGAGGGAAGATAGAAATGAATGATGTAGGGATGGAACAAACCAGGCCATCTGTACCAGTTAATTCCCAGAGCTCTCCAAAGCACTCTTCCTAATACCTGAAATTCATCTCAGGGAAATAAAATCATTTTTTACTTCTTTCCTTTTTGTTGAAGGCTTAAGATGTAGTACAAATCTCATTATGTTTGCTATTCAAAATTAATAACCTTATTTATAAATTTATAACTTTTATTTATAAATTTATATTCTATTTATGGAGGTGGTTTTTATTTTTTGTTTGTTTCATTTCATTTTTTGTATTTTCAATGATAATAATTGTCTTGTTCTTAGGAGTTGGGTGGTAGTGCAGCAGATTAAACACACGTGGCGTGTAGCACAAGGACTGGCGTAAAAATTCCAGTTCGAGCCCCCAGCTCCCCACCTGCAGGGGAGTCGCTTCACAGATGGTGAAGCAGGTCTGCAGGTATCTATCTTTCTCTCCCCCTCTGTCTTTTCCTCCTGTCTCCATTTCTCTCTGTCCTATCCAATGACAGCAACAACAACAACAACAATAATAATAACCACAAAAATGACCAAAAAAAAAAAGTGCAACAAAAGGGGAAAAAAATTGTCTCTGGGAGTAGTGGATTCATGGTGCAGGCACTGAGCCCCAGCAATAACCCTGGAGGCAAAAAAGAAAAGGAGGAGTCAGTCGGTAGCGCAGCGGGTTAAGTGCACGTGGCGCGAAGCGCAAGGACCGGCATCAGGATCCCAGTTCCAGCCCCCGGCTCCCCACCTGCAGGGGAGTCACTTCACAGGTGGTGAAGCAGGTCTGCAAGTGTCTTATCTTTCTCTCCTCCTCTCTGTCTTCCCCTCCATTTCTCTCTGTCCTAACAGTGACAACATTAATAACAACAGTAATAACTACAACAATAAAACAACAAGGGCAACAAAATGAAAATAAATGAAATATTAAAAAAAAAGATTTGTCTTGTTCTCAGGAACAAGACTTTTAAATTTTTTAAAAAATTTTTTCTTGTTGTTGTAGCTATTATTATTGTTGTTATTGATGTCTTCATTGTTGGATAGGACAGAGAGAAATAGAGAGAGGAGGGGAAGACAAAGACGGGGAAAGATAGACACCTGCAGACCTGCTTCACCACCTTGAAGGGACTCCCCTAAAGGTGGGGAGCCGGGGGCTCGAACCGGGATCTGCAGGCCGTAAATTTTTTTTTTTAATTTATAACTTGAAATAGCAAATGGAAATATTAGGCTGTCAGAAAAGTCCTAACATGTTTTCTGTGCAAAAATGTGTCATGACTTTTCCAACAAGCCAGTAAATATGCCAAATCAGTATGCAAATTTCCCAGCAACCCCTTTGGGCTGAGAAAGGACAATGTGCAGTTGCTTAGAGAACCGTCTTTCATTCTTGGAGAGGGTGGGGGGAGGCTGGGGCTTGGGGAGATTAGACCCCCATGTTGAGGACGACCACGGAGGTGGAAGCCGTGGCAGATCCTTGTGTGCTGGGGTGGCAGCACTGTTGCTGAGCCTGCACAGAGCAGACCCAAGTCACGGGAGCACACGCTGAGCCGCCAGAGCTCTGAAAACACCATGTGAACACAAGACACACATCACCCGCTTTATAAACCGCAGCCAGAAAGACTGGGCATTCTGGGGCCTCATCACTTAGAAAGTCTGGCCTGGTGACTCAAGCATGGACTTTGAGGCCCACAAACCTGGGAACCGTCCCTTTGTGACCCTTCATTCCTTCATCGGCAGTCAGTCAAATCACCATCATTCTCCAGGGTTAGTTTGTAAATTCAGTTGAATATAGGCGGCACGAGTGACCTGCCACAGTGGCTGGTATCTGATGGAGGGAATGCAGGAGAGGTGACCACCTCCTCCCCCCCCTTTCTCCCCAAATGCCTCCTGGCTGTTCTCAGGGTGTGTGGCCCCCTCCTCCCTCCCACTGTTTGGGGGATGACTTAGACTTTGCTCTGAGCCCAGCAAAGGCCCGGGCAGGGGGTGAGACTGTGTGGAGCTGAGGGCCTGACTGCCCCACTCTCTCCCTCCGCAGAGGCCTTTCTGACAGGCAGCACAGAGACAGAGGTGGCAGTGGAGGAAGGCCACACACTCACCTTGGACTGTGAGGTGGCCCAGAACACAACCGCCTCTCTGCAGTGGCTGGCTCCCTCGGGATTCACCATCTTCCTCAATGAGCATCCCGGTAAGTAGCAGCACCACACACACACACACACACACACACACACACACACACACACACACACACACATGCCCGAGGGGATTTCCGGGGAGCAGGGTGGGGGGCCTGTGTGAGTCAGCACCCCCCCCCCAGGCTCAGCCCCACCTACTCTAACATTGTCATCACACCCAGCAGCCCACTGGTTTGGACAGGAAGCCAGGAGTGGAAACCCCACCAGAATGGTTGGTGGTGGGGACTCAGTTTAGCAAGTGTGTTTCCATGGTCCCCACTCACCCCCACATCGTGTTCTGACTCTTGGTGACTGGGTATCACCCACACAGAAGGTCCTGGACCCTCCATGGTCACATAGCCAACACTACCCCCCACAGCTGGTCCCTCGGCTCCTTTCTCCATCTGAGCCAGCCAGCAAAAGCCAAACCACAAAGCTCTTTCCAGATTTCTCTTCCTCCTGTTTTTATTATTATTATTATTATTTTGCCTCCAGGATTACTGCTGGGGCTCAGTGCCTCCACCCCAAATTCGCTGCTCCTGGAGGCTATTTTTTTGCCCTTGTTGTTTAACATTGTTGTGGTTATTATTGTTGTTGTTGTTGTTGTTGGACAGAGAGAAATGGAGAGAGGAGGGGAAGACAGAGAGAAGGAAAGAAAGAGAGACACCTGCAGACCTGCTTCACCACTTTGTGAAGCGACTCCCCTGGAGGTGGTGAACCTGGAAGCTCGAACCAGGATCCTCACCCTAGTCCTTGCGCTTAGCATTGGGTGTGCTTAACCCACTGCATTAGCACCCGATCCCCCCCCGTTGGACTTTTTTAACTCAGAAAGAGCATCTTTCCACTTTCACGAAGTGTCAAGGATTGAAACTAAGACCACAAGAGTATGGTAAGGTAAACACTCTGCCAGGTGAACTATCTCCCAGCCCCAGAAAGGAATTTTTAGGGGCCAGGTGGTGGTGTGCCTTGTTGAGTGCACACAGTACCATGCTTAAGGACCCAGGTTCAAATCCCACTCCCCATCTGCAGGGGGAAGGAAGGCTTCATGAGCAGTGAAGTAAGTGCTGCAGGTGTCTCACTTTTTCTCTCCCTTACCTCCCCCTCAACTACCTCCTTCCCTCTCGATGTCTCTCTGTCCTATCAAATAAAATACAAGAAAAGAACTGGGGGGAAAGTGGCCACCAGGAACAGTGGATTCATAGTGCCGGCACTACATATAACCCTCATGGGAAAAGAAAAAGAAGAAGAAAAAAGAAGAAAAAAAAAAAGCAAAAGCTGAACCACTGAATATCAGCAAAATCTACCTTTTTTTTTTTTTACCCTCATTGTGTTAAGATGTCCTTGAAATGAATCAGATTTCAAAGAGGCGACACATAATGGGCCATTTAAATATATATTTTTTTAAATCTTAGGGGCTGGGCAGTGACACACTCCTGTGCACACAATACCACGTGCAAGGACCAGGGTTCAGGTCCCACTCCTCTCCTATAGGGAGGAAGCTTCGCCAGTAGTGGAGTATTACCAGTGTCCCCTTTTCTCTCTTTATCATTCCCTATTTCTTTCTGTTCCTATGAGGAAGAAAAAAAAAAGTCTTTTAAGATTTCCTACCAGCTGAACCCTGCATCAGCTTAGTGTTCTGAGTTTCCCACGTGTACAGTTCCTGCCAGCAGCTCCCTTCACAGAGCCCAGCAGTAGCCAGTCCCCTTTTCCTGAACTAATGTGACGCTCCAGAGAGGCACCCAGATGACAGCAGTAGAAGCTGAAGGCAGCTCACTAGCTCACTGGAAGATGCAACCCTCCCCTCCCCCCCCCTTTTTTTTTTGTCTCCAGGGCTATTCCTGGGGCTCGGTGTCCACACTACAAATCCACTGCTCCTGGAGGCCATTTTTTCCACTTTGTTGCCGCTGTTCTTATTGTTGTTATCGCTGTTGTTGTTGGATAGGACAGAGAGAAATTAAGAGAGGAGGGGAAGACAGAGAGGGGGAGAGAAAGACACCTGCAGACCTGCTTCACCGCCTGTGAAGCGACTCCCCTGCAGGTGGGGAGCCAGTGGCTCGAACCGAGATTCTTACACCGGTCTTTGTGCTTTGTGTCATGTGCACTTAACCCGCTGCGCTACCGCCTGGGCCCCCAACACTTGTTCTTTTTAAGTGTGAAAACCAGAAGTCATTCCTGTGAATAAACAGCCCACGAATCTGTGTTCGCCTGACACCTACCCTCCTAACCCTCTTCCCTCTCACACAGCTCTGAGAAACTCTAGGTACCAGCTTCAGAACCACTCCTCCGGCCGGCTCTCCATCAGCCTGCCCAACGTAACGCAGCAAGACGAGGGTGTGTACAAGTGTCTGCATTACAGCGACCCCGTGAGGACCAAGCGAGTGAAAGTGATTGTGCTCGGTAGGTGTCAGGAAGCTGGCGAAACTGCTAGGCCAGCAGCAGACGTAGGCATGTGACACAATCTCAAGTGTAACCCTTTAGTCTAAGACTTCTGCCTACAGCAAGGCATCCTGGGAGTGCCTCTGCCATGTTGGTTGAAAGGAAGCAGGAAAAGGAATTCTCAGTGGTGAGCCCCAGATTAATACGTGGATTTCTTCTTCGACATCAACTAAATTTTCTCTGCCAGCATGTAAAAGGAGGGAGAATTAAGTGCCTGGGCATCTAGGACTATGTTCCAGGCACTGTGTTGGGCTTGCGGGTATCCTGGTAAGCTGACAGTCTCTGCCCAGTCCAGTTCAGGAAGATGAGGCGTGTAGGCAGATAAAGCGGAACCTCAGGGCAGCAGGCCCCTAGACAGACTGGATTAGATGACAGTGTGGACATCAGCTGGGAGACTCTGCGGACAGAGCTCCTCTCCTGCTAATGTGTGGGCCCTGGAGGCGTGGACAGGAAGTGAGAGTCTCCCCCGCCCAGGCCAGGCCTGGGCTCAGGGCTGCAGGTGGCCAGCTGTGTGCAAGGGCTCACTATGTTCTAGCCTCTTATGGCACAATCAATTGATCAAAAGCATTTGGTAATTGATACCTACATGATATACTCTCACCTATCACAGTAGTGAGTTTTCCTAGACTTTTCTCCATGAATTAGTATAGGTGGTGCCTGCCACAAAGACACTTGGGCTGGCTGTGTGCCTTCCCCGGCTCCCCTCACACCCGGCCATCTGTCATTGCACAATCTTAGAGCTGCCAGTCTGGGGTTGAGTTTGCCGCCTGATTACTGCTCCTCCAGGGACCACACTATCTGCTCCAGCACAAGGCTGGAGCAGATCTTTCTTACGTAGTGCAGAAGCCTCTCACACTCCCACTGTCAGGCAGAAAGTCAGGGGGCCTGAGGAACAGGTGAGCCTATCTGGAAAAGGATTCCCAAGGCAGGGGTGGAAAGCAAAAGGACCGACAGGTCGTGTTTCAGAGAAGTGCTTCTTGGATGTTAAGAGGCCTAGAAGTAACTTAGTTCCGGGAGAGCCACAGGCTCTTGAATGTTTAGGACTTCAAGAGCCAACTCCTCAGCCAAGCCCTTCCCAACACAGACAAAGAAACAGGCTGAGAAGCTGGCGGGCTCACCCAAGCTCTTCCATGGGGTTTCATTTAGAGCCCAGGTCTCCGTTCTGCCAATCAAACAGAATCAGATTCCAGTTTAAGAACTGGCCTTGTCACCTAGTCTGGGGCTACACAGGAGACACACCACACACTAGGTAACTGGGGGATAATCTATATTCTGGTCAAGGTCAAGTTTAAAACATAAAAAAAAAAAAAAACACTAGGGGCTGGAAGGTGGCTCCACCAGTAGAATTTGGACTACATCATGCATAAGGGCCTGGGTTTGAGCCCCCTGGCTGTCCCCAAAGAAGCACCTGCACAGTATAAGCTTCACAAGCAGTGACCCCCCCATCTCTCTCTCTCTCTCTCTCTTTTTTCTTCCCTCTCTCGCATCCTCGAGGGGTGGGAAGAGTCCATCAGGAGTACAGAAGTAGTACTATTATGCAGCCCCAGCAAATATCCTGGTGGCAAAAAAGGGAGAGGGGGGAAACACTCGTTAATTAGACTCTACAAGGATCCCCGCACATTGTTAGATGCTCTGCTTTGCTGGGATACAGACCTGCTAATCAAACAGAGAAAACCCCATTTCCTTCTAGCAACTCCTCTCCAGGCAATCGTGGAAGCATCAGAGACCGTAATGGAAAACGGAGAAGAACTCGTTATGCTCAAATGCTCCACCACGAGAAGCAAGCCCCCTCCGCAGATCAGCTGGCTCTTCCGGGATGGCATGGAGATCCTGGGTAAACAGACAATGCTCTCTCTTTCCCCTTTGTTCTCCATCCTGCTTACACTTCCCGGGGATTCTGAAATGCTCTGGCGCCCTCTGGTGGCAGAGGTGCCACCAAACACCAGTCGCTAAATCCTCATTTGTCAGACAGGTCACACTCATATCCCACCTTACACCTGCATCTTGAGAGGCCAGTCACAACTAACAGCAATACGTATTTTTACTTAAAACATATCAACCCAACAGTGGAAACTCAAAATATTTGTTATGGATTTTTCATCAAAATTTCATAAATTGAGAGGCATGACAGAGCGACTACTCAAAAGTATAAACCTTATGGGGGGGGGGCAGCATAATGGCTATGCAAACAGAGACTCATGCCCGAGGCTCTGAGGCCCCAGGTTCAATCCTTTCCACTACCATAAACCAGAGCTGAGCAGTGCTCTGGTGTGAGGAAAAAAAAAAACATTATGAGGAATATAAACATTTTTAAGGGGCAGAAAGATCCAAGTATGTTTGACACTGGAGCAGGTGTGATCTTGGCATAGCATGGCACACAGTGTCACTCCCAATGACAGAGACAAATATTACAGAACACAGAGCCTCAACTTTGGGCCTTTAGGGGACCGGACAGTAGCACAGCAGGTTAAGAGCATATGGCACAAAGCACAAGGACTGGAGTAAGGATCTCGGTTCGAGCCCCTGGCTCCCCACCTGAAGGGGAGTCGCTTCACAGGTGGTGAAGCAGGTCTGCAGGTGTCTGTCCCCCCCCCTTCCCCTCCTCTCTCCATTTCTCTCTACCCTAACCAACAACAACAAGGGCAACAAAAGGGGAAAAAATAGCCTCCAGGAGCAGTGGATTCATAGTGTAGTCATGGAGCCCAGCGATAACCCTGGTGGCAAAAAAACAAAACAAAAAAACAACTGAGCATTTTGACTGAAGCAAGATAACTGACGTGACCTCTGATGTTAGACCATCACAGTTTCACAGAGTAAGAGGGAGCCCTGTATAGATGAGGAAAGGAAGGGCCAAGCAGAATTCTAGAGAAAGGACCTAGAACCCAGATCTGACTCCAAGCCCATAACCTCTCTACCTCAGGAATGCCCCTCTCTCTCTCTCGTTTATTTATTTATTCCCTTTTGTTGCCCTTGTTGTCTTATTGTTGTTATTGATGTCATTGTTGTTGGATAGGACAGAGAGAAATGGAGAGAGGAGGGGAAGACAGAGGGGGAGGGCAAGATAGACACCTGCAGACCTGCTTCACCGCCTGTGAAGTGACCCCCCCCCCCCCGCAGGTGGGGAGCCGGAAGCTCCAGCTGGGATCCTTGCGCCAGTCCTTCTGCTTCACGCACGTGTGCTTAACCCGCTGCGCTACCCCCCCCCCCCCCGACTCCCAAGGAATGCCTCTCTCTTAATTTGCCGTTATCAATTCAACTGGCATAAAGTCTTAGGTCTTCACAGTTCCCAACACCAGCAGGCTAACTGTCCTGGCTTAAGCATCGCATGCTCTGGATTGTTTTCTTATCTCAGTAAGGAAGAGTCTGCCCCGCTGAGGACTCTTCCCTTTGTGACTGGGCCAAGCATGCAAGGAGCCTTGAGTTAGGAGCCGGTGAGAAGTCTGTTGGCCAACCCGTCAGAGCCACAGGCCTCAGAGAGCCCAACGTCCTGCTTGCTTCTCCACGGCGGCCACTGTGTCAGACACCTCTCTCAACGGCCCCACAGGGGACAGCCACCATGAGCTTGATGGCGACGGACAGAGATGGGACAGCAGCAGCACACTCCGAGTGCGTGTGTACAGCAGAGACTCGGCAGTGGGCTGCGTCGTCCGACACAGAGGCCTGCGGGGAAGAGAACTGGTAGAGCCTTTCCGGTTCGAGAAGCTGGGTAAGAAGAACTAGAGGTGACCTTGGGTGGGTTTTCATTTGCAGCGTGGCTGCACCATCAAGCAACAACGTCCAATAGAGCAGGGAAAGCATTTCAGTCACGGGACGGCCTGCGTTGCTGCCCTTGGTAGCAAGTACCTGAGCACTGGCACTGAATCCCCTGGGCAGCGGGGCTGGACCTGCCCTGACATACAGAGGAGCCCAGTGTGTTTTTCATGGCAGCTGGTGTAATGGGCCCTGAAATCATCTTACTGCAGCCACATTCGGGAGATCACAGAAAACATACAGCTTCTCTGTGGTCTGGTCCCAAAAAAAAAAAGAATTAATGCTCACTGAAAAACATCCTCATTTGTTGGCATCATTTTAGTTTTTTTTTATTACTCATTTTCCTAATTTATTTCTTTTATTTGAAAGGACAGACAGAAATTATGACAAAAGAAGGGAGGGAGGGAGGCCCACAGCACTGCTTTACTGCTTGTGAAGCTTCCCTCCTGCAGCAGGGGACCCGGGGCTTGAACCTGGCTCTTTGTGCATGCTGACAAGTGTGCTCAACCAGGTGCATCTCTTTCCAGTCCCCTTTTAGCTTCTGCTATGAAATACACTGTCACAGTTAAGTCATGTAACTCCCAACTTAAATTCTGCTATGACTACTTTGGGGTTTTAATCTAGTCCTGTTACTACTCAAAGCAAAAAACCAAAATAACAAATATAAAGGCAAGCAAAGCATTGGATATTAAATGTGGTGAGGTGCTGACTGTCTTTCAGAACTTCTATTCTCTGATGCTTTTGTCAAAAGTTAAAGAAATTGTATTAGATGGGGGAGATAGCATACTGGTTATGCAAAAAGACTTTCATGCCTGAGGATCCAGGTTCAATTCCCACCCCCTACACACACACACACACACACCCCAACACAGGCCATATCTGAGCAGTGCTCTGGTCCCTCTCTCTGTATCTTTTTCTATCATTAAAATAAAACAAATTATATGTATATGAAATTATTTTTAAAACTATATAAATGGCCAGGTGTGTATACACATCTGTATTGTGAGCAAAATCTTATATATGCATGATCTTACTACTCTCTGCCACGTTTTCATGCAAATAGTGAAAAAGACAGAGACACACAGGGGGGTGGGGGAGAGACACTGAGGCAGACTCCAGATGGTGCTGGGCTTGAACCTGGGCCAGTCAGCAAGGCACACACCCAGCCACTGAGTATTATTCTGGTCCCCAAACTATACACACTACTGTTGGGCCAAAAAGTACCCTCTAAGGACGAATGAGTTTGGGGCCAAGGAGGTCAGTCTACCTGTTAAGCACACCAGGCTGCATGCCTGAAGGGCCCAGAGGTGTCTGGTTCAGTCCCCAGTACCACCTTTTACCAAAGCTGAGCCGAGCTCTTGGGTCCTTTTTTTTTTTTTTAGCAGAGCACTGTTCAGCTCTGGCTTATGGTGGTGTGAGGGATTGAACCTGGGACTCTAAAGAGCCTCAGACACGAGAGTCTCTTTGCATCACCATTATGCTATTGACCTTCCACTCTCCTCTCATTTTCTCTTACCATAAACCAATCTTTTAAAAAATATATGAAACAGTCTTAGAAAAGAAGTAGTGAGTTGGGAGTCAGGCGGTAGTGCAGCGGGTTAAGCACAGGTGGCACAAAGCGCGAGGACCGGTGTTAAAGGATCCCGGTTTGAGCCCCCGGCTCCCCACCTGCAGGGGAGTCACTTCACAGGCGGTGAAGCAGGTCTGCAGGTATCTATCTTTCTCTCCCCCTCTCTGTCTTCCCGTCCTCTCTCCATTTCTCTCTGTCCTGTCCAACAACAATGACATCAATAACAACAACAACAATAACTACAACAATAAAACAAGGGCAGCAAAAAGGGAATAAATAAATATTTTTTAAAAGGAAAAAACTTACTTATAAAAAAAAGTAGTAGTAGTGAGTTGGTAACAAGATGCTGACTTTCATTATTTTGTAGAGTAGATCTGAGTGTAACAAGAGCCCTGAAGTACAAGGACACACACACACACACAGAGAGAGGCTGCAAAGCTTGTTTAGCAGAGGCTGTGGGTGATGGATGGGTAACGGCACTCACTCCCTCACCAGACGCTCACTGTGGATGCTGGCAGGCCCAGGGGTGAGGCTGTGGCTAGCAGGTCCCTCTCACCACACACTTTCTCATCAAGCCTGAAGTCTTTGGGAGGAAGCTGTGCTCAGGACCCAGAGGCTGTCCTCCAGTCTGCCTTTCGTCCTCTGTCTGGGAGTTGGGGCATGGGATGAGGGGAGGCCCCAGTGAAGCCCTGACAGCAAGGGGAAGAAAGTATTCGGTGAGCATGAGATAGACAGCATCTGGTGAGCACTGTGCTTCACAGACAGGCATGTGCTAAACTTGTTCTGTGAATAAGCCCATCAGTTTCCATCAGAAAGCCTCCATGAGGTGAACCCGGTTAGTCTCTCCAGTTCTTGGGCTGGGAGAGAGGAGGAGGCAGCATTCAAGAGACTGGCCATCCTGTCCAGAGTCACTGAGAAGCAAGCAAGCAAACAAGAGCACTGGAGTCCAGCCCAGTCTGCACCTGACTCCACAGTCCCCCAACCAGCAGCAAGCAGGGAAGACAGGAGAACGGGTCAACTGACGGGCAGGTAGATGGATACGGACAGAAACAGCCAATGGGCTCTGCTGCTACCGCTGCCAAGGCCCCACTGCATGGAGGCCACACGCTGTTCCTGGGCCAGGCGGCGGGCAGATGGCAGCCAGCGGGGTCCGGCCTCACAGCCCAGAACATAGGCTGTGCACGGCCCCAAGGCTTCTCAGAAGCTCCGTGAGCAGCAGTGCCCCAGCAGCTCTCCACCCTGCATCCTGAGCACCATGTGGGTAAAGCTGCTCTCAGTGGTTGCACAATTTTGCTCTTCCCATTTCCTAGTTGCTGAGCGAAACACAACGGCAGAAGGCCTGGAGAGAGACCGGCTACCTTCTCCAGCCCCTCAGCAGCCCACCAGCCCTGGTAAGTGGACGTGCCATTTAAACGTAAAATAAAAACCATGCCGGGGAGGGGGGGTTCTAATTCTAAGTTGGATAATTTTTTAAATTATTTATTTATTTATTTTCCCTTTTGTTGCCCTTGTTGTCTTTTTATAGTTGTTGTAGTTATTGTTGTTGTTATTGTTGTCATTGTTGTTGGATAGGACAGAGAGAAATGGAGAGAGGAGGGGAAGACAGAGAGGGGGAGACAAAGACAGACACCTGCAGACCTGCTTCACCGCCTGTAAAGCGACTCCCCTGCAGGTGGGGAGCTGGGGCTAATTTTTTTTTTTTTTTTTTTGCCACCAGGGTTATCGCTGGGACTCAGTGTCAGCACTACAAACCCACCACCCCTAGTGGCTTGCTTGCTTGCTTGCTTCCTTTCTCTCTTTCTATTTGATAAGACAGAGAGAAATCGAGAGAGGAGGGGGAGGTAGAGAGGGAGAAAAAAAGACTGACACTTGCAGACCTGCTTCACCTCTCAAGAAGCAACCCCCCTGCAGGTGGGGAGTTGGAGGGAGAGGCTTGAACACCAAGTCCTTGCGTGTGGTAATATGTGCACTTAATCGGGCGCATCACCACTCAGCTCCCTTTATTTTAATCTTAGTAATAACTCCCACAGGACCCCTACTCAGTCGCGCCAGCCTTGTGGTGACCTCGAGAAGCTCCATCCTGAGCACGGGCACTCAGTGGCTGAACTGTAATGGGGGCAGGGGTGGGAGGGTGTGGAGGACTGACTTGTGGCCCTACATCTGCTCTGGGCTAAAGGGCAAGGCTGAATTCACTTATGGAGGGACTGCTTTGTTTCCCTGTTTAGAAGAGGTCAAACTGAGAATGAAGACCCAGTATTGACAGAGCACAGAAACAGGGTCTAGAGACTGTGTTCTTTGTCAGCAGTGGGCAGAGTCACCTCGGTGGCAGTCACTACTTGGTTGTTGACAACTCAGGTGAATTTTTTTTTTGATGATGATGATGGGATTTGGCCTATAGATATTTGCACACACATTTAGGAGGCCTGGATTAAATTCTGGTTTTCTAGATAGTGAACCTTCTAGACAGCTGACTCTGGACAACAATGATCTATCTGGTTGGTCCTTATGTATCATATAGCAGAGCATCTGCCAACAGCAGGCACTTGGTAAATGCAGCCTGAATGGGTGTATGGCTAACTGTCTGCATTTGACATGGTGCTCTGAGCAGAAACCTCACCCAGAAAGGTGCCAGTTGCTCCACATCCTCTTTCTGTTTCAGACGCTGAAATAATAATTTCATGATAATTTAGTTTGGTGGGATGAGAGCTTTCATTTGATCATCATGTTCATAGTTATTAGCATCAGATCAGTAGGATATGTTTTATCCTGAACAACGTCTGCAGGTTAATGTTTAGGGCTTTGCAACATACACACACAGACACACACACACAGACACACAGAGAGACACACACAGATACACACACACACAGACACACAGAGACACACACACAGAGAGACACACACAGAGACACACACACACAGACACACACAGAGACACAGACACACACACACAGAGAGACACACACACAGACACACACACACACAGAGACACACACACACAGACACACACACACAGACACACACACAGAGACACACACACAGACACACACACACAGACACACACAGAGACACACACACACAGAGACACACACACAGACACACACAGAGACACACACAGACACACACACACACACACACAGACACACAGAGACACACACACACAGAGACACACACACAGACACACACACACACAGAGACATACACACACAGACACACACACAGAGACACACACAGACACACACAGAGACACACACACACAGAGACACACACACAGACACACACACACAGAGACACATACACACAGAGACACACACACAGAGACACACACAGAGAGACACACACACACAGACACACACACACAGAGACACACACACAGACACACACACAGAGACACACACACACAGACACAGACACACACACAGACACACACACACAGAGACACACACACAGAGACACACACACACAGAGACACACACACACAATATGCATCCTACAGTGTTTTGAAGGGCTGTGGAAACTGAAAACATGAAGTGTAACAGCCACATGATTCACTATTTTTAAATGTGTTTAGAATCCATTTGTCTTTGACTCTAGCCCATGGCTGAACAACTCAATGTTCTGCTCTACTTTTTCATACAACATAATATTTAAGAATGTAGTTTCTGGGGGGGGGGGTGGTAGCACAAGGGGTTAAGCTCACGTGGCACCAAGTGCAAGGACCGGCTTAAGGACCCCGGTTCGAGCCCCCAGCACCCCAACTGCAGGAGGGTCACTTCACAGGTGGTGAAGCAGGTCTGCAGGTGTCTGTCTTTCTCGCCTCCTGTCTTCCCGTCCCCTCGATTTCTCTGTCCTATACAACAACAATAACAACAAAGGCAACAAAAAAGGGGGGGATGGCCTCTAAGAACAGTGGATTCGTAGTGCAGGCACCGAGCCCCAGCAATAACCCTAGAGACAAAAAAAAAAAAAAAGGTATGTAGTTTCTAAAAATCCTTCCAGCTTTCAATTTCAGCAGCAGAATGGGTGATGTCATTCCCCCTGGACCCACACAGTGGCGATGTGCTATGGGCTAAAAAGCAAACAACTGCAGAGGTTTAGAAAGAAGGAAAAAAATAATAATAAAAAGGAAGAACAAACAACACAATCAGGAAAATCTCCAACAATTTTACAATTTCTCTGGCCTAGCAATAGCCTTCCACTTCTCAGGCAGAGGTGAGCAGAGCTCTGGCTGACAACAGAAGATACTTTTCAACATAAAAGCATCGCTCTGTGCAGTCCAGATGTCAGCTGGGCACCCCGTTCAGTGCACGTAGTATGAGCACACGCACAAAGTTCAAGGACCCGAGCAAGGAGCTGGGTTTGAGCCCCCAGCTCCCCCACCTTTGGGGTGGGGTGGGGGTGACTTCACAAGCGGTGAAGCAGGTCTGTGGGTGTGTATCTTTCTCTCCCCCCAGTCTCCCTCCCCCTCTCAACTGTCTCTGCTTTATCCAATAAAAATGGGGGAGAAAGAAAGGATAGAACGAAAGGGAAGACAGCACAACACTGCTCCACCACTCGTGAAGCTTCTCCTCTGCATGATGATGTGCCCATGTGCTGACCAGGGCCTCAAACCCTGATCCTCAGATGAGCTATCACCCAGCTCCCCCCCTTCAACATTTCTGTTTTTATTGAGAGAGAGAAAGGATACCACAGTGTCACTCTACCATCCATGGAGAGCCCTTGCGGTGCCTAAGCTCAAACCCAAGGCCTTGTGGATGGTAAGGTATGCACTCTACTCAGTGAACTATCGTCCACTATTGTAGATATTTATATATTTATTTTAAGTTTGTGGGAATCAGGCGGTAGTGCAGCGGGTTAAGTGCACATGGTGCGAAGCGCAAGGAGAGGCGTAAGGATCCCAATTCCAGCCCCCGGCTCCCCACCTGCAGGAGTATCACTTCACAATCGGTGAAGCAGGTCTGCAGGTGTCTGTCTTTCTCTCCCCCTCTCTTCCCCTCCTCTCTCCATTTGTCTCTGTCCTATCCAACAACCACGACATCAAATAACAACAACAATAATAACCACAACAATAAAACAACAAGGACAACAAAAGGAATAAATAAATATTTTTTAAAAATTTTTTTTAAAAGTTTGTTTGGGAGTCAGCTGGTGGGTCTCCCAGCTGAGCATACATGTGACCACTAGTGAGGGAGGGGCTATGTTAAAATCCCCCCTGCAGGGGGTGGGGGCAGGGTGAGGTTCATAAGCAGTGCTGAGGTCTCTCATATCTCTCTCTACTCACATCTCTCACTGCCTCACCCTGTATCAAAAAGCAAACATTTTTTTTAAAATGACAAAAATAAGATCACCAAGCAGGGCTAGATAGCATAATGGTTATGCAAAGAGACTCTCATGCCTAAGATTCAAGAGTCCCAGGTTCAATCCCCAGCACCACCATAAACCAGAGCTGACAAGTGCTTTGCTTAAAAAAAAAAAAATTTTTAAAACACCTTAATAAAATTATTGTTGTTACTTAAAGAGTAGTCAAAGTAATACTGATTACTTACAACTATTTTTGGTGGGAGAAGGTAGTCATTCAAAAATGGCCCACTTTTCTATGAGGATCGTTTAATTTGATTTCCAAAATAGCATGGTTGCTTTTTGATGACCACGTATGTGTATATGTGTGCACAGAGGATATACACATATATATTAATGTCTTTCACCGTAGTGGCAGTAATAGAAGATTCTAACACATTGGAGATTGAGGAAGAAAAGGAAACACAAACCACTCAGTACTCAGAGCTGACCACTGGTAAGTGTTCCTCCCTCCTCCCCCATTCAGAATAAATACTTAACGTCTTAACCGCATAGTCAGTAAATCCACTGACCTTTACCAGTCCTCATTTCCCGTGACCTTTTTTTTTGCCTCCAGGGTTACTGCTGGGGCTCGGTGCCTGCACTACAAATCCACTGCTCCTGGAGGCCATTATTTCCCTCTTGTTGCCCTTGTTGTTTTATCATTGTTGTGGTTATTATTGTTGTTGTTGTTGATGTCATTGCTGCTGGATAGAACAGAGAGAAATGGAGAGAGGAGGGGAAGACAGAGAAGGGGAGAGAAAGACAGACACCTGCAGACCTGCTTCACCGCCTGTGAAGCGACTCCCCTGCAGGTGGGGAGCCGGGGGCTTGAACTGGGGGCTTGAACTGGGATCCTTACGCCGGTCCTTGCGCTTCGTGCCACCTGCGCTTAACCCACTGCACTACCGCCCGACCTCCTCCGGTGACCTTTCAGCTGGTTATCAGCTGCCCTGTCCCTGGCTGCCCTGGCCCTCTGCCTGTTCCTGTCAGCTTCAGTCGCCTTCTCCTTCTGTGCCTATCAGCTGGCCTCCTCTCCTCCAGTCACATGACACTATGCCTCTATCTCTTCTCCATCTTGGACTCTCTTAACTCTTTTTA